>NW_010972576.1:8198480-8241198 GCF_000737465.1 Haliaeetus leucocephalus | reverse complement strand
CAGGCTAGGATGCTGTTGGCCTTCTTGGCCACCTGGGCACACTGCCGGTTCATATTCAGCCGGCCGTCAACCAGCATCCCCAGGTCTTTCTCTGCCGGGCAGCTTTCCAGCCACTCTTTCCCAAGCCTGTAGCACTGCATGGGGTTGCTGTGACTCAAGTGCAGGACCCAGCACTTGGCCTTGTTGAACTTCATACGATTGGCCTCAGCCCATGGATCCAGCCTGTCCAGATCTCTTTGTAGAGCCTCCCTACCCTCAAGCAGATTGACCCTGCCTCCCTACTTGGTGCTGTCTGCAAACTTGCTGAGGGTGCACTCAGTCCCCTCATCCAAATCGTTGATAAAGTTATTAAATAGAACAGGGCCCAACACCGAGCCCTGAGGAACACCACTTGTGACCTGCCGCCAACTGGATTTCACCCCATTCACCACAACCCTCTGGGCTCATCCAGCCAGCCAGTTTTTCACCCAGCAAAGAGTACACTTATCCAAGCCATGAGACGCCAGTTTTGCAATGAGTATGCCATGAGAGACAGTGTCAAAAGCCTTGCTGAAGCCAAGGAAGATAACGTCCACAGCCTTTCCCTCATCCACTAGGCAGGTCACCTGGTCATAGAAGGAGATCAGGTTGGTCAAGCAGGACCTGCCTTTCATGAACCCATGCTGACTGGGCCTGATCCCCTTCTTATCCTGGACTTGCCACGTGAGTGCTCTCAAGACAAACCATTCCATAATCTTCCCCGGTACCGAGGTCAGACTGACAGGCCTGTAGTTCCCCAGATCCTCCCTCCGACCCTTCTTATAAATGGGAGTCACACTGGCAGGCCTCCAGTCCTGTGGGACCTCCCCTGTTGACTAGGATCACCGATAGATGATAGAGAGTGGCTTGGCAAGGACCTCTGCCAGTTCCCTAAGTACTCTTGGATGGATCCCATCAGGTCCCATAGATTTGTGAGTGTCCAGATGGCATAGTAGGTCACTAACTATTTCCTCCTGGATTAAGGGGGGTATGTTATGCTCTTCATCCTTACTTTCCAGCTCAAGGGGTGGAGTACCCTGAGGATAACTGGACTCACTATTAAAGACTGAGGCAAAGAAGGCATTAAGTACCTCGGCCTTTTCCTCATCTCTGGTTGCTACATTCCCTTCTGTATCCATTAAGGGATAGATATTCTCCTTGGGATTCTTTTTACTGTTAACATATTGTCGTGCTTTAATCCCAGCCAGCAACTAAGCACCACGCAGCCGCTCACTCACTCCCCCCCATCCAGTGGGATGGGGGAGAAAATCGGGAAAAGAAGTAAAACTCATGGGTTGAGATAAGAACGGTTTAATAGAACAGAAAAGAAGAAACTAATAATGATAATGATAACACTAATAAAATGACAACAGTAGTAATAAAAGGATTGGAATGTACAAAAGATGCACAGGGCAATTGCTCACCACCCACCGACCGACACCCAGCCAGTCCCCGAGCCACGATTCCCCACCCCCACTTCCCAGTTCCTAAACTAGATGGGATGTCCCATGGTATGGAATACACTGTTGGCCAGTTTGGGTCAGCTGCCCTGGCTGGGCATGAGAAGCTGAAAAATCCTTGACTATAGTCTAAACACTACTGAGCAACAACTGAAAACATCAGTGTTATCAACATTTCTTCACATACTGAACTCAAAACATAGCACTGTACCAGCTACTAGGAAGACAGTTAACTCTATCCCAGCTGAAACCAGGACACATATTTGTAAAAACATTTTTTGTTGTCCCTTACAATAGTGGCCAGATTTAGTTCTAGCTGAGCTTTTGCGTTCCTAATTTTCTCTCTGTATGATCTAACAAGATCCCTGTACTCCTCCCAAGTTGCCCACCCTTTCTTCCAGAGATGATAAACTCTTCTTTTTTTTCTTGACTCCTAGCAAAAGCTCCCTGTTCAGCCAGGCCAGTCATTTTCTTCGGCGGTTTGACTTGCGGCACATGGGAATAGCCTGGTCCTGAGCCATTAAGATTTCCTTCTTAAAGAATGTCCCTCCCTCCTGGACCCCTTTGCCCTTCAGGACCATCTCCCAAGGGACTCTCTCAACCAGTGCCTTAAAGAGGCCAAAGTTTGCCCTCCGGAAGTCCATAGTGGTGGTCCATTGATCTTGATTTGCCTTAAAACACCAAGTTCTAAACTGCAGAGGCTCAGTCAGGGAAGTGATTCATTAACAGCTCAGACACCTAGGCAGGGGGGACAGGCTTACCAACAGGACAGCTCTCAATATTAACTAAATTGTAGAGTAGAAACATGATTCTAAATAGCTAGCAATAGTAAAACATATAGAGAAAGGCATGTTTCCATGCCGTTCAAAGTCTTCAAATATGGGAAATTCCTGCAAGTCATGAGCACAACCAAGGCAGACCCTATGTGGGCAGATACATGAAGAAAAACCAAATTCATGTGTCTCTAGTAGAAGGAAGATTGCAATTACACACGACCAAAAAAAGAACTGAAATAATTTTAAAATGCTGAATACAACCCATGGTGTAAGAGTGACATGGAAAAAACCTCTCAAAATTACAGTTCACCTAAATGACTGACACTAATTATGACAATGACATGAAACTACAATGCATGAAGAAATACTCATCCTACAAAAATGTTTCACACTAATATAATTAGGCAAGATTCATATATCAATAACTGACAACACTTACTTCTTCCAGCTAAGTGGCTTTAAATAACTTCATATGAAATACAATGAATGTAGGTTACTATGGTGATCAGTATAATTCAGGAATAATTGGTTTATATTTTAAACAAACACGTTTGATTCTTCAACCTGAGGCTCAGAAAACATTTAGTAGCCTCTTTGAACTTCAGTTTTCCTGCTTAAAGTCCATGACATACTGAGGAAACTACAACCTCCTCAAGGTGAATAATGCATTAAAATGATCAGTCCATGATGTTGAATTATATATAAAACCATACCATTCTGCCCTCGATATCTGTTGAGTGATAATACTTGAAACTTATCACAAAAAAGTATCATGCAATTTGCCTGTAAATTGATATGACTGCATTCAACTGATCAGTTTTCAGGCATGGTATTCCAGGCTGTGAACTCCCCATTACAACAGACTGCACTAGGTCCAATGAGTATCTAGATGAGAAACCACTGGAAAAGCAGGAAACACCTGTGACTTGGGGATTGGTTCTGTTTCTTTGACAAGATCACTGGCTCCCTGTCCCAATATTGTGAAAGAAGATACTGTGCCTTTTCATAGTTACAGCGTAAAAACACAGATGCTTAGTTCGTTAACATAAGACCAACACTTCCAGAACTAAAGTGATTTATACTGGCTCAGAAAATCTATGTTTGTTGGCTGGATGAAAGATGTCAAAATATTTTTCACACAAGTAGGGATGGTCAGTTATGTGTTCTTTCAAAAATTCTGCATTTTCTTCTAGTTTTGAAAGAATTTTTCCACTTCTGCAAATAAACAGATGTTAGCAACATCATAATTAGTAATTTCTATAGCAGAAGCATCTGAACTCTCAATACTAGTGGATCCCAGGAAACAGTACAGAGGAGAAGGTCTTATAACCACAGGATCCAGAAAGTCACGAAACAATCCAATCTATGATTGGGTATAGGGCATACTGGTAAGTGTAGATGACGAAAATGGCTCAGTTTTGTCATCTTGGTGGTTTGCAGGTTTTTTTCTCTCATTGTAGTTTGTTTTCCAAATTGGGTTTTAAACTAAGAATACAATTACAGGTGTAATTCCACTAATATTGCTTGTGATGCCATAAAATGTTTTGAGATTCTTCAGGATGAAGAGCTTCAGTTAAAATATGGATGCATGTACAGAATAAATACTTGTGAACCAAATAACATCTTACACTTTGGTACAGTATGTATGATGAGAGCACACCTATAGATCTGCCGAATGACAGCACAGAGCACTGGAGCCCTTGGACCAGCCCCTTCTTCAGTCCAGGCTCATTATCACAGCCTGTGAGTGCAGCTCTTGATCCTCATTCCTGATACTCCAGTTTGGAATCTCCTGTTTGCTTCTATTCACTGACAATCAAGAGATTGAGCTCCCTGTAGAGCACTGTTTCATCATTGTCAACTTTAAAGCTATTTACTTTCTCTTTTGTTAAGAGTAAACATCACTTGAAAACTTACAGCAAAAAAAGGAGTAACAAAACATTTCTCAAGCAATCCAGTTGGTATCAGAAAGTTATTTGCCAAACACTTACTGTAAGTTATTAAACTGCAGGAAATATTATAGCACTTGGGATCACAGTTTATAAACACCTATGAAATAAAGAATGCATCCCAACAGGATCCTTATGTGACAGATAAATACTGATGAGCAAATAGAGTATCTTGCAAAGGATTATATAGACAATCTGTGGCACAGATAGAAACAGATCTCAAATGTCCTGAATCGAGACTACACACTTTTCCTGTAAACTGTATGACTTATTTCTGCTTCTTCAGAGGAGGACTGTAATTCCATTACAGTTTCTGGGAAGACTATGAAACATACCAGAAAAGAAGCTGTTCGGAATACAAAAGACTAACATACAAGTAGAAAATTAGTGCTGATTTAATTTAGGATATTTATCAAGTAAAACTGGTTTAAAAATATATTCATTCTTATTTGTTAATGTTTACACAGCCTCTACTCATATCTAGTTAAATGGGAAAAAAAAAAAAAAAAGAAAATCAAAACTAACAAGAAAAATATTTCTCCCCTTCTCAGCTACTTTTTCCTTTCTTCATCCTCAAAACCCAGAAATCCAACAACCAAACCTACAACATTTTTGAGTCAGCATAATTATTGCTTTCTGGACCAGAGGTACTACAGGGAATCCACAAATCTGCACGATACCCTTGAGTGCTAGATGCACTGTTAGAATCTCTGAATTATGTGAAAGACATATGAGATCTCACGTTACCAGACAGTTCCCTACTGGGTACAAATGTGAACAGGAACATGAATCAAATGTCACTCTCTCCAAAGTCACTGGAAGTAAATTCTTTCATCTAACTCAATAGTCATCTATTTAAAATGACAGTACTTGACTAAATTAAACCTCCCAATGATATTTTACATCCATTTGTTTTAGTGTATGTAACATACTACATCTCTAAGGAAACCAGCAAGTCTACACTAGAAGATATGAATCTGTTAAATTCAGGTTATCCTTACCCCTCCCCAGTTTCATTAGAGCTGAATCAACCCTACCATCATAAAGCACCAAAGACCAAGGAGGACAGTCTGATACAATAACAAAATTAAGCTGTTTTGCATTTTATAACTGGAGCAAAATTACATCTTTACCAATCAGTTTGCTAAGGATTCTTTCAAAAGCAAAGCACAGCTCTGTATTCATTTGGAAATTGAAACCAAGTTCCTAACACAAATTTTTCTTTAAAGTAGATCTGTCTGTAAAGTTATACAGAGAACAAAACATTTGTTGCTGTTCTTAAAGCCAACACACATCTTACCAATGCGAGATGTCCTTTCAGCAAAAATATTGAAAAAAAATCATCTAACATAAATAACGTATTGAATATTATGTTCCCTTCAAACTACTCTCCAAATACTCAGCAAGTGCTATAGGGCATGAAGAGATCCCTAGATCACAACCACAAAACCCCATTTGCTATATTAACAGGAAGAGAAAATTTGCTGCTTGAAAATGAGTGAAATTTAGGTTACTTCTTCATTAGAAACTCTAACTCTCACACTGTCCACAAGAACCCATTCTAAAACGTCTTCTGTGTCACCTCCAGTATATCTGAACTACTCTTATTCCCATTTTCAAGTGACAAACTGCAGAAGTAATAATCAGTAGTGACTCAGCAGCATTGCTTTGCTGCCACCTCAAGAATTAAGAAAATAAGGAGTTTTAAGTATTTTCAGCATGCAAGAATTCTTGTTTCTGTAATGTTATCTCACACAAACACACTTAAATCTTCTCAGGATAGTACATGATAATTTTTCAGAATGACTACCAGCTAAGGAAAAGGGTTTTGAAAAAAATCACAGGAAACAGTCCAAGGCTGTCCAATAAAAACAGTGTAATACTCTTTATGGTATTTGCTATGGAAAATACAAATAGAACTTTTAAAGCCACTACATAAAATTCTAAGGTGAAAGACTGCAAAAAAATCCCCAGATAAATATTTCTAAATTCTATCCTCTGCTCAGACAGCACACTGGCTGTTATTTTTAAAATACTTAGGTATGCTAAAAGGCATGAAAAGTTATTAGCTTACTCTTGCAATCTGGACAGCTATACTACATGGAATGATGCATATGAATAACAAGGAAAAAAAAAACAAACCACCAAAACAAAACTACTGAGATCATTAAAGAGCCAAAGGCCAAGTACAGCTAAGTATGGAAAGCTGCATCAGCACACAAGAAATTACAGCTCACCACATTGCTAACAGCCTAAAGAACTATGGCTTCATAGATCTATTCCCCCTGTAAGCAGTCTATACCTAACCTACTTTATTTTTGCATCCATACGTAACCTATTTACTGCATGTATGCACTGTACCAGACAAAGGAAATACAGACAGTACTTGGATTTTTATCAAATCATAACATCTGACACTTGAACGGCGAGTACTCCATAACTCCATAAAACCACTTTAATCAGTGCGTGATACCTTCATAAGTGATTTGATTACTTGGTACCTAACCAGAAGGGTAAGGAGTAGAGGTTAAAGCACTTAACAGCACAGACCACATACTCAGGTAGGAGCTAAGATGCCATTAAAACTCTGTAGATCTAGCCTCCGCTTATTGAGACAAAACTGCTTTTCCAGAAATTTTTATTTGATTCTACAACACACAAGCTCTTTCAAAATAAATTAATTTAAGTCTTTCACTGGGTTTTGACTCATTTTTCCCAGTGGAGGTATTCTAGATGTTTATAGAGGTCATATCAGAGATGGAAAACCCTGTAAAAATCCTGTGCTCATAAAAAAAAAAAATCTTTTCAAAATATGTATGGAAAAGAAGAAAGTAGGAGTATAGTTTTAGCCACCCACTGGGAAAATTTATTGGAAAATACCTGCTCAAGATACAAAATGCAGAAACAAACCTGTGAGATCATGGTCTTTGGTTTAGGTTAAGAAAAATCAAATATCCTCATTAAGAATCCCTTATTCAGAGTAGTTTAGTTAGAAACCTACACATGTGAACAAGGTTGCCAAGAAGGACAAAGTTCTCTTTCAGGAAAAACCCAGACTGTAACACTTTCTAGGATGACTTGAATCAATTTCAGTGAAATTACTACAAAATTAATTGACATAGTGCCCAACAATTTCATCTGTTAGATGCAGAATATTCAGGCGCTACATTCATGCAAGAGAAACAAAAAGAATTTATTTAAGAAGAGAGATAGTGAAGGACCTAATCTGCTTCTGATCTGTTTCTACTTTATTAAAGAACTAATCTCACATCACTTCTTAAACAGGAGTCTAGGGGGTTAAAAGGCATGCTGAGATTTTAAATGAACTTAATTTAAATGAACCTTGAATAAGTTATTTTTGCTGTGGGTTTTCTTTCCTTCCACCACATAATTGTTTTCAAGGTCTCCTCAAGCTACTGATTGTAGAAAATTGGCAGTTATAAAAAAAAAAAACCACAAAAAAACCCAAAACCCAAAAACCAAACAACCTATTTAAAGAAAATATTTATTAGAAGTAAATTCTTCATATTACCTATTTCTACATTACTTGGATGATTAAGAATGAGTCAGGAATTATGCCCTCATTGTTTTGGGAAAATAGCAGAGTTTGTATGGACTAAGCCTCACTAGAGAAGAGTACCTTCTTCAGGATTTTTTTCTTGAAAAGATATTAACATTTTAATTGAAATACACATACTGTGCTTTGCTACCAACTCTAATTTGCCTTGTAATATAAACAAAAATTTTGTGGTATCTTCAAATCTTCTTTCCTATCCATGCCTACAAAACACACAAAATTAAACAGCTAGACAGCATCCCAAAATTTATTTTAAGAAAAATAATCGTTACTC
The DNA here is from genome assembly GCF_000737465.1 of Haliaeetus leucocephalus. NCBI lineage: Eukaryota > Metazoa > Chordata > Aves > Accipitriformes > Accipitridae > Haliaeetus > Haliaeetus leucocephalus. The sequence goes on along the minus strand of NW_010972576.1, from coordinate 8,233,144 downwards.
ATTTAATAATATGACCTTTTGTTCCTCTAAACTATGCTGCTATTAATACCACAAATAAGAAGAAAATAGCCCATACATTAGCTATCTGTAACTATAGATAGCTATAGTTAGCAATACTGTACTTACATATACTTTTAGCCACAACATAACTATATTTAAGGCAAATGATGGCAACTGAATAGCTATAAAAATTGAGTCACACACGGGGCACTATATGAACCAAGTCCAAGCTCCTAGGACCAAGGTCACTTACAAATGAGCTTAAATCTGAAGTGTATGATCCCACTGACTTCAGTGGATATAGTTATGTGCCTTAGGCTAAATACATGCTTAACGCTCCACCGAGCTGCTTTCACAGCAAATTCTTGAAGCACCAAACAATTTCTGTTTCCTAAAGGAAAGATGTCTTTTTTCTAAGTACTCTTTGACACACTAGCAATGTATTTCCCATAAACTAGTGAATATGCATATATACAAATCAGTAAGGACATAGAATAGATCTGAAACTATAATGAACTTAAAGAAATCAAAGGGATAAGTGGTAAATGTAAAATGTGCTGACTCATCCTTTATACAGATAGGAATTTGAATAGAACAGTAAACACAGTGACCTAAATCCTGATGAGATATCAAAATTTCAAATATATTTTTGCAGCAATAAATACAGGGACATTTCATCCCCACACATAATTAGAAAGTAGGCTGATCTCCAAGGAGTTCTGCCGACTCCAGAATGCCTAACTTATAATTTATAAATACAACTAGTGTTATTAAATAATCATGGTGATTCTATTCTACAACATAAAGAATAAAACAGCCTATTGGGAGACAGCATTCTCCATTATTGTATCAGTAACAAACTGGCAAACTGTGGACTTGTAAGCTTGCATGCAAGCAAGACTTACCATCTTTGACCTACAGTTTCAAAACATACTGTTACTTGAATACACTGTTACCAGAAATCAAGAACTAACTGAAGGTTGAAAAGATACAGGCTGATGTAACTGATTTCATAGGCTAGAGTTGCAATCATAATAAATCCAAATGTCATCTAAGATAACACAGGCTCCTGCATACTCTAGGAAAGTACAGGAAGCTTGTTAGGAAAAAAGAGAGAAAAGACAAGCTAAAAGTGACTGGTGGGGTCGGGGCAGGGGGGGCAGAAGAACAACCTCATTTGTATTTAAGAAGAAAAAGTTACGCAACTGAAAGTGTCTCCTTTTACTTACAGTTACAAAATCTGGGAAATATAAATTCTCACACTGGAAGAAAGCACAGCCTTTTCTGCCATCTCCTCAGGCCTCGCTGCATTCCCTTTTTACCACCTTTCTAGCACCTGCCACTGAGCTGATTCAATGGCTCATTATTCCTGTATGCCAACAGAGAAATTCTCAGGAGCTTTTCTTGCAGGTTAGGTAAGAATGCAGGCTATTGTGAGACTAGATATACCACGTAACATACCTCCCCATCCCTTCTTACCCATAGTCTGTGTTTGCTGTGGGGAACAAGGGAAGCAGCCCACACAGCAAGCATGCTTGTATTACAGAGAGCTCCTGCTTATGACCCCTGCAGCGTGAAGAACACACTCCTGGCATTTCATTCAACCTGTTGATTTCTTTTCAGAATAGAGGGACGGAATAATACTTCTGCTGGTATCTGAAAGCTGGGAGAGTTTGCCGCTTGCCATATATCATTCTAAACCAAATTTAAAGCAACTTCATTCCAAAGTATGTTATTTTTCACAGAAGCTAAAGGTGTTTCCCATGCCGTTTTTCCTTCTTCTATTCATTTCTTTTCTCCTTTCTACTTACTCCTACTATTTACTGCCTGTCATAACTTAGTGTCAAAGGATCACAGTACACCACGAAAACTCAGTACAAGGCAATGCCTTTTGCCTGGTAAACCTCCTTCCACAGCCAAAACCACCACTTCCAGATGCACAATGATACAGTCACCAGTTTCTCCACGTGAGTAACTCCACACAGCTCTGCACAGCCCGTCTGTGAATACACACATGCTGTATTTGCAAATTGAGGGGTTTTGATTTAAAATCCTCAGAACCAGGAGCTATTTGCATTTAATCTAATACACGCTGACAATAAGATGATTAAGTAACGTACCTGTGTCATTCTAGCCTAAAAACCATAATTTACAAGTAGTACATCGTTGTCAGTAATGTTATATTAAGAAGCATAAAGAATACCTTTTCCTGAACCTCCAATGCTGCAAAAATCTCCAAACAAGTCAAACAAACAAATTAAAGATTGAGTAGGGAAGAAAACAATGAAACTGAACCTTAGAAATAGAGTTATTCCATGTTTTATTCATGGAGAAAATATATTAGAAATACAGAGGCTTGTCAAAACTGTTTTCTGTGAAATTAACAGTTTGGGGAAAAAAGCATAAAAATAATATTACAACACAGCTGTACTTTCATTTTATCTACTGCCTGCTTTTCAACCTCCAAATAAGTGTATTTTTACAGTAAACTGCTTTTTTATAAAGAAAAACTTCTGTGAGAAAAAAATTGGTCAAGTCAGAACAGGATTCTGTTTTCTTCAACAGGTTAATCATGTTGCCAGGGCTTTTGACAGCCAGCAAAATCATAATCTGTTATAATAAAGACAAGTTTACTACTAACACTTTCTTTTTTTTTTTTTTTTTATTTTTTTTTTTCATAAGGGTTTCTCAGGCCCTAGGGCCTCTCTGGTTTCCTTAACCTTTGCAAAGACACTGCTTTAATCCTTTTTCCTAAAAAATATGTGAACTGTGTTTGCAGTGCTGGAAATATTTAGAGAGGGAAGAGAAAATGAGCGCATTATCCATCCTACAACCAAAAAGCACTACAGTCATTTACTATCAATTTTTCTGTTTTATTTCTCACCCTTGCAGATTCAGCAGTTACTGTGTTACAAACAAAACCTGTCACTAGTTCTCAAAAGTTGGGTGTGAGGAATTAAAGCATTTAAAACCCTGAAACAGCTCAAAGAAACACCTTTGGTTTGTCAGGTACCTTTTACATTTATGTATGTACTACTACTAGGGACATGTGTTTACGTACACACTACTTTCAGCACATACACACAGCCCCATGGGCTGAGGGGATGCTACAAGGGGCCACCACCTCCAGCGGCTCCGGGGCTGGGGAGATCCCTCCTGCCCAGCCGTGGGGGCTCGGTCGGGAGGTCTGTGCCCCAGCCCAAATGATGCTGCTGCCGCTTGCCCATTTGCAGCTTCAACCAGTAGTGAAAATGAGCTCATACGCCAGAGACGTGCGGACACGCACAGGACACTCACATGGCCAGTCACACGGACTGCCACAGACAAGGCGCTGCCTGCAACAGCACCTGTGTACAGGAGCTGCATAAAATGGAAGCACAGACAGCCAGGTCCCCTCTTCCTCTTGGGCTGGTGAAGACTGAAGGTCACTAGTGAAAGCACATGCCTCTCCAACTGTCTGGATTCACACGCACGTTCGTGGATCCCTGAAGTACCAGCACAGCCCCTGTCAGCCCGGCACACCTGCCTGCATCCCAGCCCCTCTCACCTCTTACGATAACCCTCTGCTTTAGCAACTGCCTATTTTATTGGCAGCTTAAGTCATCTTAACACCATACTACTCACCACAACTAACTGCAACATCTTTTCCCTAGTATGCAATGCACTGCCTGCAGGAATATGCTGATTTTTTTTCTTTTTTTTTATACAGATATGAAAGAATTTCAGTTTCACCATTGCTGATGGTGAAAGAGAAACTTTTCGTACAGCAAGATTCAAGGAGCTCTCAAATTACCCATTCATCAGACTACTTGGAACTCTTCCAACTCTTGGAGGTTGAGAAACCTTCATTGGAAATCAGCTTTTCACAGACTAATGTATGGTTCAGCAATTCTCTAAATATCAAACTGATAAAAACTTGGTTCTGTGAAAAAAGAAAAATGATACAGATAGCCACAGAGTCAGTGCAATATCAATTTGTGCATAACTTGCCACTTGCAGATCCATCAGTATATATGTCATCCACCCTGCAATAGACCACTTGTTGCTTGTTTTCAAAAGCACATTCTGAACATTTTCAACTGCAACCACACTTTCCTTTAAATCTTAACTGGAAATAGACTCTTTGTCCTAAAGATGTTACAACATTACAGAAACAGGAGGGGAAAAAAAAACAACAAACCCAGTAATGCTGATTTTATCCTCAGTAGGTATAATGAATGCATTGTCTTTTGCAGAAGCTACTGGAGTGGTGGCAAGCAGGTGCTTTGTCAAACTTTCATTCTAAAGCTGTTCCCTATATAGTAAGGGTTCCATGGAAGAATTTTGAAATCAGGTGTGTGAGAAGGAGATGGCTGGACATTATTTACTTTGGGTCAGATCAAACAATCCTAAAATAAGCCTAAGTACAGAAGGTAAAACCAGAAAATATCTTCAAGGTCACCTTTCAGAGTTTATCTCTGTCCTGGTTTCAGCTGGGATAGAGTTAATTGTCTTCCTAGTAGCTGGTATAGTGCTATGTTTTGGGTTCAGTATGAGAAGAATGTTCATAACACACTGATGTTTTCAGTTGTTGTTAAGTGGTGTTTAGACTAAGTCAAGGATTTTCCAGGTTCTCAGGCCCAGCCAGCAAGAAGGCTGGAGGGGCACAAGAAGTTGGCACAGGGCACAGCCGACCCAAACTGGCCAACGGGGTATTCCATACCATGTGACATCGTGTCTAGTATATAAACTGGGGGGAGTTGGCCGGGGGGCAGATCGCTGCTTGGGAACTAACTGGGCATCAGTTGGCAAGTGGTGAGCAATTGCACTGTGCATCACTTGTTTTGTATAATCCAATTCTTTTATTATTTCTATTATTATTGTTATTATTATCATTATTATTTTTGTCCTTTCTATTCTATTAAACTGTCTTTATCTCAACGCATGAGCCTTACTTTTTTTTCCCCAATTCTCTCCCTCATCCCACTGGGTGGGAGGGGAGGGAGTGAGTGGCTGCATGGGGCTTAGTTACCAGCTGGGGTTAAACCATCACAATTACTAATTTTTCCTTTTGCAAAGAGAGGTGTATGATTTCCTTCTTACAACATACTACAGAAAACTAGCTAAGCTATACAATCCAAAAGCACAGACTTCTGGGGCTCTCCAAGAGGCTGAAACATTCTCAGGAAGCCCCTGTGTGCCCCTGATCTACATCCAAAGCGCTTGCTACCTACTGACCCCCTATCCTAAAGCTGAAACTAGGCTGCAACAAATCTCATGGCTGACTTACCTGCATGGCATTTATTTGCGAATTCCTTCCCTCTCAAGGGAAGTTAGAGGTAAAAACAGAAATAAAAATTGACAAAATCCAAACAATATTAAGTTTTTGACAGAATCCTCACAGGAATAAAAGAAGGGGCATCACAAGAGACTCAGGTACAAGACATACAACAATAAAGTGAACTAATATTTTCAAACACTACAGCAGATATGACCCAATCTTTGAGTAACGATGGATGGTAGGTACAATTCTGGAAAGATGTAAAAAGTAATTTATTTTTGAACCAAGGCTTTAGTTGATGAGTATGATAGGCTTTTACAGTATTTTTTTTTTCCTGTTACAAAGAAGCTTGTGTTTTGCTTTGGCATTTTTTCAGCAGAAGGGAAGACAAAAATAACAGGAGCAATAACAGTAGCGGACACACCAGCAATGGTAGTGTCTGCTCCACTTCCTGGAATGATGTATGAAGAGGCACAAAATATAACATAATTGGCCTCTAAAGACTGTAATGACTCTAGTTATTAATGCAGCTCCATCCCAATGGTATGCTGAGTATCTCTCAAATTTTAATGGCAAACCCCCATGACTACGGGAGTACCACTTCCTATGTACTACAGGTAAATTAAGTGACTAGCCTGTAGTAACACTGGAAATCTGCATCAAAGAACCCAGCTCAACGCAGGACACCTAGACTCAAGTTTTAAGTATCAGACTACCCTTCCTTTCTTTACCTAAGAGTGGAGCTACAAGGATCCCAGAGATAAATACTTCAAAATGTCAAAAGCTATTGCTAACTCACATTTTCTAAACACATGCAGTTTCAGTTTGACCTTGAAGTAGGATCACTGCAGAACTTGTATGGAAGGTGCAGTTGTTTTTATACAACTGAGTTATGGCTGTTCTGCAGAATCATTGTGAACTAATAATTGTTCCTCTTAGTCCCTAAATCTCTTGGTTGTACTCATGGAAAACTGAGAAGAAACAGCATGCTCCTCTCTTAAGTTCTCCTCACATTTCCATTTTGGCAAGACATCCAGTGCAGATCTTTGTAAACTCAAAAAGCAGGACAGAAAAGCAGCACTTGACACCCTACTTAAACTTTGCCATCTAGAAATGCAGAATTGCTTTAAATAGGATGGTATGCTTTGATTTGTCATAATGTTTATTATTGTATTTATTTTCTGCCTGCAGATATTATTAAAGAGGTTTCATCTCAATGTATGTATAAAATCAAAGGAATGAAGAAAGGCAGTATGCCTATTTTAATTACTGCCCTTGTTCCTTCAGTAAATGATGGCTGAGCATACCAATATGAATAAGGATTTGTAACTAAATGTCACACTATAATTATGAAAAAGCAGGAAATTGAGATACAGACTCTGATTCTAATTGCTCCATGATAACCATACAAATGCATCTCACTCAAAGTCTTTCATGACCATGCTCTTTTGCCCTTCTTGTCTATTTATGAAGGAAAAACCTCTTGGCATCTAAATTGTGGCTGTGATGTTCTGTGATGCTGATCTTCTAACTGCTTCATTTAACTGAATAGGATATACAAGTACATATCATCAATAAATTTGTATCAGCCAGAAAGGAACCTAACTTATACCCACTATTTGAACATATCAATCCTTCACCCCTCTCCACACCAAAAAAAGAGTTAAAAATACTAATTTGCTCAGGAAACTGAATATTTTCCTTGATCCACTGAGAACGCACACCACAGGCCAATTATCTATAATATCTCAGACATGTTTTAAACATACTCTGAGAGAAGCACAGCTAGAAGCTAGTGTTAACACGCCTCCTGCAGCTCATCAACTAGGCTCATTCACAACTCAACTTTTCAGGTAAAATACACTAAAAAAGTTTTAGGATAAAGTTAAATTGGTAGCAGTTCCGGGCTGTGGGGTTTTTTCCCTCAATTAAAATTCAGGTAAGATTACATCATTCATTTACATAAATAACAGAACAGAAGCAGGACTCTCAATTCAGTAGTTTTCCAGAATGTGGACCAGGGTGCTCCAGGATGTTAGAGGACTAATGTTATATCAGCCTACAATTTCTATTTAGTTTCATTCCAATGTAATACTAGCTTCTTCTCTAGTCATTATTTCTTCTTCTCCTTACTGTCAGTAACTTAAGCTTCAAGACTCCTAATAACAGGCCTAGCCACATGTGTGCAAACGTTATTTTTGACTAACACAAATATGCTCTTTTCATTTGATAATGCTACCTAGTCTTTCACTGCGAAGACCACAAAGATCCCTTTCCTCCATGCCCAGTGCTCTTTCAGAAGCTGTAGATCATGGTTAGAAGAGTACAGAAGATGCCAAGTTTTATTTCAGTTCCCTGGAGACCTTAAGTTACTCCATTACTGTGTCAGATTTATTAAACAATGCTTCAGGGGAAAATGTGTAGCTTAGTAGAATAGGTGATTCTGAAAATACAAAAATCCCTCTGTTTCTAACTTTTCTAGCTATTGAGAAACTAGTTGCACCTGACTCTCCACTCCATACTTCAAAGCCATGCTAGAAGTCAGATGTACATGTGAAATCATGCTGGCCACAGTTCGGGCTCATGCTGCTCTCCCTTCACGACAAGGAGTTTCATAGATGATTAGCAGGCATTTATTCAGTGAGACTTTTTCCCTTGCGAAATTAAAAACTAACATGAACTTCCCCTTTTAATCGCTATTAGGATATCTATGTAGTGTTGTAATTAACGTAGTGAATTCACACATCAGTTTTTGTTATGTTCATTATTAGTATACTGCTTACTTTTTTATTATCTTATTGTCCAAAATCTGTAGTGACAATACAAGATGCTACTGAGCTAAATAATCTGTGAACCTCCTTTTTGGCAGAGACACAGAGCTCTGTTTTTGCAGAAAACTGAAGGGATGCTGCCCTAGTTTAACCTGATCTGTAACATATACATCTCTAAAGGTGGCATTTGGGAATGGTGAAGCTTTCAAAAGAGCTCAGGGATTTGGGTGCCCAGTTCCCATTAAAAATCAAAAGTTGTCATTGGTTTTAAACACAGAAACATAATTTGCTGCCAACGATACATTCACAAGTAAAGCAATACATTCAAATTAACTAAGTATCTTTTCTCTGGTTCTAAGCAGTTGTCTGACAAAAATACATAATTAGGATCTTGTTTCCTATTCTCTATTTAAAGGCAAATTAAAAACTGAAAAATCTGCTTCCCTTGCACTGATAAACACGAATGGATTACACAGGCACTTTGTCAGACTCCCGGAGACAACTTCTGCTTGGGAACAGGAGGTCTGCTTTGCTAGAAAGCTCAGTAAGAATACCCAACAAGTGGTATTTGCCCCTGGCCACTGTATTATAAAATGAGATACCATCTACCCAGACAACAGCAGTGCTAGTGCCAGAGCTTGCTGCCCACGCTGTCCTCCACAGAAACTGATGCCGACTCCAGGCTTCTGACAAGAGCCACCCCTTGGCTGGCTGAGGACTAGCCCCAGAGCCAACGGCACCCTGCAACCACCCTGCTTTGGGCACACTAATAGCTAATGCTTTTGGTTTTGATGAATCCCAGCTGATGCACCGTAGCTGAGGAGCTGGCTTTTGGTGTTTTGCTGCCAAAACGAGTAGTATAATTTATAAATACATCATATTTTCCTATTCCCTTATTACATTTAGTAGATGTTTCACATTTCAAAAGCAAGCAAATTTATTTCTGCTTTACAGTTCGTAACTACCTGTGTTAATGACCCACTACCAGCACTGAATTTTTCTGTACTTTTTCTTTAATAGCATTTGTATTTCTCCCACTCCTGGCCAAGAAAACCCCAAAACACCAAAGGGGTTTCATCTCAGCACTCCTACCCTCCACTAAAAAATTAATAAATATAATTAGTACATGTAATTAATAGACACAGGAGGAGCTCCAAACCCACCACAGAATTTTCACACAGCTTGTTCATCACATTCAATATAACTCAGCAACTACCTAATTAATATCACTGGGTCATTACACCAACATTCTAGTTTCACTGGGTACTGATGGCAATTGATCTGCAGGCTATCTGAACTTAAAAGAAACACAATAAAAATTCCTGACTTCCACTTTCTAAAAAACAAGTGCGCTGCATTTTTGTTGGTGAGGCTGCTAATACCTAATGTAATTATGTTATTAAAGATCATAATCCGATATGATGACTGTAATTTGACATTTAAATAAGTATGTTTAAGTTGTGTATCCATCTCAAAAATTAAAACACTATTTCTGCCTTGCCCTTGGAAGTTAGCAAAATCCATACATTAATATGTCAAATTAATAATATTTTTTTTAAAATGAAAAAACAAATATTTGTTTTGTGATAGAGTACTCTAGCCCAACACACTATGTTTTGGATCTCACCAATGTGCACTAAAGTAAAAACAAACACATGACAAAGGTTAGAGCCCACAGTTTCCAACCACTTCACTAAGATGTGCCTCTCCCTGCTCATTACTGACAGTGCTAAGCAGACACCATACCACAGCATTACATTTAAACATAAAGAGCATTTATGTAATAACTATTTTTCTGTGTTTTATTATGTATACATGAGCAAGCATTACATCATAAACGTGATACTCCTACATCAGAACTTCACATGCTCATTGCTTTCAGTTATTTCAACACAAAGCTACACCAAGAACAGGCCCTTCTTTCTCAACATCCACTAATAGAAGAAAATTATATAGGGCACATAAAAGCCATTACCACCACATCAAAAGTCATTTTCTCAAGTCACGTATACTCTTTTTCATTCATAAACCTTGAGCAAGTACCAAAGCATGTATTACCACATACATAGAATTTAGCACACACTTAAAAACTTTTGAGATGGTCTTAAGTTAGGTTTGAACAAAATGCACCCTATCTCTGAAAGTGTTTGGTTTAAGAGTTGAACAATATTTAGATGGATGCTAAAGTATACTTTCATATTTCCACATTTAATTCATTTTTTTCCAGCAAATAAGAGAAATAATTTCATTTCTGAACTATGCTGGGTGAAATAACTATGCCTTACGTGTACATTGGATCACTCCTTTACAGATGAGGCTGAGGCATTAAATCCAAAAATGGCTAAAGCTCCAGCTGAAGACAACTCTCTTTAAAAATTATAGCGAGCTACATTATTTAAAACCATTCAGCAAGCATTCAAGCAACAACATGATGGATGCAGCAGACCAGTCTGTGTTCACAGCTAATCAACATCAAACTCGTGAATAGTCACTGTGTAGTGTGGAGCATGGTGTGGAGATAACACGCGCATGTGCATAATATTTGGTATCATAAGCAGTCCCCCTGACTTCAGCCAACTCACTACAAATCCCAGCTACACACCTGTGTCTTTGTAGAAAGATGCAGGGGTACTGGGTTTATGACACCTATAGCAAATAGTTAAGAAATTACAAAAGACCTTGGATAGCTATGCCTTTGTGAACTTTTAGAAAAGGCTACTATTTACTGCAGTCATGATTTAATGACAACACTAACCATACAAACCCAAGTATTTTGTTTTTCAATAGGCTATGGCACAATACAAGCACACAACTCACCCACATTAATGTGCATTGCTTGAATAAATTCCCCACTGCTTATATCACTGAAGATAAAGGTCTTCCTTATACATTTGAGTAATCAATACTTGGAATCAAATAAGTCATGTTTCACTGGGGAAAAGGAAAATGAATGAGGTTAAATTAATGTTGTCACTTTCTATAAACCAGCAATGATTTCCCGCTACAGAAACCACTAACTTCATTATTTTACAACAGGAAATCAACACTGTAGCATATTTTAAAAGTCTAATTTACTTAAGAGTAATAAAAAGGCACCCTCAAGGCTCATCATCTAAGCATAATATGACATACTTTTAAACATTCCAGCTTAAGAACAATATGCAAAAATCTCAGTGAATCAAGTTGATTAATATTTTGCATTTGTATGCAGTAGTGCTCTCCACTCACCAAGTACTATATAAATATTATTTTATTAAATTTCAAAGCAATTGTGTTAGGTGGGATAATAAAATGTCTCTCTCTCACATTCTTTATCGCAGCAATACAGCCTTTAAAACAAAAGCAAAAGTAGTAAATTAATGCAGTAAACTCACTTATGGAGAGAAGGCCAGAAATGAGGGAATTCCAGACTTCTAAAGCCATGCTAAAACTAGCGGGGCACAGAAATGTACATTCAGAGTAGAATTATCTACATGAGGTTTGCAGGTATCTTCTTATCTTCAGTTGCATGGTTAGGGATAAAAAAGTTAAGGATATTTTTTAATTTTCTGCTACTCATCAGGGTTCATAGTGCCTTTTTGCAGGAACCCCATTTCATGAGGATGCTGCTGGAGGGCAACCAGTTCATTAGGGAAAAGCTGAGAGGACAGAATACAAGTAAAAATTGAGTTGGAGTAACAAATAAAAAAAATCACAAACAATGAAAGAGATGACAGATCTTTCTCCTTTCTAGCTCTGTATTTTAATTAATACAGAGTTCCACTTTCTGGAACAATGTCTCCTTGCCTGCCAATTGGCTCCTAGCTCCTCTTTTAAAACTCACTCCTTAATACCCATTTCTCCCATAAATCCTTCCAATAATATCTTATTTTCTATTCATAAACAGTCACTAAAATTATGGTAGATCAATACAATACAATTAATTTGTTAAATTATTATTATATTTTTAACTTCAGTAGAAAGTCAAAAAGACATATCCTCACCCCAGCAAATACTATTCTTTTCAACCACAGCAGCTAAAAGCAGAAGCTATTGTAAATCAGGCCTTAACAAGAGTCTCTAAAAATCTGGAGCTCCTAATGGTAGTTAAGAGACTTTCTCAATTCACTATTAACCAACCCATCAACTGTATTTAACAACTGTGGCACTACACTTCAGAATTGCTATGTTTCAATGATACAGCCTGCTGCATACAGCCTCCTGACCAAGGAATAGTTTGTGATACTCAAATCAAAGATGTGATGTTAGCCCTCATATTCATGTAATTTGTCATTTTAGAGATATTCATAGGCTCTTGAAGAATAGGAAGTTGCCTGATTTGTTAGTTATCCCTCCATAACAACTGAAGAACTGAATTATTTTCCAATTACACCTCTCCATATTCAACGTATTTGTTAAAATACTGAACAGAGCTTCCCTTTGAACATTCCCCCCCATGGTAATTCCCCACAGAAATCCTTATAAAGAGCCAAAGTGGGGCACAATTGAATTGTAATATAGCCCTGGGACTGATGGCCTTAACCAAATAAATGTTATAATCAGCATCAGTATGTAGAACATCAACAGGATTTTTATTGCACTACAAATAGTCACAGTAGTGTTGACAGCTTTGACTTCCGGAAGAGAATAATTTTAAGGTTTCCATGCAAAAAGCAGCATTTCGTGTCATATTTTTGTACTCATAAACACCTTCATTTTGATAACGGATCTAGAAGCACACATATTAACTCCCAGTTGACTTCAGTATGATACACATGTGAATGTCAGATATACAGATCCCTTTCAAGTATTAGAGAAACTTAAGGAACTTGTTAGGAACATAAACAAATATTGCTACGAAACTGCTTAAATATGTAAAGCTGACATAACATAGGGCTGAATCCTGTATACAATGGACAGCACGTACCAACAGGGAAGAGAAGGCTCACAAATCTGAACATCTGGGATTGTCATAAATGATTTTTGGTGAAGCAAGCCACAGGCAAACTATCAAGCCCATTGTCTTAAAGAAGCCTTTACAAAGAGTCCAAGAAACCAGCTACTAGCAAATGCTATGGAAAATCAACTACTCTTGTTTTCAGGCTGGTCACATACTAAAATAATTAAATAGCCCCTTGGTTTTATTTAAATTCGATTAGAATAACAAATTCTACCATAACGCTACTGGCTCATCCTCAGTGTGTAATCCATTGTCATCTTGTTTATGAAGGGGGCAAGAGTAAAGATCTTTTAAAAACATATATTGCTTCCCAATTATCTGCAATAGCTTATATGGTCATGCCCAGAAATATGATCACTTCCAATCTGATGAGCTTGCGTTAAACTAGTTGTATATCTTGAACGTGATCATTTGATCACTTCTGTATTCACGTGCTTATAAAAAAAAAGCATCAATAATATTTAATAATATATTTTAATTGAAGAAGTTTAGAAGAATTCTATTTGAGTATGAATTGAGAGTCCTATTGGAGAAAACAAACAAGCCCAAAAGTGAAAACAGAGAATGGATTGATTTGGAATTACTAAAAAGAATTTTGGTTGAAAAGTCTTAAATCCTGGAAGTGAGCCACACCTTAATATAGCAATCAGAAAAGCAACTTGTCAAAAATGTTTAGATGTCAGTATCTAACTCTAGGGTTTTATGTACTTCAGTGGTATGTAAATGCTAAAAGACTCTGAAAATCAAGACTCTTATCTCAATATCTTAACACGAATTAAGACGACAGCTTACAAAAAACCACATCTAACCATTTTGTGCCATATCCTAACCCAGTATAAAGACATCAGCTTTATTTGGTGAAACTGTGTCAACTTACACTGTCGCTCTATACTTCCAACCTTTCTTCCAACTGAATGACTGAAAAACAACAGTGTCAACTAGACAAATCCTAAATTTTTGCAGCTAGACCCCCCACCAAACAAATAAATCAAAGAGCAAATACTAGTAAGAGAAACACCTTTGTGCTTAAAGACAATGTATAGACTGCAACGTGTGTCTCTACGTTACTGCTCAGAATAAAAATGGTCACCATTCTTCAAAGGGCAATGTAGATCTTTCTGTTTTAAAAGCATCTCATTTGCCCTGGATAATGAGCCAAGAGTAGAAGGATTACATGTCATATCATATCTCCATCTTAATTACTTTTCTAGCAAGTATAATGTCATTCAGGCATTATGATCTTAGCTGTTCCAGAAGCTGCTGCAAATCTTTATAGTGGACATAACTTTTCCTTAACTGTTCATTCAGTGCTTTATAAACATAAAGAAGGACAAAACCACAGGTGAGGCCAAGTGCAACATGTTAGGGCAGTTTATTTATGGAAAATGGTTCTGCCAGTTAATTTGTTTCCAACAGGTCAAGGGAACGAACAAGTCTAAACACTATGATTTCTTATAAAAATGTAATGTCAGTTTTTGAAGCTTTTTGACCCATATTTCTTCATCCATGAGTTGACTTTCTGTAACCAGTTAATAGCATTATTCAGTACTAATTAGAAACAGTAGAAACTTTTCTGTGCAGTTAATTTGTTGCATCCTAGCTCCCAGCAATTTAGGAAACTATGGTCATGCACATATTCCTGCTACAACCTTCCATACTCTCTGGCTACTTTGCTTTCTACCAAATAAAATGGAAGGGATGTTTTAACCTATAAGCAGATATGCAGAACAGGTTTAAAAAGCACAATACAATGGTTAAATAGAATTATCATAGAGCTAATTCAGATACATTCACAGAATTATCAAACACAAAACATTTAAAACAGGAGCATAATTCAAGCAGTTTATCTGTAACTATTGCTAAATTTGCATCAAAGGAGGGACCAGAACTGAAAATGGTGCACACCAGTAGGCACATGTCTCATAAACCCCACTTCCACACAAGTCTGCATGAATATGCACTATAGATAGCTAGGTGGGTGGATGGAGAAAGAGGGGTCAGAAAACAGCAGGTAAAAGAGAGGGTGAGAATTACTCCTGCTTAAAAGCATGTCACTGCCATAACAGAGTATCACAACAGAGTACAAACTCGGAGCTCTATCTGTGATCAAGTACAACTCTCACGTACATTTTAAGTCTCTCCGAACCCTGTGGAGTTACCTGGACCTTTCCTGTTCATGGACTAGGCCCTATGCTGTTCCACATCACAGCCAAAGGAAATGCAGGATTACCCACTGCAAATGCCACAACTTACCAAGACCTTGGGTAATCCTATTATAAAATCATTCTGAACACACCACAAATTGACCTTGGTTCTTGCTATTTATCAAGGCAGTGCAACAGTGCCTTAACCAACCATGAGAGAAAGGATCGAGTTACACTCACATCTCAAGTCAAACCTTCTTTGTTTGAAGCATATTATTCTGGCACACACAAATGGTATCACAATTTTCAGCAATGGTCTTTTTGGTAACTGCCTGGGGTAGGCAGCAGTCATTTTAACTATCTAGAAAACCAGATGGCTCTGCCCTTGGTGCTGGAATTCTTCTGCAGCTGTAAAAATCACTTCCATTTCATAACTGACCATATGAAGTCCAAAAGCAGTGTAAAGAATATCCTTCTGTTAAATGGCAAATGCATTTAGAAATAACACTACAAAACACATACTACTTCCACTCCCAAGACAATGACTTTTTTATTTCCAAGTGATTGTACTAAATACATTTACTTTATATTTCTAGAATAATAATATTTCTAAATATATTTCTAGAATAATAAAACCTTGTTGAAGATATTCAGTATTCATCTGACTTACCAGAACGATGGTGATGTTGTTCTTCTAGGAGCTCCAAGTCAAGCATTAGGTCATCTTCATCCAACTCACAAGAACCCAAGTTATTCAAAACATCCTAATATATATTTTAGAAAAAAAAAAAAGAAAAAAGAAGCATTTAGATAGATGTGTTAACCAAACTGTTCTGCACAAAACAATGAACAAACAGATCTGGGAAATACATTTAAGCAGGAGCTACAGAAAATTTTTCTACTAACATTGGACCAGTGAGAAATTGTATGAAACAACTGTCCAAGTAGAAATGTATTTGTTACTATTCTCTGTTTTTACAGAATCTCGAATATTTAACAAAAAAACGAAAAGTACGAGTAATACCATCCATATAACCCTGGGGTTTTTATACTGTTCAATGATGGCTTTGTGTCTTTCCAAGTTTAATCATAACTTTTTATGAAACATAAAAATGTTATTTTTGGCACAATATAGAAGTATCGGTACTTGTTTTTAATTAAATTTTGGAATTCTAAGCACTGCCTGCCCTTACCAATATACTCTGAAGAGAGATTTATTGTTCTATTTATCCAAGGGATAAAGAGACACAAATTTAGGATAAACAGGAAATTCGGGCACGAATGATCAACTCATGAATTTTTAAGTATTAAGGTGGGTGGTAAAGGCTTACATGGACAGAGAAGAAAGCCTGACTGTGAAGTGTAGCTGGTTGGGTCCTCATTCCCTTTTTGTGATTCATTTTGTTTGCCAAGTTTTAACCACAGACAGATAAGGCAGGTTCTAGAAAGTCAAAAAGGGGTGAGTGGGCTACAATCAAAAGAGAGCAAAATGGTAGCTTTTCGCAGTACATTTTTCCCTACAGGATTAGCTTCTCAAAGATAAAATGACTAGTTATGTCGTAGGTAGACATCTTTACTCTGTAAACTCTGAATACAGCAATATCACTTTTTAGGCGTCATTTGTGGTTATGAAATGGTGTTCAGCTCAGGCTTGGCGAAGCCCTGCCTGGACAACCAGTGCCTGCAGCCAGACACAGGGATGACAATCGGTCTCTGAAGAGACACACCGTTGATGGGGGCCGGAGCCGCACACAGGGAGCCATGGCTGAAGAAAGCCTCTCCTCTCTGCCATCCAGGGAGAAACAGCAGCGGGGAGAAGGCAACCCACACCCAAACTGTTCACTTCTTTCTTGTTCCCTGTTCCTACGGTCACCGCAGGCAACTCTGGAAAATGAGGCACCTGTTTTCTCTAGCCCCTAACAACTTAAAGTTGCTATACTGAATGTATTAAAAGAGACATTCATCTACCATTTTCTTTCCATGTTTATTTTATTCCATGGTCATTTCTTTTGCCCTGATACTATCATGATTTTCTCCAGTCACCAACATCTAACCAAAGATAATTCATGCATTCTCCAGCTAGCATCTTGCTTGCATATCTACAAGTGATATTGCAACAGGCTTAATACTTCAGTCCATTCGCAGGCAAAAAAAGTCGGTAGATCCTGCACGAGATGCTGGCACTCCATACATCTCACATGCTCCCTATACAAATGTAACCCAGAGAACATGGGAATTCAGGTGAAAGAGGCCAGATGACTGTTCCAAAGTATCAAGCTGTCTGCAAGATCTCTGTATAGCAATCTGCTGTATGAAAAGCAGAGAAATATAACAGTAGTATACATTAAACTAGCAAAAGCCCTCCCTGACTTCAGTTCCAACCATATTTTTTTACATTCCTTCTTTTAAGTATTTTCCCCCCAATAGATGCCAATTCTTATTCACACTCACGACTTGCACTTATTCAACCCTTTTGAGTAACTATTTCTTCAAATTCTGTTTTCTACTCTTTCACAAACACCACACAAGCAACACAAGGACTTTTTCTTGCATTCTCTCCCTGGCTTACTATCAGCAGAAGAAAACCTCTTCATAGATCCAGAACCCACTGCTAACGCTTTCACTATATTTACAGATGCCAAGCACAGAAAATAACAATTGTCAAGTGCAAAGACCTCCACACAAGCAGTGAGCAGCATTGTACAGAAAGAAAATATAAATCACATGAACATTAGCGACAAACACACATCTCATTCCCCTCTATCTTAACTCAAAGAGCTGCTGACAAGCCTTTGTCATAGTGACTGTTTCTTTCCCTCATGCTGACAAAATGCAGACTTTCAGTAACCAAATTATTTATTACTATACAGTACAAAAACATAAAAAATAAAACAGGAAAATGCAATATGCAGATGTATCGTATCAGGTTACTGTACCTGATGCTTACGTATACTCAAACTTTTCTAGTCTAGATTTGCATTAACACATAAACCCAAACAAAAACTAGTTCACTAAAAAAAAAAAAAAATTAAAGAAAAAGTGTTCTGTATAAAACAAAAGTGGGAGAACATACACTGCTCAATGTTACAGATAACCTAAAACTTAAATAACCTTTGAATCACTGTTGGAGCCAGTGAAACACTGAAGATTGAAAATCTCATTTAGGGCTTATGTGTATCCTTTAGTACCTAAATATCTTTCAAAATAGTAGCAGCAAGAAATTTCTAAGATTTGTTCTCTGTTCTTTTTCACAAATTCCAAGAGCACTGCCTGACATGAATGAAGTATCTTCAATCCAATTGTTATTACCAGCTGAATTTCCGAAGGAGAATCAATGATTATGGCAAGTTAAGAGCAGATGAACATAAGGAAACAATGTCTAAACAAAGGAAGAGTGTGGGGCTTTTTGCTCCCTTTTTAAATTTAGATGCTATTATGCACTCGAGTTTGATCAAATGGTATATTAAACTACTCAGAGAATGTACAACACACGTTGTTTATATATTGTTTTATTAATGTAAGAAAAGCATTCTGGTGACAAAGTCCAAAAGAACAGTCCCCGCAATTTTTAAGCAACAGCTGAAAGTTTTTCATGCCACTAGAGGCAAAAGGTAAAAAGGTTTAAGTACACAGGTTTGTTCCTTACCTTAAAATTATAATCTATATTACAGCTGACTAACTGAACCCATATTGATATTAATGCCAAGTATCTTTGATGAGCCATACCAGTAGTAATGAGCATGATTTCATGCTAATTGAGCATCTCTGACATCTTGTGCAATAACTTATGCATGGTCTGAAATCTTGGGAGATTTTCTGCAACTATGTAGTGATTCACAGCTTTCATCAAAACCCAAATTCTGTCTGATTTGGAAAGAACAAACACACACAAGCAGAACTACAGTTTTCTAAATTGAAGAAACTCCACCACATTAAGATGGACCAAAAAGGAAAAAGTTTGTATACAACTCTCCCCCTGCGTGTTATTGCCTTTCAGGAAGGTCTTCATTTCCAATAACCTTCAGAGTGGAGACAAACCATGGTCTGTGTATCCTCTCTGTCCTCTGAGGCTGATGGGCACCTGCTCCTCACAGCAACATCCCTGCTTGTCCACCTGAGCTGAGGGGTCCCAGCTGCCTTCCCAACACACCTGTGACCCCCTTGCCTTCTCTTTCCTACAGCCTCTTCAACTGCACCAACAACCACAGGCAAGCTAAAGTGACAAAGAAAAGCTCCCCCAGGTTTATTTTTCTCAGAAGTACCTCCACCAAGGGAGCAGTCTCCCTCTTTCCCCAGGAGTTCACTTGCTCTTTACAAAGAGACAAATCACAAAACTGGGAACAAACAAATTAAAGTAGCTACTGTCCATCATGGCGAGAATGAAGGCTTGGCAGAGAGCTGCTCTACCTGCCAGGGGTGTCAGTGATGTCAGTCCAGCTGCTTCCCCACTCCCACTGCCCACCTCTGCAGGTGGAGTCCTTCCACAGATACAAAACAAACGAACTCATGAATGCATAAAAGCACACCCAAGCAGAGAGTGTTAGTTAGGTTCCCAGGACTGTCCTGAGTAATATTTTCTAGAAACATACAATTAGAAAACATAATAAGAGAAAAGGGCTCCTAGAATGACCTGCCTAATGCCACAGAACAGCTCAGCGGTACCCCTGCGGGTGCATGCCGACATCCTCCACCCCTCTGCCTCCTCACCAGGATACATCATTCCTTTGTTGCTATGACAGTTAGTAACAATTGTAATTTCTTTTTAAGTTTAATATCTCTTGACCCTTTCCCCGTTCTCCCCCTCACTACTGCTGCTGCATTCTTTGAAGAATAACGCAATTAAATTTTTAAAGAAGAAAATAAGAGAGAGACAGAGATCAAGCCCTAAAGAGCATTCAAAGTGAATAATTTCAAGGCTTTGCTACATAAAGAAAAATAAATGAATGCTTCCATCAAGGTCCCAAGGAAACATTTGTTGACTATTTATGGTGGCATACCTTTTATTTATTCCAGGAGGCAAACTATTTAGTTAAGGCAGAAGCTCTGCAGCAAAAACCACTTTATTGACTGTTATAACCCCTTAGAAGCCTTAAGACATATTTCCTACTGCTGGTGTCTGCTTGACTTCTACCATCATTTTGCCTTTATAACAGACCCAAAATTAACACGATGGTGCTTTTTTCTTCCAGTTGATCTGGAAGTGGATCATAACCTGTGAGAAGAACATATGAACATGCTTACTTAATCCTTAAACTCATTTGCCCACATCTCTCGAGTTTTCCTGGCCAAGACAGGCTGCAGCCCCAGTTTACCTATCAGTCCTTCCACCTTTAACTTGGTGAACTACCACCATTTTTTTAAACAAGTTTCTATTTAAATAAGAGTTTTACAGAGATATTTCAAGTGTTACTAATTCAGAATAAAAAGCAATAATTTGTACAATGGTTCAGGCTGCTTTTGAGAACTGATAATGGCTAGAGCAGAACAGGATGCTAATCCAAGAATATTTCAAGGCATCAGTAACTTTTCAGTAACAATTTTCATATTCAAAATTCTTTCAGCAACAACAAGAAGTATAAACTGCTGTTTTTCATCCAACAGCTAGGTATCTTACTCAAAGCTCATTGAACTCAATGGTACTCAATTTAGTTGTGACTGGGCCCAGGCGTTCTTAACATTCTTAAGAAATATGACCTAAGAATCGTTTTATTATCAAAAGAAGCGTAGTGATTTGTATGGGTATAGTTCAGAAACAGCTGAAATGTTACAGGGATAGATATGTATTAGACATACAGCTTGTCCCAGCCAGATGGTGTGTATCTGGATAGTAAGCTTACTCAGGGTTGCTGAAGGGGGCTTTCTTCCTACCTTATTTCCCTCTCTATCTCTGTCTTTCTCTCTTCCCAGCTTCCCTTCCTATAATCACTTAAAGGAAATCTAATGCATAATACATGAATTTTCAGTCCTTTTCCAGAATAGTCAAGTATTTCATTATTTTTAGACCTGTTCCAGCTCAGACTCTCCAATACTTAAAATGTGTTTGAAAGCTGGAATAAATAAAAACAGCTTTAGTAGTAAATACGTATAAAGTACCCCACATAACAGGTCTCAAATCTACTGTTAAGCTTATATCAAACAATGAAAAGCAGATAATATTTCTTTGTGAAGCCCCTTTTACTATGGTTTTTTTTTTAAATCATTATTCCAAATAACCAACTTACACATATTAATATCTAGTGAAATTACTGCTTATGGAATTACAGTATAGTCCTCTAAAAATTGACTAGTCTAGTATTCAAAAATGACAATAAAACATACATATGAATATACAAACACACTAAAGCATATTATTTTGCTAAGCAATGCAATTCAATTCCAAAATGGACCTAGCAAAATCATATCAATTGCACAATATATATAAACAAAGCAGGGTAAATCCATGTAGAACCAAATATTTACAACTAATATGCAAAACCAAGATGAATAATTGGGTTTAGGTGACAAATCTGCCCATTTGAAACAGCCAGCAATCAACAGCACCAATCAAAAGATTCATTTCTTGATGTTTTCACACATTTTTATTCTAGACTTCTTGCTCCCATACCATTGAAATAATAAAGTAACAGCAAGGTCCTAAAGACAGCAGACAGAGGTTCTCGTCATTACCAGCATCTTTGGATAGTTGTATACGTTATTTTGTAATCTTATTCTAATTAACATGCAGTACCTAGTCAATATGATGTTCAATGGCTTCTGTTCCTTTTTCATTTTCAGCCCTGACAAATTTTGTTTTCCTGAGCAAGGGGATGCAGATTTTTTTTCTGACCAGTTTCTGACCACAGGCTGCCACTGGGGCCTGGCATTTTCCAGTGTTTTTCAGGGCTCTTTTACACAGGTGACAGATTTCCATTTCATTACAGTATAGTGATACTGCAACAAAATCTTGCATATTGCTTGGAGATTGTTCAAGACCTTTGAGAACTTGAGGTCCAGTAAGCAACTTAGTGAAGCTACAAGACTAAAGCACTGACATGTTTGCAGTTACTCAGTTCATAAAAGTTTCTGTCAGACACATATATGGCTGAAGATAGTATTCACAGAAAAGTTAGCTCCGGTTATATATACACTGATATAACCTTTACTATCATGAACTTGGAACATATTGACTACATTTTAATCTTTAATGTATATTTTGATCAAGCTTTGCACCTGTGCTCAGAAAACACTTTTTCCTGGAAAGCATTTTGTCACTGTGCTTCCTCTGATGTATGCCTACGTCAAATACTCACTGCTGCTGCAATTCAAACCGAGCATATGAGCTTTGATCACAGGCATCCCTCTTTGAAACGTTATTCTTCATCATCACCTATGTTATATACAGTTGACATGTACATGTTATATGCATTTCTCCTCAAGAATCTGTAATCCTACTTCACTGCCACTTTAGACTATATCAGGAAAGTCCTAAAATCCAGGGGAATAATTTTTTAAACTTTTTTTCTGCTGACATAATAGCCTGTGTCTCATTTGCATAAGTGATTATGCAGCGATCACTGGACTTTCAAAGGTATTTTTAGAAATACAAGAACAAAATTTTAATAACTCACTTTTCAAAAAAATGTTGTGGGTTCTGTTTTGTTTTCCTTTCTCCCCATGTTGGCTTCTAGAGATCTTTCTGATCACCTTTCTCTGTGTTATTGTTCTCAACTATTTTCTGAATACAGATTTTCATTTCTTATTGGTTTGGGTTTCTTTTCAAAACGTAAGGATTTAGCGTTCATGCCTCCCCATTGAAATGATGTACTAAATGTGATTTATAAAATCCCTCTTAGAGAAAAACACGCTGGTATTGCATGTATAACAGTATTTTAGCATTTAATATTATAGATTCCTTTTTTCCTTCACTGTAGAAATATATGTGGGGGGCTATTTGAGATCAATGCTTTGGCAAGAGCACATAGAAAACACACTCTAGGGAGAATAATTTGATTCTTTTGTAAAGTCATATGTACGACAATTCACCTGTATCTACACAGGGTCACTGCATATCTGATGCTGGAAAAGATCAGAATTAAATACTTATTTCAAGTCTGAAATGATTTCTAGACACTGCCAAAAGATAGTACTTCATCAAAATTGTATTCAGCGAAGGAACATGGCATACAATCAGCATAAGAATGAAAACTGAGATATACTCAAGGAAAAAGAAAGACCTTGAGCTATTTAAAGTAATGTTAACTCCTAGAACCATACCTGAATAATTCATGGACATAATGAAGTATTTCACCTTCTGCACTCTCCTACACACTTCAAAGGGAAAATGAAAGTACACAAAACCCAGCAAACAGAAAAACCTTTAAAAACACAGAATCCCTGCCAGCAGCCTAGAAATCTCTGTATCAAATATAAAGCTTATGGATGCCTTTCAGATACCAAGAGCAGGTTAAAAGCATTCTTTTCTCCTGAATAGCACCACCGAAAAAGCGTATTATCCCTTACTCAAATAAACTACAGACTTTAGAAAAGAAAAAAATAAATTTTGTAACATTCGGTGAGAACATTTTCTGTAGCTAACGTGTGGAAATCCATTTATATTATAAAATAATGCGCCTTTAAGAACCAAAGACAGAAAATTATCAGTGGAGGGAACTGTCTAACTGTAAAGCTCAGACCCATCATACTATTCTTCAAAGTATTTTTTTGCATGCATGCTTTCGTTTGTGTAAGGGAAGCGCAGTATTTTCCATCCTATTCTTGTTTCTGCCCTTTTGATTCTCTCTGTGCATTAAATCAATGTCTGCAATGATGCTCCTTTTGCCTGAGTGATTATAACTAATGGACTCTCCTAACAGATCTCAGTTTGCACTCACCCACACGGGGTTCATTCTCCCACAATATGGTCGGCTCACTGAAGCCACAGAAGTGTAATACAGCAAAGCCCAAGCACCACTGGCAGCAGAAAGAAGAGCTGACTGTGCTCCTGTCCAGCCACAGTGTCAGTCAGGATCAGATGACAGGGGGAAGTGGCACCTACCTTCAGAAGTCCACAGACAAAAGCATTTGAGCAAATACCATGTTGATGTACAGCACCAACGTTCACTCTCCCCATGTTCATCCGCTTTCCTATCATTGCGACAGCACGCATTGGGCTCATATAGTAGGGTACTTTGACACCTGGAGGTCACTAGCCCACCTCCCACTGCAAACCTACAGGGGCTTCTCTTCCTACATAGCAGCTGTAGATGCTGCCAGCTGGTCTTGGATACGTTTGCTGCTGTTGAGTCATCCAAACACTACAACACTGGCAAGGATAACATGCAGCTGAAAGCCACGGGTTGGAAGCATTGATCATAGTGCAATAGTGTAACCTACCTCTAAGACAGCACCTTCGCAGGAGTAACCAAAGCCACACTTAGTATTAGCTTGCCTTGAACTCAGCCATATGCACACCAAAATGGAGGAGCAATAGCCAGTTTTTTTGTAACACGGAAATGCCACTAATAGTTTAACTGGTAACATACAAGTATCTTATAACACTGCTAAGCACAGGTATATAAATAACAAGCAACTCCAAAGACTCAGAGAATGGTGGCGTATTTGCACAAACGTTGTACAGGAAAACATGCAAGCTGACAACAAAGGCCGTATAACAGGCAGGAAAGGTGTGTGATGGAACCAGAACTAGTCCTGGTCCCAAAAACTTAATGACCTATAGGAGAGGCAGATAAGGTCCTCTCCCTTTCCTTTTGGGGAAGAAGCCAAGAAGCACAAAACCACCAAGGATGAGCGCGTAAAGACGGGGAAGGAAGAAGCAGCACACTTTGGTTCCAGTTTCCAACACCTGAGAGCACAGGAGCTTGGCCCCACAGCCTCAGTGAGGGCAATGGCAAGGATCACCGCCATCACCGGTACCTGCACCCCAGTGAAACTGGCCTCCTTTGTCAGTCTCCTAAACTCCATTGCAGCCATCTTTAATTCCTACACTTACATACGCATACATGTATGTGCACACACCCACTTGCAACACACAGGCCAACTGCACAGACAAAGAGCTCTTAGAGAGCTGGGAGGCAACAGGTGCCCTCAGCATTTAAAATTTAGCATACTTTATGCATTTATTATTGTAATAAATCCAGGTTCAAGTCGACCCTAGGTAAGGATCAGCTCTTGACAAAGCTGATAAAGACAGCAGTCACGTAACCTTGAATTCACTATCTAGCAATAGCATATCAAAGACACATTTAAAATGTGCACAAGCTTACGTGCACCACAAAGCTTGAGATTTGACTCTGTGAATAAAAGAAAAAACAGTATCATTTCAGACAGAGAGGCACTTTGCTGACTATTTGCCATTCCTTCAATTAATTCTGGAGCACTCAGATTCACTTTGGTTATAAACAGAATCAAGACAATTCGATTTTCTGTGTTCAGAAAGGAAAAGGTGTGTATATTTTTCATACAATGTAAAATTTCATTAACAGAATCCTAGAAAAAAAAATTCTTCTATTAAGAAAGTATGAAAACTCAGTCAAAGAAATGCAATAAAGCTTAAAATGACCAAATAAAGCCTCCTTTAATAGATTTTTTTTTTTCCCCCCTCACTCATACACACATATGCTTTCCTCCCAGCAGAGGGATACATCTGCAACACATAATTTGCTTTGTGGATTAGTTAATGTTTTTACAGCTTTTGTAACAGGCAAAGCACTATGCAAGCATTCTAGTGCAGTCATAATCATCATATAGCTTTGGGAAAGTTTTCTACATCTCATGTGCCAGATTTTTCTGCCAAACAGAAAAAGCTCCTTGAGTATCTCTATCCTGCATTTATATAGAAGATAATTTAGACCATTCTGTGAAGTTTATTTGTATATACCTTAGAGATATGAGTAAAACAGGTTATTCAACATATGGATTGATCAGGTAAATTTTTCCAAAACCATTCAAATTAAACACATAACTTACAGCTAAACCTTTTGCAATTGAACTTCGGCAATGAGAAACTTCTGGCTGTGTCCTGACAGCACGCAAGTCAATACTTCAGCCAACATTTAAAGGGTAAAAATTGCTTTATGACACCTAATCAATCTCCAATTTAATTTTTTAATTTTCCCGGCCAGTAGTACACAAAGAGGAAAAAAATAAAAAGAAAAAAAAAAAAAAAGAAGGATATAATCATACAGCTAGTGAGGGCCTGGCTGCCAAAAAAAGAAACATTTAAGTTCAGGGATACAAGAGGGAGAACCTTAGCATTTATAATCTTGATAAGCCACTACCACTCCTAAGGGGCAAACCATGGCAATCTCTTTAAAGAATATTATTCTTCTGATGAACCACATCAGAACAATTCTCCTTCTGCCACCATCCAGCACCAGCCACATTTATCTGGCAGAGACAGCTGAATTAAAGCCCCATTTCCTCAAACAGGACTAACATTGTTTAGCATGTGTTTTCAGTATTTCTGAAAAGCAATGCAGGAGAGGGTACGTGTATGGTACCAAGCTCAAAAACCGATCAATTCTTCTTGCAAATAATCTCTCCCCAAAATGTCCCAATTCTAGTTTTATCATCTATACTGTTGGAGTCAGTATTTTTGGATGCTAAATGAAGATAATCTCTTTTATGGCTTGAGTATTATTTCATTTCTAAGAAAAGACTAAGATTTTCTACATATGAAAAACTCAAAACTCTCCTAGACATATGATTAAATAAAAAAAAAAATTGTCTAGTAATAGGAAAATTTAATACTTTTTCCCCCCAATATTATTAAAAGCCAACTCAAGGCTGAACCTTCTGTTTCTAATTCTAATTTGTAGCTGATAATATTGGTGATAAATCACTAAAAAGTAAGCCCTGTAAATGAAACCACAAGTGACCCTTTACTATAACATCGTTAATGCAATATCATAATAGATATGCTATTGCTAATATTATTTGAATTCTTTCTGTTTCCATGGTAACTTTGGCCTACGGCAGCTCTGATAAACAGGGTTTTAAATCATTCTTTGAGAAAGGCTTCTGCTCAAATGTCATTTTTCCACTAGCACATACTTTTCCCCACTTTATTTTGTTCTTTTTTTTTTTTTTGGAAAAAGATGTGATGGCAATTACTGGTCCAGAAAACAGATTTTTTTGGTTATTGCAGTTGAATGGGCAGTGAATTGGGAACTTGAGAAAGCAAGGCAACCTGCAACAAGCTTTGACTAACATCAGCAGTACAAAACGCAATATTCCATCCTGGAGAGGTATCTAAATCTCACAGCGACTGAGAAACAACAATCCCTTGCTGGAAATTCTGTCCTGCATACATTTTACAGGCTTTGTTACTTCTCCTCTGTACCCTTTGATGTTTAAAATTACTCTCTCTTTCAGTATCCACATGTGCATTTTCTTCTAACAAATATTTAGGCCCCTAGACATCAGAATGGAAGAACAGCACGAATATCTATGAACCAGCGTTAAATGCTTTCCCATGACTTACACAGGTGCTTAAACTGAACAGAAAAAATTGGTTTGCCAGACATGCCCAGCTTAAGAAGAGAACAGTATACTGGTATCACCTGGCTTTTTTATCTGGATTCAGAGATGACCAAACCTGTACGTTCAGCTGCCAGTCACCTTGCCAACCACAACCAGGAATAATCAACAGAATCTGGTTGTGTCACATCATTTGCACTCCCCCCACCCTGAAAAAATCTGTTGAAGAAATCAGTACACTATTACGGGGACAATCTCCTTGTAGAAGCAAAGTGGAAATACCTGAGAACATGACACTCTTGGAGAGGCATAACACTGCCCGAACTAAGGCCAGGGCAGATATTTAGGCTATACCTTAAGCTTTTGGGCACCCCTGTCTCTTCAACCTACCCCAACAATAGCACTAGTTTTATTACTGCTTCAGAGCCCAAAGAAGCAGCTAAACATGATTCCCTTTGTAAGGCAATGAATTCACAATCCATTTTCAGTACAACATAACCCTTAGTAATGTTAATTGCATCACAAACTGTTACTTGCTGGCAGGACATCCAATCCTTCAATAATTTCCTGGAGTCAATGTAGCTGTTTACAAATCAGATTGATGTCAGGTTTATCAGATCGGGAAAATGTAATTGCTGATGCATTCTAACCAGTGAAAGCTCAAATAATATTGTTACATATAACATATATTATATATACATACATATGGAGCCCACATAATGTTATACACTTATTGTAGAGATTGGATCAGTGTCTGGTTCTTTAGAAGAAAACAGTATTCTAAAAAACTATGTACCAGATTTGCCACAAAGTCAAGCACAAAACCTGTTCTTCACTCTGCTTATAGGTCTTTTACCCGTAATTCTGTTTCCATTTATTTCTGTTCACTGTGTGGCTTTGCAGTTTAAATGGCATCTGCAATATTTGACAGTTCCCATTTTTCCTATAAAATTTAACAGAAATAATGTGCATATAATAAAGAATAGCAAAGACACAGCATATTTTTTGTTGAAAAGGGCAATGACTGAAAATATGCACTCCCTTAACCAGCAACTTACTTGTTAAAGGCTCTCTGGTTTGCAATTAAGTATCATATATCTAGTCACAGAATTCTTCATCGTGAGCACATGAAAAGTCTGCTATTTGAACAAGCAGGGATGTGTAGCTTATTATGCCAAGTTAGACGTCAGACCTGAGACATTCAGGAACAACTTAGCTCTACTAGAAAGTACTCCAAAGACCTTTTTCACTAACCAACATTTATGCATCTTCAGTCTAGATAGTGATTGAAACTTTTTGAGATCATGATGACACTGTCAGAAACTTTCTCAAATCCTTACCAAAAAAGACTGTCATTATAATGATCTTCACTTGCCATTAATTCTCAGCTGCTTAATTTAGTAGGGTGGAAAGCATTCCCCCCCATACTAACTGGAATAAATTTTTCATTTAATAGTCTAACACGCTCCCGTTTGGGGCTTTTTTTTTGCTTTCAGCGAATCAATGCTCTCATTATTTGTTACCAGCTAGGTGCTCGGGGCATACTGTTAAGAGGCCTACAATAAGATAGCCTCTTGGTCAAAAGTCTAGGTTTAAAAAGTATCAGCACCACATACATCACAGGGTAGGCTTCTTTAGTACAGCTATGATTTCTTTCAGAAAGAGGTAAAACACAGTCTTCTGTTCTGTTTTGAATAGAATAGTGACATTTAGAGGTTCAGTTAACAAAACATTGCTGTTTCATTGCCCCTCTAAACAGGCAACACCACAAAAATCCAGACTTGCTCAGCATCAAGGACAGGTTTTCATCCCATAGTGTGAATAAACCGGATCCTCATGAACTAGGCTTCAGTAGGGCCATCACAATAAACTCATCTGGAGAATACTTACCATGAAATGTTATTCAGCACATAACAACACATAACCTTAATGCTCAAATTTATGCTAAGAAGAACTTGGACACTTAATTTAAGAAACCTGTCCTTAATGTCTTTGTAGTCAGGACCTTACAGAATAAACTGAAATATTACACAGCAAATATTTATGTCTTAGCAATGGCAGATTGCCATTAATTTCAAATGTTTACTAGAACGAGGAAGCACTTGTACTATACTTTTCAGTATGGTACTTCTATAGTACTTGTACTATACCAACATTAGTGACGTTAAAACTACTTGATTTTTTCTCTTGTTGCCTTGATTTTCACCCAGATTCAAACCTCACTTCAGTCAATGGGTTCTAATAATGCTTTCTACAATGATTAGCAGGCATCTTCACACACCCAAAATAGAGTGACATGTTCTTTCTTGGTCAATATCCCTATTTTCAAGATGCTTTTCTGCACGTAAGCGCCTTCTGTAGCTGCTCTTGCTTTTAGGGTAAGATAAGAGGAAAGTAAAGAGGTTTTATAAAGTGCAGTAGAATCTACATAAAGATTAGATTCTACTGGATGTGCTGATCAAAAGAAATCTGATCAAATATCAAAGCCCATATCTTCTACAGCCTTAATTCTGTATGAATAGACTGCATTATGCCAAAAATTAGTTTTGGTTTTCTTTCTATTTAGTGGAGTCATAAAGAAAATACAGTCACTATGATAAAGCCAGCACATATAAATGCCATTCTGGTGTTCAGTACTATGCAGGACTATTATTCCCAGCTCTGCAGTGGAAGCATGCATGTACTTTTACAAATGACAACTTTTTAGCCTACTTTCCTAAAGAACAAGGTTGATGTCATCTCATTGTCTAAGCACAAATTTTTTTTTGTTCTTTTCCCAGGAAATTTTGAACCTCTTTACCAACATTAACTGAATTGGACAGAAAGATAGCAATCCTAAAAGCAAAATGCAGAAGCTAAGTAACAGCAGATATGTGGATCAAAGTGTGAGACTCAAGCAGTGCATCTGCTATGAGCAAAAGTGCTGTACAAACTCACACTTTACAACGGTGGGTATGAAATATCCTTTTTTCTTGACTGTAGGAAGTTTCAGCTGAACCCTACATCCTTCTTTGATAGTGACATTGATCCATCTGTACCAAAACATAAAAACCCTTGGAAGTCAGGTTTCCCTAGTTCCGGTGCTCATAAAACTCATTTGCTTGTTACACAATCAGACAGGGAATATTCCATGATTACTTTCCATACACTAACTAATACAGACCAAATCAACATCCTATTGTTTTTAGAAGAGAAATCAGAGACAAGGTGAAATTACTCCACAGAATGAGAAGACTGCACTGCTGGGACCAGAACACAGTCTTTCATTTCTGCTCCTCCCTTATTCAGCAGTACCAGGCAATTGCTTAATTTTATTGTATCGTAATTTGAGCAACAAACCACCTAGTGGAACTGACTAAAAAAACAAGAGTTCTTTTTTTGCCAGAGGTTCTTAAACAGGTTTGTCTGTGCTGCCATACTAGCTGCTAAACCCCCTGTGTCCATCCTTACAGCTCCTGAAACAATGAGCGTGTACCAGCATAATCATAGGTAGCCTACTGCTACTAAGGGAAGGGAAAGGTTTTTCTTCTTTAAATCTGTACTCACTTCAGACAGGTGAGTATCCTAAGCTGTTAGAGAACTATATACAAATCATTGTAATCAGAGATTTACTGAGTTAAAGGTTAAGTGTAAATGCTATAGTTGTATTATTTATAAACATGTGATAATTGAAACTGACTGAGGAACAGGCATGTTCCTTCAATGCAGTCAAACACGTGCAAATACAGAACATGAGTTCATCTGCTTCAGCAGCACCCATCACCACAAACACATGATTTCAGGATCTTCCACCCTGATCTGACTCACAACTGAACAGAGCCCATTTAAAAACCAATGACCAGGTAATAAAAGGTGTAAGGAACGGTCCTACCTGCGAGATGACCAGTTAGTTATGGCTTTAACCTCCTAAAATAGCTGTGCCATACAGATGCAACAGCCCTGTTGCCCAACTAGCAGAGATTTAGGAGTGCAAGAGGCATTCATTTGAAAGTACTGGGCTAGAACACCAAAAAAAACCAACCACCACCAAACCAAACCAAACATACCTGATTACAACTACAAGCACATTGAACTAATTTGTTTTCATCTGTTCTTTTAGGGGATGACAAAGGGAAAAAAAAATTAAAATTTTGGTTTCCTTCTACTGGTCACTACCTGACCAGTACTTCATCATGAGTGTGATGAGCCTCCACTGCTCTCAGCACCAGTCCTGCACTTCAGCCCCAAAGCAAGAGCCCTTCTACACTCCAAATAATTTGACAGTATGTACTTCCTTCTTCAAGAAGAAGATTCAGACTATCCATAGAAGAATGAACTACAGAGATGTAATAAGTTTGTTGTTTTCCTTTCCCTCAGGATACGCAGGAGGCTAGCACTGCAAAATTTGACAATACAGTGTACCAATGAAAGTTTGGCATTCTGATCCCTGGGAAAAAGTCCAGTATAATCTATGAGAATGTAAACATCAAATGTTAAAAAACAAACAAAACAAAACAAAACAAGAAAATCTTTGTGTGCAAAAATGCATGTCACACAGTGTTCTTTGGGTACCACCCATGAACAGAGCAATAACTGTTCATCTATAGGATTTTCCATGCACTATCTACAAAAGTAAAATACTACACTAAAGATTCTTGTATCATTTATCAAATATAAAGCAGAGAAAAGCTACCATAAGCACGTATTTGCCATGTATAAAATAGGTCTCCAAAATTATCTATCCTTACTATTTTATAAGGTTACATTAATAGACCTATGGTTTGTGGGCCATAAAAATCCAGGATTCAGACTCATACCTTTGAATATTTCCCAGTGGAAGATACACTTGCATTGCTGAAAGTAGCATTCTTCATACGTTTCACTCACTGCATGAGTTGGGGTAAGTGTCCAAGGAAAAGTAGATTTCACGCTTTTTGGAAAAAAAGCAGGTGATAATCTGCTTTTACTCAATGACACTCTGCTTTAAAAAATGCATTTGCGGGGGAATCGGAGCCAGTATATGATTTGCTTTGTTACATAGCTTACAAAAGCCTTCTGACTTACTATAAATGATATTAAACTTGTATCTTTATCTTCTTTGGATATGAAACCAGAGAAAAACTTGAAACCTGATTGTATTTTGCTTTAATTTTTTGAGTTTGATGAAGCTATAAACTAGGACTCCAACTTGTTACCTGAAAGGCAGCATAACCTAAAGGAACATCAGTCAACTGAGAAACTGTGAGCTTTGATACACTTTCTGCTTCATTACATCAGGTAATCTCTTCAACCTGAAGGTACTGTCTCCACTCCTACTCCATGTTTGTCTAGCTTATTCAAATAGTAAGTCTTAGAACAAATGACTCTGTTAGTAATTTTTTTTCACTCACATTCAGCAGGAGATTCTGCAGGGACAGATGAGAAGACCACCAACCCCATCTTTGCTCCATCCCTCCTCTACTTTACTGCAACCTTATGAGGACACATGGAACAAGTATTCAGTTCTGAACTTCCACAAGTTACCACTAGAAGTGTTAAAATAAATTTCCTTATGGTAATTTATCTTAACGGTCTGTGATGTAAACTTTTGTGACCCAGGAGCAGTCACTTATTATATTCTGCTTTCTCAGCCAGAAGAGGAGTCAGGTGGAAAACGGAGAGCTGTAACTGCCTCAGCCATAATAGCTTCTTTCACTTGCAGCATCCTATGCCTATGCAGAACACCAAGTGTGTCTTTCAATGTCTTTACGCCAGTGTTCATATACTAAAAAAACAGAAATCATGACAATTTAGTGCTTTATTAAGCAAAGAAAATTCACAGATATCTTTACTTCTTTTTTTGCATGTTGTCATAGTGCATGAAATTTAGCTCCTTCATTTGTGTACAATGTCTGTGTGCTATTAAATCATTCTTTTCTGAAATGTCTTGAGACAATTTATAGTAAAAAGGAAACCAAGCCTAACCTCTATTATGCAGCAATACAGCAGGATTTTATTTTCCCATCCATATAGTACTTGCATTGCTACCAAGCAACAACTTTGAACAACTGGATACTCTAGCTCTGCTACTCAAAAAGCTGCAAATTTCTTTTCCAGCCTCTTGCTGCTTAGAGGCAGAGTAAAAGCATGCTGAACCAGCCAGTCCATCAGTTCACTCAGAGCATTTCTCCACGTCACAAGGAGAACTGCTTAGCCTACCAGTTGCCCAGTGCCTTTAGGCATCTCTTCCCTGTAGGCCATACCACACGACTCTGAAGTTGAAGCTTGACACCTAAACCTGTAGAGCTTCAACGTAAGGATTTGACTTGCCATGGTTATTTATCTGTTAGGCTTCGTTACTGCTGAGCGATCTCAGATACTTCCGATCCCAAGGACGATGTGCTGCCAATTTCATAGCATTGCAGGGTTACTGCTCCCTGGCTATGACAATGGCATCATCAGAAATAAAAGCTCAAAGAGCCTTCCTTGTCACAGGCCTCATCTGCTGAGAAACCTTTTTCTATGCTGCACAGTGGCATAGCTTCTCCTAAATGCTTCTAAAATATTATCACACTGTTATTTGTATAAAATAAGGAAAACATAATTTATGTTTTAATCAAAAGGCTTAGCTATCATACTACACAAGAAATCGAGCAGTGTTCTACTCCAAAGCACAGGCACATTTTACATCAGTGTTCATTGTTACAAAGAAGCCTACTGCCACCGAGTGGCTAAGAGGAAAAATAAGTTTATTGGTGAAACGCACTGAGTGCAGAAAGCCTGTAGATCCTAATTTTGATGCATTTCCCAAAAGAATGACTTTGGCAGTTGGCGGTCTGTTTGAGTTAAGAAAGTCACGCAATCAAAAATTAATTTCTAGGCACAACAATCAACAAACATCTTCCTGGATCTCCGAAATCAGAGACAAATAGTGCATTGATACCACACAGCATAAATGCCTTCAATTTTTGCCTCAGGGTTCTGTATCATAACCTTAAACTATAATGGAAATATATATGAATTTAAATATCAATGCTACCCAGAATTTAAGAAGTACATCATTATTGCTGTTATCAGTGGCAGACGTGATAGCTTTCTGGTATACTTTTAAATTA
>NW_010972576.1:8190111-8198188 GCF_000737465.1 Haliaeetus leucocephalus | reverse complement strand
AAGTGCAGGACCCGTCACTTGGCCTTGTTGAACCTCATACGACTGGCCTCGGCCCATCGATCCAGCCTGACAGATCCCTCTGGAGAGCCTTTCTGCCCTTCAGCAGATCACCACTCCCACCCAACTTGGTGTTGTCTGCAACCTTACTGAGGGTGCAGTACTCGATCCCCTCGTCCAGATCATTGATGAAGATATTAAACAGAACTGGCCCCAATACTGAGCCCTGGGGAACACCACTTGTAACCGGCCACCAACTGGATTTAACTCCATTCACCACCACTCTTGGGGCCTGGCCATCCAGACAGTTTTTTACCCAGCAAAGAGTACACAGCAAGGAGTACACCCATCGAAGCCACGAGCAGTCAGTTTCTCCAGGAGAATGCTGTGGGAAACAGTGTTAAAGGCTCTACTCAAGTCTAGGTAGACAACATCCACAGCCTTTTCCTCATCCATTAAGTGGGTCACCTTGTCATAGAGGGAGATCAGTTTAGTCAAGCAGGACCTGCCTTCCATAAACCCATGCTGACTGGGCCTGACCACCTGGCTGTCCTGTACGTGCCTGTCGTGGTTTAACCCCAGCCAGCAACTAACCACCACGCAGCCGCTCACTCACTCCCCCCCCATCCAGTGGGATGGGGGAGAAAATCGGGAAAAGAAGTAAAACTCGTGGGTTGAGATAAGAACGGTTTAATAGAACAGAAAAGAAGAACCTAATAATGATAATGATAACACTAATAAAATGACAACAGTAGTAATAAAAGGATTGGAATGTACAAATGATGCGCAGGGCAATTGCTCACCACCCACTCACCGACACCCAGCTAGTCCCCGAGCGGCGATTCCCCACCCCCACTTCCCAGTTCCTAAACTAGATGGGACATCACATGGTATGGAATACCCCGTTGGCCAGTTTGGGTCAGCTGCCCTGGCTGTGTCCTGTGCCAACTTCTTGTGCCCTGGCTGGGCATGAGAAGCTGAAAAATCCTTGACTATAGTCTAAACACTACTGAGCAACAACTAAAAACATCAGTGTGTTATCAACATTCTTCACATACTGAACTCAAAACATAGCACTGTACCAGCTACTAGGAAGACAGTTAACTCTATCCCAGCTGAAACCAGGACAGTGCCGTAGTAGTTTTCACTACTAGCTGATGGTTTCAACTCAAGCACAAAGCAAAGAAAAATTGTCTTCAGATTCATTTTAGCACACCTGAAAGTCCTTCCACTTAGGTCAGAGAAAATAACAGCCTCTGACATAAGTAATCTTCCTGTACTCTAAGTCAGCAATGGGCAAAAAAAGAAAAAGTTGCTAAAGATTGCATTTATTTTTTGAATACTGGGAGGTAGTTAAATTGCATATCAAGTTAACTCTATTCATAGGTTGCTTGTGCACTCAGAAAAGAACTCCTGATTTAATCTCTACAGTCTAACTAAATAATCTTTGCTGCTTTTAGCTGATATTGCACCCCCTAATGTGATGTGATACAAATGGAAGTAAAAGAAAAAGGCTCTAGGAGGAGCTAAAAGCAGCCTGCCATTAGTGTTGAGAAGATTAGAGAGAAGACAGAACCAGGCTCTTCACAGCAGTGCATGGCACAAGGACAAGAGATAAGAGACATACATTGAAACAAGAGGTTCAGACTGGATATAAGAAAAAAATCTTTCCATTCCCCATGAGGACAGCCAGGTACTGAAACAGTTCCTTGAGGCTGTGCAGTCTCCAGCCTTGGAGGCTTTCAACACCCAGGTGGATCAAGCCCTGAGCAACCTGGTCTGAACTCACACCTGGCCCTGCTGTGAGCAGGAGGTCAGACCGGCAACCTCCTAAGGCCCCTTCCAACCTGAATGATCCTGTGATTCTACAAGAAACTATACGCATAAGGCTTACAGAGACAAGAGATCTATCTTCCTATTTGGTATTTTAAGTTAAGCTAGTAAGAAATAAAACAACAGGAAAACATCAGAAGCACAAAACATCACAAACAAGAGATGACAAGGCATTTCCAAAAGCAATATTAGGAGAATAAGCTTGATTCAAACTAGCAAAATAAGTATATCGCTGTTTATCACGTGATAATTTTCCAGTGCAGATAAGGTAAGAAAATCAGAGTTCCTTTCACAGACAACTCTTGTATTAAAAACATGTTCAAGCAGAGGTTACTATCTGCAGAAGCCCAGAGACTTTCTTGAAAATTATTAGGGCAAGTTAGATGGGATTTCTTACCAAATAAGGTTGTCCTCTCAATGACCTCCAAGAAAGAATTTGCAATTTTCTAGATATCAAATATCCATCCTATTCTTTCACTTACTATCTCCAGATACTTTTTTTTCTTTTCTTTTTTTTTATCATCAGTTGCATTATGTGTTTAGAATTAAGAGAAGTCCTTCCTTATCTGTTTGTGTGTAAAGCCTGTGGAATCTTGACTTCTAGTAAGGGGGCCACTGAACCTTCCTCATTCTCTGCTCGTGGCTGGTGGTCAACACACAGCAATTATAAATACAAATGGAAAGTAACTATTTCCCTGAGGACACTGTATAGGAGGAGAGTTTCGTTCACACACCATTCAAAAAAGCGACCAAAGCATCTTCTCCATCCTGCGGTTGTTTGATGTACAGAATATGTTTCTATGACTGTGAAAAAACAGTCTCCTTTCCAGAGTTAGACTTCCAAATTTATGAGTTATGAAATTACCTTGTGACACCACAATTTCTTATTAGAGTACTGCTGAAGAAAAATTTTGAACCCATTTGCATCTGCTGATACAATATCACAGGACTATGTTTTATGCTGACAGATAAAGGAGTCATTACTACTACTAAATTTTAAAAATAAAAGTTAGCAAAAAAATAAAGATTATAGGTTTTTGTAATTCATTTTGAAGCTTTTCAGTCTCTGGACAGTAAATTCTAATGAACAGCAAAACTCTCTATGTGAAATCCAAGTAACTTGTGGTCTGTCCACAGGTATATTTGGAGCTTACATTACAAGAAGTCCACAATGTAGTAGGTGTTCTGCAAATTTATCCAAAGGCAATGTAGTGGCACTAGGTGACTTGCTCATTTCTTACAAAACAACTCATTGAATCAGCTGCTTGGCAAAGGCAACAAAGCAGTCATGAGTTCAGGTGCAGTGTCCTCAGACCATCCTACCATCCCACAGGCTTGCAAATTAATCAAACACCATCCCAAGAACATTTTCAACTATTCTTTATCCACAGATAAGAGTCATGAAACTCCTTTAAACAGAAGTTGGATTTCAGAACACAGATGTTACACTCTACCAGCTTAAAACGCAAGGCTAATCAAATTTCAGGAAGTGTTTTTGGACTGGAACTACTCATTGACTAACAGGAGCCAGGAACAAGACCAAGAAACAGCACTTTTGAATTTACTCACTTATTAATGAAATGACTGCCCCAACAGTGCAGCCTCCAATGAAGAACACTTCTGCCGTTACGGAGTAAGTGGGCAGCAGAAATGTGTGACTTACAGGTCAGCACAAGCATCATTACTTCAAAGCACTTGTTCGGAAGCAGATCTGTAACTGAGCATCTTGATCTCATTGCCCCTCCTAGATGTTTTAGATGGGCCCTTTACTTATTCTTTTAGGGAAGTCTGTTGCCTGGCTGCAGACAGACCCACATCAAATGGGGGCTCTGTTTAAGAGTTTTACTGTGCAAGTCACAGTGCTCTTCTCACTCTTTAGAATCAAAACAACAGTGTAGTGAAAAGGATTTTTTGGTGAAAGAGACACTGACAAACACTTTCATTAAACTCGCAGAAGCTAAAACTATCATGTAAATTCAATGAAAGATACTTTCTTTTAAAACCAACAAAATTCAGAATCTTCCTATTCCCGTTTCACTTTAGCTGGATATTCAGCCCTTGTTTCCCCAAATTCCTGACAGTCTGATACAACCATAAACATATGCTTTTCTTTCCTCACTATCACTATGACATTTTCTATGCTGGGCTTTTTGGTTTTGTTTTGCAGTTTGATTTGGTTTTTTTTTGTTTGGTTTTTTTTTCATTTTAGATATTCTTCATAAGCAGCACAAACACAAGTTCCTGATTTTCAAAAGTGAAATTGTAGACATGCTAGTCAAGTCCTGCATGAACACAAAACAATTCCATGTCATTAGGAACCAGATCTTTTGACTTTTTTTGAAATGTCCAAGGTTTTTACAAAAAGGACACAGCTGCCTTACAATTGCCACAACAAGCATAATTTAACCATATGGAATCATCTGAAAAAGCTCCAGTTTTGACTCAGATGGTTTGAACACCATCCAATCCTAGTACCAACATCAACACTCTCAACCAAAGCAAAACTTAGCAAGCATCAATGTTTTGCGCTTCTTTCATTTTTCATCTCAGGATCCAGATAATTCAGGATATGCGCTACAAGAACAAGGAGGCAGAAATACTGTTTTTCTCAAACTCCCAGAGGCTTTTACTGACATAGCACAGTAAAAAAAGAAACCCAAGGTCTCCATTCCTGTGCCACAGCCAGTTCTCCCCATGAATACTGTTCTATCAAAATTGGCCTCTCACCAAGTTTTGATTTGAGAAAAACCTCCAAGTACTGTATTACTACTAGTTATGTAGCATTAGGCTTCAGACCAAGACATATTCCTCAGTGAAGATACAACATTAGTATAAAAAGTTATACCTTCATCAGTGGTCATCGCAGATATAAAAATAACGACTATCTTGATGCCCAGCAGATGTTTGGGGCCGGGGGAACAAATGACCCACATACAGTATTACATCAGCACATCATTAAAGTGAAGTTCTGATCTGAAATTAATCACCTTCTCATAAGATGGCACATTGACTAATAAGAAAAAGTACTTGCTGGAGGCTGCAATTTTTTCCTGTTAGTAATGCTTCTGCTCATCCCAATTATTCTCATGAGCACCACAGCACAGTATTTAACCAAGGGTAGAAAGTGAAAGGGAATAGAAAATGAAGTGGTAAATGGGGGGAATGATGGGACACCCTTAGCAGTCCTATCTCCCATATTAAAATACTGGATATTTTTCTTCTAAACTGCAGATAATGCATTCAGTGAATACTAATACATTCTCTCAACTATCTAAAATGCAAGCTGCTTGATAAATTTATTGCTGCAGACTTTCAGACAATTCTATAAAATAAAGAGAATAACTTTACACAGCAATATTTGGGGGAGGGTTAAAACAACACTTTGCTCCTTGAAAGATTTGGCCAATGTTTTTTGGGAAGAGAAAATGCAAATTCTACTTCTGAACACAAGGCCAGTTATCACCTTTTCCCCTCATTAAGAAAACTATAAAAGCATTTTATCACACTCAGGCCCGGTTTCAGATTGCTTTAATTCCATCAAAGTCACTCTACCTAGTTTTGGCTATTGCTGGTTGGCTCAAGGGCCCGCAGTAGCCAAGAGGATGCACTAAAGGGAGAGGAAGTTAGTGGAATTTAAGATGACTGATCCTGCCAGTACCACCTGAAACATCTGAAGCCTCAAAATGGGAAATTTTGCTCCTGGAAAAAGAAAGTGGGATTACATCAGTTTGGCGGACAAAACTGGCACTTAGTTTTCCACCAGTTTGCTGGTGTGCTAGCGTACCTTGGTATGTGTAACTGAAGGAAGTTTGTAAAATGTCACTGTAGAAAAGTTTATAAAAATACACTGGTTGTTAAAATTAAAAAGAATCTCTGAGACATTTCTAATTTGGTTTTCCTGAGTGACTGTGATGCAAAGACATGCACAATGACAGCTGTTATTTCTGGACATTTGAACTCATGACAAGTTCATGTAATTAAATATATATACATGCACACACGAGCTAATATAAAAGTCTTAACTTCACACACAAATATGCACTCCAGAATCTCTCTCAGACAGAAGATAGGGGCCCAATGACTTAATAGCAATGACTGCTACCAAATGGGAAAAATACTTTCAGTTAATGGTGATCTAATAGTGCTTTCAATGAGTACTTCAGGTTCTTGCTGATTCTCTGGTGTTGGCTCTTCTACTAACAGGTTTTTCTTCCTCCTCCACTCCTCTGACACATGCAGAGAATAAATGAATTGTCTGTTGAAAATCCTGCTTATTTTGACTGTGCGCCTTTTACACATCAACCTTACCTGCTAGCAAGTCACGCTGAAGCTTCACAACTGCCCACAGAGTGCACAGCACATAACTCAGAATCATGGAAAGTTGTAGGAAGACTAAAGCAGGATAAAAGCAGTTACTGAGTCAAATCTGCTACTCCAAGGCAGTAGGAAATACATGTATATAATTTCTATCCACTACTTATCCAATTTGATCTTAGAAATGTGATGGAGATTCCACAATACTTTTAGTCATACTACCTGTGTTTTTTACCATTCCTTACCATCAGAAAGCATTTCTTAATATAGATCCTGGACCCTCCTTAATGCAAATTAAGACAAATCCTTCTTGTCCTAACCATTTTCAATATAGAGAATAGATTCTTTCCTCCAACATTCCAGCAGACTTTAATGTATTTGAAAGTAATTATTACTTCCTCCAAAAAATTTCTCTTCTTAGGCTATTTGACCTCAAATAATTCAGATATTGCCCAGAGTTTTCTTTGATCATTGCTATTGCTTCTCCTTCCCCCATGCTTCACAAATGTTTGAGATATGGGTGCCTAAACTGAACACAGTACTCTGGGTTGAAAACAGTTCATGTTTCTGCATCCCCGAATAATGGAGTATCTCTCCCAAATACAAAGAGTTTTCCAGTAAGAGCTATTCAGTTATGCAACTTTCAAGATCACATTAAAGTACCACTGTACAGTATATTTTATAAATCAGGATATGGATACTAAGACTAAAATATATCCAAAATAATGTTTTTAGTTCAGCAGCTTCTGGACTTACAGATACTACGTTCTATGTTGAATTGGTGTTGCGTAGCTAACTTCCACCCCTCTCTTCCCCTGCTGCTGTAAGCACGGGATTGGGCCTGGCTTTTCATATTTAGACAGGCTCTTCTCCTGAATATAAGCACAGGACATACAACCTCCAAGGGCTCACAATGCCCACCAGCAATGTGGTTTTTTTCTGCTAGACCAAGTTTAATATAACTGAAAAAGTATGTTCTAAGAAACACTATTTCATGATTTGTGCCTGAAGCATCAATATTTTTGTAGCACTTTATTTACCTGCGACAGGTTATATGGAGCTCAGCATCGATATCTCTTAATCTATAAAGATGCGTTTTATTATTATACTGGTGAGTGAAAAACTAGCTACCTCACAGCGTAATATACTCTCAAGTACTGCAAATCCAAACACAGGTTTCTCATCCACAGTTCTGCAGTCTGTGCCTATGTGTAAGATTAGAGCAGAGCCCAGCCAGCAAAGATTGCTCCCCTGCTGATACAGAGTTTTGTTAACTTGATCAAGGATTGTATTAAAGCATTAAGTAAAACCTTAAATCACCACCTGTTGCAGCTCTTGCACAGATACTCACACACCTAAAATTTATTATTTTGGGCAACCATATTGATAAAAAACAACATACGAACACACAACAGCAAGTAAAACCATATAAAACTGCAAGTTATAATGGGTCCTGCACTTCTCAGTGAATACAGAGAATTAACAGCAAATTATTCTCTATCCTCCATGGAGAAATTCAAGGTATTTTTTTACTCTTTTTTAACATTCTCTTCACTTTTTTTTTTACAAATAAGTACATAAAAGGCAAAAAACCCTAACCCCTGCAGATCTATACAATGCAATGAGAAATTTAAATGCTCCATTCTGCATATCTGTCCTTTTTGGATAACGCTATTTCACGTCTATCGGTAAAACTATCTGAAGATAAACAAATTAAATTTAGTATTGTGCAGGGAAAAAGCAAAACTCACAACATGTACTTGCCACTAAAGTACTGCTTGCAACACAATCACTACTGATCTCAATTCAAGCGGGGAAAAAAAGTTTGATCCAGTAATCTGGAGAAAATCACTCTTCCACTTTCAGCATACAGAATCAATTAAGCCTAAACCCAGCATTTTTCACACAGGCTACTAAACAGTCCAAAAGGGGG
>NW_010972576.1:8185755-8190101 GCF_000737465.1 Haliaeetus leucocephalus | reverse complement strand
GGGGGGGTGGGGGGGGTTTGTTTTTTAGATATATTAATAAAACCATAGAATTTTGGTCCCCTGCCATGGATAGCTGCTTCCCTACTCGTATTTGATATGTAACCAAAATAACACTCTAAGGTTTCCAGAAAAGCAAAACTCATTTGAAAAAAAGCAAAATTTCATATTATAATACTTTAACCAGCTTCAGTTGAATGTTCCCAATGATTCCA
Source organism: Haliaeetus leucocephalus (assembly GCF_000737465.1). Classification (NCBI taxonomy): domain Eukaryota; kingdom Metazoa; phylum Chordata; class Aves; order Accipitriformes; family Accipitridae; genus Haliaeetus; species Haliaeetus leucocephalus. The sequence goes on along the minus strand of NW_010972576.1, from coordinate 8,189,889 downwards.
CTGAACATCACGGTCCCTGATGTCCCAGCAAGCTTCACTGTCAAACAACATCTGAAGTACAAAATGCAACAGGCTTCAGATGTCTCCTTCAAATGGTTTCTCTGGAGGCACCGTTCAGGCAAGGCCTTGTTTTTCTTATCAAAACAGAATATTCATTCTCATGCTGAGGTTTTTTACATCCAAATTGTTGTATATTCTAAGGTGACTTTCATGTGCTTCAATATAGCATCTGCAGGATTAATGGTAAATTCTAATATTATATTCATACAAAGAAATGCAAAACCTAATAGTAGATGATTCTAAAACCCAAAAAACTAGTGCACTCACAAACTGTACCACTGACACTAGTGTGAAAGCCCCTAATTGCCAATGAAATAGCTTATTAGTTAATCTTCCTAATAGTTTACCAAATTTCTTTTACAGGTCTGCTTTATCAAATTTATTCTGCATACGTGTAATTTCTGTTCCAGATAAATAGCTTAGGTTCATTGTAAGAGTTCAGCCATGCCTGCAGGCTAACTGGAGTCGGAGTTTTCATTTTCAACCTAAGATTGGATGCGCTTGGCCAGTCAATGCACCACAAACCTCATTTTTTTTCCTCTAGTAATATAAACGCAATAAAGCCAGTCAAGTTAATGGAGGTTTGCACTATGGTAAAAACTAAGAGAACAGGGTTGGCTGGGTAGGTAGCTGGTTGTGTTTTAAATGCAACAGGAAGGACACACAAAGACATTTTTCTTCCCTGATTAAGAAAGTCTAAGATTTTCCTTAAACAAATCACATAAGTATCTCCTTCACCCATGAGAATATTAATACTTGAAATAAATGTTTTAATGAAATAAAAAGGAGATTTCTGTTTATTGCCTGTAAGGCTAACAGGAAAAAATTGACTTTTCTCTTGACCAATGCCACTGGGCTGAAACGTCAACAGCCTCATAAAACAAACTGATACCTGTAAATTAGCTATGACATTTTTAATGAATGGAAAATGAATTCTGAACAATATAATAGTAACTTTACATGTTGAATCAACATTTTGAAGTATATTTCCCATCTCAAAACTACCAGAAATCTGTAGAGCCGTATCAATAATAAACTGAAGAATATAACATGAAGTAGCTACCTCAGAATTACAAGCATAAATCTTTGTTTGTCTTTCCTTTGTCATGCATGTATACACAGCTGCTTCTGATTCTATTCATTACAGCAAAATCCAGAATTCGTACAGGCCTTTAGCTCTTGCATACATTCAGATACTAAACTGAAAAGGACAGATTAAGAGATAGCAAAATGCTCCAGTAAAATATCTTTTATCATCTTATGCTTCTAGGAAGATAATCCCTCATTACATCAGTATCTTCACAGCCAGCAAGATGACTATATTATTTTTTTTTCAGATGAGGGAAAAAAAAGTCATTTAAGCAATTTAGCACAAGCTATGCAGCAAGCCTCTGAGAGAGGGTAAGGGAGAGCCTCACAGTTAACAGCTCCTCATCTTTTCACAAACGAAGCTCCCAGGCATAGCAAATCAAAGTCCTCCTCCAAGAAACGTGAACTCAAAAAACCTGTCCAGGTTTTATTACTATCCCTTCACCATGGTATCTCAGAAAAAAACCAAAGACATTCATGCTATATTACACCATGTGTTCATAAAGCATAACTAACATTACTATGAACTACTTGCTTTTTATTATGGTAAACAAACCTGCACTACACAAATACCTAGATGAAATTATCAAAATATTTCAAAATTTGTACAGCATTCCAAGCATGCCACAAGCTTTGTACAGATATAAAGGCAATGCTGTGACTATAAATAGTCTGCAAGTTAAACAGATCAGATAAATGGGCCTTTCCATCAGTCCCAGACACAGAAAACAAATGGAAAATAAACATCAGCATGACTGACAAAGTTCCATTAATGACAACAACAGAGAGTTCCAAGTGAGAAGACTGTGAATAAGGAGAATTTAAGGGCACAGTGATTACAGGATTTTCCAAAAAGGAATGGAATAATTTAATAACCAGGCTATAACTTTATTCTTACAATGTTACGCTTCCTATTTATAATGTATGTATTTGTGTTAAGGAGCCAAACGTCTGCATTATGTTCTCAGTGAACTGTAACTATATGTAATGCTATGAGTATTACCGGGGTAGCCAACTACGTAGAATGACCGTCAATGTACTTTTTCTTTTAACACGTTTATTTGTAATTACAATGCACTGTTGATTCTTCTTCCTTTCTTATCACACAGAGCTTATACGATTGCAAAGAAGGACCGAAGGAAGTAGCCTCTAATTCCCAAAGGTCCTATTTATGAGTTGTTGACTTGCAAAGACCTACAATCATTTGTCTTTCTTGAGAATGTAATGGGTGAAACGTGGTATATCAAGCCTAAACCAGATTTCACCCTCGAATTAGTAAGCAGGAACATTGAAGTGCATTATACATTGCTATATAATATGCATGTATTTAGAAATAAAGGCAGCAGCAAACCAAATTACCCTAATACATAAATCCACAGAGGGAAGTGGGTAATGAAAAAGTAATACCTGCTCTCTAAATATTAAGCTGTTATCTCTTTATCTGTTATTTCCATATTCTTTCTTCTCACCTCCACCTGTAATTTCAGCTCACTGGATAAATTAAGATAAAATTTGTTCTGCCTCAAAAGGTATTTTAATACCTGCTTGCAATCCCAGTAATCTCCTTCCTATTCCTGCTGCATGCTTTTTCAACCCTCTGTGAGGGGCCAATAGCACAGCAAGCATTTTTCATATCAGATTCTTTTTCCAGCAGTAAGAGCATTTACCAAAACAAGTTCTTGTCAGTCTTTCTGCAAAAATAAGAAAAGAAAATTCTCATGCTACAACAAGCATTTTTGAGAGCAATGCTACTTTTTGCTTTTCCTGAACCTTTATTCCTAGAGAGTATGTAAGAAAAAAGGGGCTCGAAGTACTGTTCTGAACACATCTTTTTTGTGCTCTCAGGCAAAAAGGAATCTCCTTGCTTAGTGATTGACATTTCTAAGTTGATGACATTAAAGGTTTATTTACACACCACAAAAATCTAGTGTGCTCTTTCACTCGTTTCTCAGGCCTGCAATTCCGGGATCGTACAATAAGAGAGAATAATATCACTTCGATTCATGTAAGAATTGGGAAAAATATAATCTCATTAAAAAGCAGCTTGCGACTAAGTTTATACTATTTGTTTTCTGGACTTGAAACAAAAAGCCATACTAAGAAAGATGATTAAATGGAGCATAAAGTAAGCAATCTAAACTGCAGGTGTTTTCCAGCATTTGACAATGCAACTTATATTTGAATGTCATGAAGAATAATGGTATGATCCTTAGCTATATCCAACCTTTTACACCCTGTCTTTCCTCATGCAAAATTTCAGTTGATTTTATTAGGAGTTTCCCAATATAATGTTTCTGTTCTAACAAAAAATACAATCCTAAAACCAAATGTCATATGTTCTATATACTATGATGCTCTAGGAAATAAAAAGCGTGAGTATATTCTTTCCAAGGTTACAGAACTTTATTTCAGATAACATCAACAACTAAACCTCCTTGACACACAGTCTGAAGTACTATTAAAAAATGCTAATCAATCCATGAATTTCAGACCAACAGTTGTAGAAGTCAGTCCTAGTTTCTTCTTGCAAGTCTGCAGTGAAATATTTATGTGTATGATAGATAACAGACTTCAGCTTCTTGAGATCGACTGAGTTGGTGAGGCTGTGATGAACAGTATGTAAGCATGCAGTAACTGTACACTTTTTAGATTGCTAAATTCAAACACATTGTCATGTATGTCCTGGTTTCAGCTGGGATAGAGTTAATTTTCTTCCTAGTAGCTGGTACAGTGTTATGTTTTGGGTTCAGTATGAGAAGAATGTTGATAACACACTGATGTTTCCAGTTGTTGCTAGGTGGTGCTTAGACTAAGTCAAGGATTTTTCAGCTTCTCATGCTCAGCCAGCAAGAAGGCTGGAGGAGCACAAGAAGTTAGGAGGGGACAGCTGACCCAAACTGGCCAAAGAGGTATTCCATACCATGTGATGTCATGTCCAGTATATAAACTGGGGGGGGGGGGGGGTCGGCCGGGGGGGGCGGGGCG
>NW_010972576.1:8107872-8185745 GCF_000737465.1 Haliaeetus leucocephalus | reverse complement strand
GGGGGGTGGGCCAGGAGGGGCGGATCACTACTTGGGGACTGGCTGAGCATGGGCCAGTGGGTGGCGAGCAATTGCATTGTGCATCACTTGTCTTTCCTGGGCTATATTTCACTCTTTTTGTTATCTTCCTTTTCATTACTATCATTGTATTTTAATTTGTATTTCAATTATTAAACTGTTCTTATATCAACCAACGAGTTTTACTTGTTTTCAATTCTCCTCCCCATCGCACCAGGGCAGGGGGGAGGAGTGAGTGAGAAGCTGCGTCGTGCTTAGTTGCTGGCTGAGGTTAAACCACAACAGGGTATGAATATGGCCTCCTGACTTCAAGGACCATGGACTAAAGGAAGGAGAACTGTCCTGAAAAAAACTGCTGTAATTTGGTGATTTGTTTCACAATTTATAGTATTTGTGCTGGTAGTTAACCAAAATACTGTTTCTACCATGTCTACTAATGATGAATAACACCCTAGTGCCAGACACTGGAATTTCTGGATGACATCTACTTTATAATAAAGTTGTCTTCCATCTCCTCTCCCTGAGTCCATCCCTTTATCAAAAGACCTCTAAGGACAGCAAATCAAATGAAAACCTGAAATGAATTATTCTCACTGGCTTGCTGCAACTGTTTGGGATGCCCTCTGATACACTTCTAGCAGGGATTTTTGGATAATTTTTTGAAAATATTTAGCAGTAAGGCTAAGAACACTGTAGGATGCAAAATCTGCTGGCAAATTAAAAAAAATATATATATTTCCAGAGAAAACACACATCCAAAGCAGGGCAGCATAAAAAAATGCTGGCTCACATCTATTATACATGCCAGCACTAGTCAGTATGTATAGGAAAAAGGCCTCTGTAAAATGTGACAGAGTATTTATTTAGCTATATTAAACCAGTTCCTATTTAAAAAATGGGAACTATGGTATACAGAATCTCAAATTGAGCCTCAAACAGTATCAGTTGGCTCAGATCAGATGAAGTTCAAAACCTGTCTCATTTACATAACGAGTACCAAAACACCCTGCAGATACTTAAGAATCCAGCTAATCCAACAGTACAGAGAGGCAAGGGGACAAACACTATCAGTTGAAACAGGTAACCATGTGGTACACTCAAAAATTGGGCTGGATCCACATAGCACACGATTTGCCATCACAGAGAATTAATTAACAAAACTGGGTCGAATGCTTTAATAGTGAGCCAGACTCTCAAAGATGAACCAGCCCAGTGAAGCTAATCTGTTGAGGTCCTCTCAACAGTCAGCAAGGCAGACAAGTGAGGAAATTTACCCATGGTTTTGAAGTGAGATTGAAATTAGCCACTGTCAATTATCTCCTGGAGGAGCCCTTTTCTCCACTGACTACAAAATACACCAGGGAAACTGACCATAATTTAAAGTTAAGTTTTACAAATAGACCCTACCAGCTGTGTGCTATACAAGGTCACAGAGGACAAATGTCCAGTGTTACGAGATGAGAAGACTTGAATCCATATGCAGTAGAAATAAGACAATATATAAGTAATTTATTTATTACACTAGAGTTAATACAAAACATTCGTAAGAGTTAGCTAAAGTTTCTCTTCCTTTAGCTCTAGGCTCAAAGATTTGCTCAGTAAAAAAATCAGAGATGTAATCTTCAGTATGTAAATGAGAAATGTTGGGAAGCTATGCAAATTATAATCAACTCTGCTTGCTAGTTGTAAGATGGCCCTGAAGGAATGAAGCTGTTCATGCCAATCCCTTGAAACACTTGGTTAAGGCCAGATTCACCCAGCCTTTAGAAAAGACAACAAGGGAAAAGCAGCCAGGGAAATACTTTACTGTCTGAAGCCTTACAAGAAGTTAAAAGCGTGAGCAGTCCTTTAGCATGGAAAAACCACCAGGGTTAGTGATCTTCCATGTTAGAGAAGGAAAATAGGTGGGGCTGACAGAGACCTTGAAGAGAGAGCAAATAAGCTCTCTCTTAAATGGGCTTGTGCATTCACTAAGGCTTTTGTTATCTTAAAAGGGGGGACCTTTCTGGACTCACAGAGAAGGGACTAAGCCAATTTGCCCCCAGGGCAAACCAAAGCAAGTGCCAGATTACTGCAGCTACCAAACAGGAACAGCTCTATTCATCCTCTTCACAAGCCTTCTTTTTTAAGGGAAGGGAAAGAATAGCAGCCAAGCACAGTAAGAAATTCAGTAGGTAATGTCTTTGCTCTCTAAAGACATAATCAGAAACAGCACAATAAAACCAAATAGCCCACAGGTTCTCAACAACATCTGGTGCAGAAAGCTTCATCTCCAGGAGCCATAAAAGGTTTATCTTGCCATCCTTTTACATGGCAATATGATAGAAGCTTTCCGTCTTTGTGGTCTCTTCTTAGCATTTATTCCTGTGGATATCTACCCAATTCTTCTACTGTTGCTAAATAAAAGGAATGCTTTTAAAACATAGTCCTGCAGACTTCACATCCACAACTCAGGACATAAGGCTGAGGACTGGGTTTTGATTCTTAATCATGAGTGATGTGCCTGTGATTAGCAGAGAAACTTGCAATCAACCCAGCTAGATTGCATACCTGCTCAATTGTTCTCTGCTGTCCACTTCTCTTAGGAGAAAGGAATCTGTCAGACAGGACCTGGGAGGCGGCAGCAGTATCTGCAGCTATCACACCAAGATATACAAAGCATCCCTAATTATAACACAAAGTGCAAGTCCCTGAGCTCATCACTTGCGCTACGTACAAACGAGATTTTCTGTTACCATGAACACCTTCTATTAGCTTATGTCACCTCCTGCAGCCCCTCATGTGCAAATGTTATAAGAGCACTTTATAGGTTGACAGTTCGAGTTAACAAGTGTAGAGAAAATAACATGACAAGCGCACGGAAATGACACAAGTATCCCCCTTGTGAGCTTAGCCCCTTAATAAAGCTTGGCAGCTTTCACCTAAAATGTAAATGATGAAAACTGCCAAATTAAGAAAGGCATCATGTCTTTTTTTTTTTTTTTAATCAACAACATAAATATGAAGAAATAGGAGTTTGTAGTGAATAGCTGCAGTGGGAGATGAGCAATAGCATCACCTTTGTAAAAAGAAGCTGTATAAAAAAGTTGATTAACTGGGTATATTTTTAATTTTTCTGATGTACTACTGCTTTTCCAGACTTTTACATGTGTGTAAAACAGAGAGCTTACATTCTGCTTGTGTCGGCTGAAGGCACATAAAAGCAGGGAGATAAGAAACGGAGAGCTGCTGAAAAACTGCATTAGCAGAATTGTTGCAACCATGATTGATTAAAGACCTAGGAAAGGCAAGGTTTATTAGAAGAAATAATATCTTTCACTGGACCAATTTTATAGCTAGAAAAAACAGACATGTTCCCTGGACACAAACACTCCTCCCAGGATAATTACTTATTACCTAAGGAACAGGCCCTGAAAAGGATTTATGTGCCAAAAGCTTGTTATTTTTTTCCTCTATTTCAATTAGACTAATAAAATATATTACCTGTACTGCTCGCATTTTTCTGCATCATGGTGCAGGACATCTTTTGACAAGAACAAATATCTCTTCACAACGTCTGTGGAATTCAATGCAAGTGGATGACAGATGAAGTAATGGATGAAGAATATTGACTTAAAGGCTGAGAGACACATGGTTATGATCAGCAGCCCTTCCAGAAAATATACATGTAGCCCTCAGACAAATAAAAACCATTAAGAACAACAGAATGGCTGCAACGAAGAAAATCCAAGGTCAGTTATTTCCCAGAACACACTGGAATAATTTCGTATGTCATCCCACTGAGCTACAACAGGACTCCTACTTCAGTGAGTACAACTGATAATATGAACTGTGTGTTGCTGCCTGCACTTTATTTTTTTTAATGCATAAAGAGTTGCATCGGCTTTACAGGAAACAGCACAGTGGAAAATCGCCAACTATACACAAATTTAGAAAGAGCCACTCTCTTCACTGAGCAAAATGCTTTATGAGGGACTAGATATTCATATCATTTGCATAAGTAACATCTAAGTGAAGTCATTATACTTTGCAGCAAAGAATTCATCTTCTTGGGAGGTGCAGTGTATCTTACCCTGCAGAATTAAGGTATTCACTGCTATTGTAGCTATCAACTGTACCTACAACAATAAGACAGTAATAAGGTGGTGACTTTTGCCTTTTTGTACCAGTTACTTTCACAAATGCCTGACAGGGTATTATTTACTATTTTGTTAGAATCGGATTTTTTTTTTTTTTAACTTTTGCTAAACCCACCCTCCCCCCAAAAAATTCATGCAGACAAGTAAAAAAAACCATAAAACCAATAAAAAGACTCAAAATGTTCTGCAAAGTAAGATATGTAAACACCTCAATCTCTTCAATAAAAAAGAAGAAAAGACCAAGAAGGTAGCTTTGTTTACAATTTACAAGCAGCTTTAATGGACAGAAAAATACCAGGTACTAAAATATGCTCTTAATTCTAAGTACAGAAGTGTTGTGGTTTAACCCCAGCCAACAACTAAGCACCACGCAGCTGCTCACTCAATCCCCCCCGACCCAGTAGGATGGGGGAGAAAATTGGGAAAAGAATTAAACTCATGGGTTGAGACAAAAATGGTTTAATAGAACAGAAAAGAAGAAACTAATAATGATAATGATAACACTAATAAAATGACAACAGTAATAATACAAGAATTGGAATGTACAAATGATGCACAGTGCAATTGCTCACCACCCGCCAACTGACACCCAGTTAGTCCCCCAGCGGTGATCCCCCCACCCCCACTCCCTCCAGTTTATATACTGGACATGACATCACATGGTATGGAATACCCCGTTGGCCACTTTGGGTCAGCTGCCCTGGCTGTGTCCTGTGCCAACTTCTTGTGCCCCTGCAGCCTTCTTGCTGGCTGGGCATGAGAAGCTGAAAAATCCTTGACTTTAGTCTAAACATTACTTAGCAACAACTGAAAACGTCAGTGTGTTATCAACATTCTTCACATACTGAACTCAAAACATAGCACTGTACCAGCTACTAGGAAGACAATTAACTCTATCCCAGCTGAAACCAGGACAAGACAACAAATTGAGGCCTAATGGCTGGAAATAAAAAACACAGTTACCATTAATTGAGGAATTAGGCATATTTTTTTCAAATAGTCTTTGGGTTTGGTTTTTTGGGGTTTGGAGGGGGGGGGAATGAAAACCTCACACTTTTGGAATAATCTAGCAAGTGAAAGCACAACTGTTCCATCTCTTCATATTTTTTATATCCTTACTCCAGTAGAACTCATTGTCCTTGACCCAGAGGTAACTGGTTGGCTTTTATGACATGTCCTTTTATACATGTCCTATCCTAGCCAGAGGATCCAATGGTCCTTTCCAGCTCTAGAAATCTATCAGTCTTTTCTTCTGTTAAAACCTGTGGCTACATATGTACCAGGAAGTTCTTTGATATTACTTCTTGTATACACATGAGCAAACGCTCTGTTCTCTACTCTGTGACCCCATCATCTACGAAGTTTTGTCGTACCACACACATTGATACTTGCCTTCTGCTTGGACACAGCACCACCTTTTACCTTAATAAACACAAGTACAGGAAAGAACAAAATAGTTTGGTTTTGGTCTAGAAATACTGTTAGTAAAAATAATTTCCAACAGTTTGTCTAAGAAAAAAATGCTAAAAAAAGAAGGGATCTCAAGCAATAACACAGATTATTTTTCCTATTCATAGGTGTATATCCTTTTAATTTTTATTCAGGAATATTGTTACATACATAGTTCTATTCAAGTTCATCTTTATTGTGAAGCCACCCATAAGAGTCAAAACTTTTATGATTTCAAACAATATGTCATGTAGGTAAGACTGAACTTCAAAGTATGACCATTCTCTACAAATACCTATTAGTGTGTGGTTTTTGTAATGCTAGTGTGCAAACCTTGTATGCGGCAACCGCGTATCAAAATGGAACTGAGGTCTGAAAAGAAATCCTATTTCATGTTAGGATCTGCTAATCCTTTCTGCTCACCTCGAATATGTAAATAACTTGCAGTACATCTATACAACAATGTTGCCTGAAGCTGCATCTTTCTACCTTTGAAATATGTAGAATGAATAAAACCAGAAATTTCTTTTGTTATTTGCCAAACAATTCTAAGCTTGAACAAAGCCCTCGACAGAATCTGCAGTGTTTGTTCTATTTTTGGTAAACAAATACTGTTTGCCATCACAACACAGAGACAGAATAATGAGTGATGAGTTTGTTCACCAACTATTAAAACATACAATAATGATTAAAGCATCTGATCATGAAAAAGTTTTACTTACCCATAGGAACATTGGCTTTTCTTTCCTCACAACAACCAGGCTTATGAACAATTTAGTTTTGGCAGCTTCGCGTGTTAGCTCCAAAAAGGAGAGCTCCATTAAACAAACTGAAATGTGCATTACAGGGACAACAGAGGATCCTAAAATCTTTTATCAGACACCCTGCTGCATGGAATTTTTTAAAAAATAAATATGGAATGACAACAGATATCTTTGAACTTCTCTAGTTAATAGACCTTGCGGACCTCCTGCAGTGCAGCAATAAATATGCCTCAAGAAATCGGTGTATCACTTCATACCATTTAATAACATCACAATTGCTTTTGTTATGCAGACTGTATAGAAGGGTGAATGCTATCCGAGAGCAAAACCATGCATTAATAGTGCCCTTCTTTCTTGTGTTAGTAAGCATAGCATCCCTGCTTCAGTTCTATTCTCTTCTACCTGTAGGTCCTTCCAGTAGACAGCTGAGTCCACTTAAAGCATTGAGTTCAGAATAGTTTGGCATCCAGTTTCCCAACACAAGATATTAAAACAAGAACTGCTGTGATTCATGAACAATGGCTGAATGGCTGACTATTCCTTTCACTTAAATTCAAGATTTTTATTCATGTATCTGTATCTCTTTGAAAAAAAAACCTCACAAAGACAACAACATGCTGAGATTCAATGTCTCATCTTATCAGTGCCTAATACAGGCGATGAAGAATCTGACATCCACAAACCCCCATCCTAAATCTGTCTGCTCTGAAGATTTCATTTGCACAAATAAGCTTTGTAGGTTGCTACTCACTTCTCAGCGGGCTATTTTACTCCTGATTTTGCATCTGGGCACAGAAAAGTAAGAAGGACATTTTATTTTTCCACTATTTTCTTACTTTAGAAATACTAATATAAATAAAAATATATGCATATTTATGAATATACACATTCACAAGAACTCAGGAACACTCTATTTCATGTAAATATACCAGTTCTGATCATATCTTGTTACTAAACTGCACTGTTTTGAGGAATTAACTTTATTTCTGCTTCCCTTCTGCTCTTAGAAACCTGAAGAGAAGTATGAATAGCTTGACAGCTTGCCTCTGAAATAGAGGTAGTTGTCAGTCATTAATGATGATTCTTGTTTTTTTAAAAGACATATAAATTTTCACACTGTGATCAAATCATAGAAGATAATCCTCTTTTTTTTTTTAACCTCTTCTTCCAGTAGTAAACTTTAGAAGTGATTCAGTGTAACAACAAGATAACGTATGCATTACTTTGTAGCTGATTGAGAACTAATTTACATTAAGTAGACAATGTGTTACATAAAACGCAGGTCCTTAGCATGTGCCTGGAAGCAAGCAGCATCTGAAGCGCAGCCATGACTCAGTCTTAATTTCCTTTATTAATTTTTCTTTCCACATAATCTTTAATGAGTGCACGCACACTTCCTCTGACATAGGAACAGGGAATACAAAGAACAACATCCCAAGTTACGGGGAAAGCAAAAGTTTCCCAAAAGTTACCTTCTGTCTGACACAGGGGAGAAAAAATTTGTCCTGACTCCATATCGCTAGTGATCAGTTTAATAGTGTAGGTGTGAACAAGACATATTGAACAGGCATCTCACAAAATCTTTGCAACACTGTGAGACCCGCCTAATACCACATCACCAGCAGCAGCCAGTCTCTGATCTCCAACACAAGGCTGTAGTTTGACATGCGCTTTAAGTTAACAGCCATGCCAAAAAAGATGTTTTCTCTGCTTGCCACCCTCAATTAGCAATTCCCCTATGCCCACATCACTCCCTACAGCATGGTGCCAGGTCTACAGCAAACAGGGTCAATTGATCCAGCTGTTGCTTGGTTATTTTTGACCACAGAATTTTTCTGACCAGCAAAAGCCCTGAACCATAGGGTTAAAACAGTAAAAGTAACAGCATGAATAAACAGGTGACACCACATCTTTTCATAATTCCCTTAGAAATGTCAACACATTAGACACATAGAATTCATTTCAGAAGCTTACTTTTCTGTCTGTAGGTATATGCTCTCCTGGATACAATTCTGTCCATAAAACAGTCTCTACTGACTGCTTCCCCCCCCCCCCCTTATCTAAATCCACTTAATACAGCCTCAGACTTGTTCTGAACCTTCATAAATTCATTTTAGTGTGTCACATTTATATTTTTAGATATTGCCCTGAAGAATGCCAAATCATTTAAGGAAACAATTTATCACATAAGCCTTAATCACAAGTAAAGAAAGAAAATATTTCCCATGTTATATACCTGCAAAATAAGGAACACAACAGGGACATCTAAACAATAGCTGTGAAAACAGTTGCACCTGGTGAATATGAGGTGAAAGAAAAAGATACAGAAAAAGAAATATTGTGGTCTGTTGCAAAAAGAGCACATAATTGTCACATCAGAAAGGAGAAAATATATCTTGTATAAAGACTTGAATTAACAAATTAAGGAAGATGTCAGTGCTGGGGATACTTTGTGATTTAACATTGATCAGAGCTAACATGAATGGAAGTTACAGGCATGCATATCTATGAATCAAGGTGTAAAAATATTGTTTTTTCTTCTTTCCTCTTTTAGAAGGTCAGAGAAGGTAAAGTGTTTCAAAAGAAAAGGTATAGCTTTGATAACAGGATCAAATTGCTTTCCATGTCACATCTGTCCTTAAAGAGTAAAGGCAAAAATGACAACTTATTCTCATCTGGAGGAAAAATTCTGTTAAAATGTCAGTAATGAAAATATGAAAAGACTTATACTACCGTGCATGATGCCACACTTACAGCAGGAAAACTGCATTACTTCCCTCTTTCAGTTGAAATGCCTGACAGGTTGTTGCCAACAATGCATATTTCACAGGCTGCCTTACTTTCCTCTGAACATTGTCCCTTAGAGGGAATATTCATAGAAAATAAGACTAACCCCTGGATTTCAGTATTTCAGATAAAAGAAAGGTTACAAATTTTTCTTGGCAACCAGTTCTGTCAGCTCTTGACCTGTTTAGTTCCCAGCTTTTCCCTCAATTCCTGCCTGATTTACAAAAATACAGAAAGCCTCTCCCCTCTTTCCAGCTCCTTCCACTGACCTACTTTCCATCCTCTTAATTTTCAGAGCCCCAAATTTCCTCTAAACTTCTTTCCTTCCCAGTGCTTCATTGCTTCTTTTCCACATAACCCGCAGTGAACTCGACCCCATACTAAATCCCAGTTTTCTTACCTTCAACCCTTCCTCTCTTATCATCAGCACTTCATAATCCTCCCCATTTTCTGATGGAAACATAGCCCATCCTGCAGTAAGTCCTACCCTTTCTTTATCTTCCTCGCTCCTCTCTGGATCAGGTCCTCACCTTCCCCACTCCCAGTTCTTCCACTCCAGTAAGGAGCCAGATTCCAAAAGTTGGCAGATTTATAAAGACAAAAGTCTGCCAGGGTAACAGTCTGCCAAGTCTGCAGATTTATAATGACAATTTCATTTAACTAAGTGTTCCCTCCCACTATTTACTCATTTTACTTTGCACAACACAAGTTTCACAATGCTTATTTTGGGATAATTTCTTCAAAATATATTCCAAACACTTAAAATCTTATCATTTCAGGTTAGAGTAACTAAGTATAAAACTGGTGGGTTTTACTTTTATCAACTACAACATGCCAAAAGAAGATGACAGGAGACTTCTCACGCAAATGCAAACTTCTGATTTTTGGAGCAGTCAAAACTAACCTCATTTCCTTTGATATACTCCAAAAAGTTATTCAGTGAAGAATCTTATAGGAGTCATTTTTAGGAGACAATGTGAGTTCTGCTACAGTGCTGCCTGTTTTACAGGATCAGACATAACAGGGTAGGTATGTGGGTATAACTTAAAACATGCATATGAATAAAAAACAATTAAGTGAGAAAAATTGAAGCCCTTTTCATCCAAGATATTTATCTGAGCAACTGAAATAGACTGGTGAACAATCATCCATTAGCCTTGGATTGATTAAAACTCTCCATCCCGTTGCAGATGTTCAAGATCCTGAAGCAGGCTGCTACTAAAAATTTTAACTCTCCTCCCCAGGTTTTCTTTGGTACCAAAGACTGCGTTTTGTAAGTGTCATGCAATGAATTGCTCCAGCTATTACCAACTACTACTTCTCAAGTACCAGTGTTCCTCTGACTGCCAATCAACTCCGACTCATAAAAGCTATCCAGGCTGTTTATGTAACCATAAATCCTAGACAATTATCTGACACTAATATTCTTCAAATCAAGAAAGCTTTTCAAAGCACAAAAATGCAAAATGTTTGTTTCTTTATGAAGAATTCAAACACAAAAACGCACATTCTTGTCCTGAATTTAAAGTGTATTGATTTCAGAAAGGTTTGTGGTGTTTGAGGGGTTGTGTATGTTTTTTTAATGAAAACATCTATTCAGTGAGTTATGCAAATTTAAAAAGAAAGATATTAACCTATTCACCAGGCCTACGCTATTTCAATGAATTTTATTAGTTTTACTGAATGAATGCTATGAATACAGAAAATGATCTCTGAGGCAACAAAATGTGTTTTTACATCTCATTCCATTCCTGAATAATATATTTTTGCCTATTCCTCTGTTGAAAGGTGAATTAACCTAGATAAGCATTCCCAAACCTAATTTCCACATACCAATCAGTAACATAGCATGTAAAATGTGATCCCAAGTCTTTAGCGGGCTAGCATGCACTTGACTCTAAATCAGAAAACACTCTTGCTCTAAATGGCAAGCTTTTGGGGTCTGCAGCTAGTTTTCCAGCCACTGCCACTTCCTTAACCCAAGGTTCACCTAGCATTGCCTTCAGCAACATACTGGCAAGACAAGACTACAAATATAATAACCATGACCCAACAGCATTTCCATTTCTCACCCCATTACCTTTTTTTTAATCAATCAAGGCAATCAAAGGCCTGGAAGACACTCCCTACCATGAATTGCTATAGCCTGGAGGAAAAAATACTGTATTTATTCTGAGTTTATTCTCACATAAGCAAAAGAATACAAACAGGTAGCTTATGGGAAAGCACTGCAGAACTCTCACCACACACTGTTCTTGGTCACACTGCTTGAGGGACCTACACTGCAGCAAATGATATGCACAAGAAAGGACAGGAGCTAAATTAGTCACTCTATGAACAAGACCAGGGCAATTTTCAATTAGTTTCATAAAAACCAAGTGAGTGCAAACTATCTGTGAATCATCTGACCTACATGATGAAAAACCCGATGCTGTTTAATTTGTATTCACTAGTCATAAATTTCAACTTCAGTGAATTAGCTCTCCATTAACTGTCTCCCTTAGAGAAGTCACCTAGTGATTTCTGTTTTCTTATTGTATGTATCATTTGCATATGCTAACCTGAGAAGTTATACCACAGTTGCAAAAAAATCTGCCAGTGCTAAGGGCTTGTCCCAAGATAACAGACGTGACAGTAATCTTCCATTGCACAGAAGGAATTTAAAATCATTTACCTTGTTTTCTTAAGAAGTACTTTCTGTTACCAATACTGGATAGAAAGATTTTTTCCATTTAAGTGTATTACTCATTACATAAAGACCCCTCTTTTATTTAAAATTCAACTGTAGTAATTGAAATACGGATATTAGATCAGCCACACTAGGTCACATAACCCTATCACCTGTCTCCACCAACAATAACTCTCAGGTTTCCCTGACCTGTGTCCCTTCTACAATTAGAAAGAGATCCCAGTATGCAAGCACACACAGTACATCAGGTTGTACTACCTCTTCCGATTCCTTCGGAAACATGTTAGGGTCCTGGTTGCCTCCTCCCCTGCTTACACTTCTGCTTTCCCATCCACCATCATAGCACATCACAGGAACTCCCTGTTAACCACCTCCTTTCTCTGGCACACCTAGTCCATACAGTAGAATAAGGAAATATAAGAGGGTGTGTGTACACATGGGGATGACGCCAGTTCCTGTGAGTTTACAATTTCTTCCCACCCCAGCATGTCTGCAGACAGAGCATGACTGGGCAGAGTCCACTGGCACAACAAATGAGTTGGGAGTGCAATGGGAGGTGTCAAAGGAGTTCTCTTCAGTATTCCCTGCAGCTCCCTGTCCTTGCATTTCAACCCTGAACTCTCATCTCCTCCCAGTATCAAAGGGCTTTGAGCATCTGACATACGAGGGTGGTCATGGGCAATAATGAAGACAGAGCCAGACTCCTCTTAGTGGTGCTCACTGAATAGACAAGGCGCAAACTGAAATACAAGAAACCCAAGAAAAAGCTTTGTTGCTTGGTTTTTTTTAAACCATAAGGCTAAACAAACACCAGGACAGGTGAGATTCGGGAGTCTCCACCCTCAGAGATATTCAAAACCTAACTACACATGTCCCTGGGTAAATCTTAGCTGACCCTGTTCTGAGCAGAGGTGTTGGACCAGAAAATTTCCAGACATCCCTTCCAACCTCAGTGATTCTGTTCCTCTCCTACTACTGATTAACGTATTGTGAGAGTCAGTAGGGAGTATTGATTAGATTTGTCAGAGAATTGTTTAATCCTTGGTAAATCCCTGACCTCTCTCACATCTCCAAAGCATGACAGGCACTGAGCAGAAGGTAAAGGTTTTCACCACAAATAAATTGTTTCTTTGGAGGTGGCACGTAGGTGGCGACATGCAGATTTCAGTAGCCTACATACACAAACACACTAAAGACCATAGAAATTATTTTTTTTTTTCAACAACACTGCATAACAGCTTTGCTACAGTACTCACCTGTACTCAGAATATGTTGTGCTTGTGGAAAACGTGGTAATGAATAGGGAACTAAAATGTAAAAGCCAAAATAAAATAGAAAAAGGACAAAGCTGCTTTTGCTTGACAAATATAGTTATCTGTTTAAATGATATTGATCATTATTGCATATTTTAACACATTACTAGATATTTATGTGCAGACAGAAATCCTTCCCTTTATGTGGGAAAAGAAATCCTTTAAAGATAATATCAACTCAAAAAGATGAGCAGCTTTGAAATAAGCTTTCTCCTAACACTAACTTGCAAAATTGTTTGGGGAATGTAGTGAGACTAGCACAGAAGTATGTTTTGTTAGAAAAATCCACTAATTGGGTGTCATTTATAGTTATATTTTTGAGTCTCGATAAAGAGCTAAGTATTCCAGAAAAATACAAAAAAAGAAAAATAAACATAACACATGACAGAGGACACCTTTCTGTAGTTTTAAAAGTCCAGTCCCCTGTAAATTAGTTCAGACAATACTTACAGCAAGTACCCCTATATTAGAACTTCAGAAGAAAATACCAGATATCCAGCTTGTACTGGTTTTGGCTAGGAGAGAGTTAAATTTCTTCATAGTAGCTAGTATGGTGCTATGCTGTGGATTTGTGACCAAAACAGTGTTGATAACACAGAGAAGAATGTTGAGCAGTGCTTGCACAGAGTCAAGGAATTTTCTGTTCTTCATACCACCCCACCAGCGAGGAGGCTGGGGCTGCACAAGAAGTTGGGAGGGGACACAGCTGGGACAGCTGACCCCAACTGACCCAAGGGATGTCCCAGACCATATGACGTCATACTCAGCAATAAAAGCTGGGGGAAGGAGAAGGAAATCATGATATTTGCAGTTACGGCATCTGTCGTACCCGTTACGTGTAATGGAGCCCTGCTTTCCTGGAAATGGCTGAACACCTGCCTGTTGATGGGAACCAGTGAATTAATTGTTTATTGTGCTTTGCTTGCATGTGCAGCTTTTGCTTTACCTATTAAACTGTCTTTATCTCAATTTTTTTTACACTTTTACCCTTCTGATTCTCATCCCCATCCTGCTGGAGGGAATAAGCAAATGGATGCACAGTGATGACCTGCCCACTGGGGTTAACCCACAACAGAACTAAAAGAACTAATTCTGTCCTATTTTCACTATGTAACAACACATCCATCCACTGCCATGATTACTCTGGGACTTAAAATTGCTAATAGCACACTCTATCTTCCACCTGTATTAACATAACTCTATTCAATCAGAATAATTATAGCAATGTTAGAATAACACTTTACCCTTTTTTGGGCTATGATTATGTCCTTAAAGAAGTGCATAGAACACCATAGCTTAAGTATTAAGTCAAATCTAAATTAATTTCCATTAGTTACTTGATCTCAAGAATTAATTTAAAGTGTCTAACAACTGCAATCTGATTTTCCAAAGCTCTTAATGTGTTAAGAAATGTATATTACACCACAGACATTAATTTCCCACAGGGCATTTAGCTGAAAATCTTCTAGTTGACTTAACCTAAAAATCACAGAAAAAATGCTTAAATCCCAATTTGCCGTTTCCATTTTTTCATGCTAAAAGTATGTGAAAGGCACTTTCTCCATGCTAAATTAAGAATGTAAGACCCAAATTACTACTTACCTACAATCAGCAGTTTGTTCCTATTTAGACAGCACTGTTCAGCCTTATACTATCAAAGCAGTCCTGACAGTTCTTGCTTTAAGTGGCTTCCACAGTTTCTGTCCACAAAGGAGCAAAACGCCAAATTCATTACAAAAGGGCAGATTTTGTTACGTTAGTACAAAGCTAGTTATAAATGAATGTTGTCAAGTCCACTTCACATGAAGGGTGAACCGGTGCCTTACAGAGTTTGCTTGAACAGTTCAATAATAATTCATGTTCCTAAATATTCCCCATTGAGAAGCCCAGTATAACAGAGAAGAATTTGAATTAAGCAGAAATCCCATACTTCAGTGACAGAACAAAATATAACATCTATTTTAACTATGAAAAAACTTTTGTGAACATCACAGATACCAGAGATATGTATAGCAAGATAACAACAGGTTGCAGTTATTCAGAGAAAACATAGCCTTGTTAGTTCTAAATAAAGTTGTGCTGAGGACATTACGGGAGTTTGTGCATTTTGCTTACCTGGTTCATATTTTTATAACAGTTTTGGTATATCTGAAAAATGCTGTTTTGCTGGGGGGAGGAGGGGAGGAGCGGTTAACCTGAACTGAAACCCTGAGCACTCAAGTCCTCTCTATAACCTTTCATTCACTGCCTTTCCAGTGCAAGCTGTCAAGACAGAAGCTTATCTACTGTTAAGACATTAATCATTAATGTGTCTCCAGTCTGTAGATGGAGAGTGTATCCCATAGGGTTTTCTCAAGCCTCTACAGGTCACATTTACAGGTCACAAAAACAACCACCTTCAATTCCACTTTTAAGTGTACTGGTCACCCACTGTAACTCATAAACCATTCAACTCATGTATTTTCAATAGCATTTTCCACATAATGTGTTGGCCACAGATTGCATAAAAATCTCAGCTTCCAAATGGTCTCAGTGTAGACTGTCAGAAGCTATGAAGCAGAAGGTCAAGTCCATACTCAAGGAGAAAAGAGCAGGAGAAAATAATGTTAAAGCAACCTGGAACAAATATGAAAATCACTTCAATCCTCTCTAGACTAGCAGCCAACCTAGTTTTACCCACACTCAGTGCTTCATCAGGCACCAGCAAAACATCATACTATTCAGCACAGAGAAGAGGAACATAAAAAACATTTTAGCCCTTATTCACGTACATTCAGTGAAGTTCATGGGGGCACAGGATCCTGTCATTTCTCTCATGATGTAGCAACTAGGTTAGAACTGGTGCTTGATAACAAGACTACTTAGGAAACATTAAAAATAAAGTAATCTGTGAGAAGCAGCGATCACACTTTTCATGAGTTGCAGATTTGGATACTGCTTCATAACATATGGTATCAAACACAAAGAATAGATTTGAATACAGTGGGGTTTGGATAATTGCTCCATCATTGCAAGTACTATTTCTGAAGTACACTAGAAACCTGACTATTAATTGCTAAGTCAGCCCAAGTCACCTAGGTAACAAAACCTAGGTACTGTTACTCACACAGAATATCCAGGACACCTAACTAAAATCTAGACACCAGCTGCTAATTAGATAATTATCACAAACAGACATTCCAAGCAGAGGCCATAACACATTTCCATTAAAGTGACCTATGTTTTGCCTTTCTGCTCCCTCCAGAGATATACAAAGAATCTCAAATACTTGCAGATAGTATCTCTTTTGTAGTATCTCACTATTTCTGTGTCAATCATTTACCTTTGTAATATCTTCCCAAAGTTTCAGATAGCCCTCTCTACACTAAATTAGTCAATTATTGATTTTTCAAATTTAACATTTAACTGACATATTCACCCCTCACATTATCCAACTGAACCCTGCAGTAGCCCATGAAATATTACCCTGTTTTCCAACATTGGGTTTTGCATACTCTGTTCTTAATTTAAGTTGTAAATATACTTACTGAAATGTTAGGTACTCAGAGCATCCCCACATATTAAGCATAGTACAAGCATGAGGAATAGGGGATTTTGCCTAAGTGTCAGCATTAGATGGATAAGCAAAAAAACTTCAGTAATACAGTACTGGCATGCATCTTAAAAATTATCTTAGTTCAGTAGTGTGCTTTTAATATAGGCAAGGCAAAAAAAATAAAATGAAAATTGAGAACAGAAGCGAAGGAAGTTTTGTGGTAACTGCAGTTACTCTAGTGTGTGATAGGCATTGTGGCAGAAAACGTGAATGCAACTATTTGACAGTTTGACAAGTGGGCAATGAAGACTTGTATCACTGTTAAAGCTGAGGGGAAAAAGCTGGGATGACCTTAGGCCATGAAAGTCCTTTAACTGGCAACAAGCACTTTTATCTAATATATTGGAACCATGAGAAAGATACAAAGAAAGAAAGAGCACAGTCAAAGCAACAATCCGGAAAAATAAGTTGTGCAGCCCTAATTGGACTGACACAAGCAGGCAAGGCTGCCTTGCTCTAGGCAAAAGGAGGGAACGACGCAGCACTGAGGGCAAGAATAAAAATTTTAACCTGCAAGGATAAAAACTTGTAGCTGAATTTAAGAAATGAAAAACAAGCAACATTTAGAGGAGATTCAAGTATGAGAAACTGAAGAAAAACCTGTGCTCAAGAGAGTGCCCAGAGAAACACAGTCCTGCAGAACAGAAAGGACAGTGGTAATGTTCACCCACTGACATAGAAAAAAGCTGGAAAATGAGGTTTCTTTCAGTTATATAGCACACATGCTGATAGCCAGGTGTGGGCAAGGGAGCAGTCACAAAGACAATTATTTTCTTTGTAAATAATTGCAGAGAGGCAGAAAGGCAGGTCTGTGAGAGCCAAATGTAAGTGGGCAGTCTCGTTCTACTACATGTATGCAGTCACATTTCTACACAGAATTAAAACACATGCGTGCATACAGCACAGTGCAGTTCACTTCTTGAAGTTGCACATTGTGGTCTAGGAACTCCAACAATCCTCTGAACTTTTTTTTAACTTCTAGTAACATACAGCTACTTTCATTCATATCATCCTTCACGCCTATCTGGTTTTAATGACTGACTGGAATCTGTTAGCATTTAAAAATCTCTATCAGCAACTTAAAAAAAAAAAAAGGCTTTCTTTTTTTTTTTTTTCTTTACATTTCCTCTTTAGTAGTGGTAAACATGATATTTAGGATAGTCATCTTTACACATTAACCACTACTATGAGAAGCAATGGATAATTTTGTCACTCACACATACCTCAATTTCTACTGTTAATTCTAAGTAGTGTAGCACATCAATTCTTTTTTCCTGCTGTTCTGTCTCCTAATCCTTTTAAAGAACAAACTTACAGCAATTTGGGGGTCTGATCCTATTTTTTTCAGTGTGGTTATTCTTAATTGTCTCCTACATTTCAACTACACAGCTCTACATTCTTTTCATTGGTCTTGCAGGGCTGCATATTTCAGGTCATTCAGGTCTTTTACCATGCTGCTTTGCATTTTTGTTTCTTTCTTTTTGCCTCTCTTACACATCGAAAAAGAACCACCACCTAGCCGGAAAACAGAGAGGTCAGCTATAGCCTCTATCAATCTTCTGAGACATAGTTAACTAGTCTATATGTTATGTCTAAATATTTAAAGTTGTAACTGATGGCTTCATAGTTGGAACATTTGAATGACCAGAGTTTCCACAGCAATATGAATCTCTTTAAATTGCATCAGTATCAACCATATTCATTTGAAAGGGGTCTATTATACTGCACAGGCTAATAAACATTAAGCTGTTCCAAAAACATGTCCTGAATTGCAGTTTTCACCTTCTGTGTAAACTATGTAATACTAAAGTCTAAAACCATTTTTAGTGAAATGATGGCATCTTGTGGCAGAAATCTGCCACTGCAAGAATGATGGCTTTGAAACTATTCTGATAAAAACCACACATAATTAGTAATCTAAGCAATTAATCTCAAGTGTCTGTTTCAGTTCATTATTTACATTACTACAGAAATTGGCACATTTGCAGAGTTCTTTTGAATGACTTTTTTCTTTCCTTATATCTTATTTATGAGTAGCATTGCTCTTGTCCAAATTATAAATTACTTTCAGCATCTCACAAATGAGTTAATGCCACTCCTGGGGGAGCTGGTGACCATCTTTGTAGGTTTGATACATATTCTCAGTATTTAGGAGATCCACCTATCCAAGCTTTTCTCTATCACCTTCAAAAAGAGCACTGCCAGTCATGCAAGAATATTCTGCTGAGCAAGTTGTTTAGGAGGAAGAGCAGTTTCTCAGATCCTAATCTTTTTTTCTTCCTCTCATCTCCTGTGAAAATCTAGCATCCCCTGAGTTCTTCTGGCTCCTCACTCCTGCCAGCCCCTTAACAGAAGCAGCCCACACTGCCTGCCAACAAGAAAAAGAAAGCAAACAGGGTCTTGGAGGACTTTCTTCAGTTTGTGAGGAAAGAGTATCTTCCACACTACAAAGCTTCTTCAGCCTAACACGACATCTGGATGATGCTAGAAAACCAGCATCCGCAGCTACTACCACTGGCTTGGTGCCGCAGAGCAGAACTGAACCACAATGGCTGGGAGGCCTCAGCAATCCCCCATGAAGGTGCCATCTCTTAGACGCCTGTGGCTCCTTCTCTTCCAAAATTGAACAAAATGAATACAGACAGCCACAGAAGAATGCCTAATGTTTTTCTAGGCACACAAGAAAATTAGGTTAAGGTTTCTAATGATACTTCGTTTAGTAACTCCAATTCTTTACCTAGTATTTATTCTTCATTAGGGTCATTCACTGGTAACAATCTGCTACCGTGGTGTTAAATATTAATTGCTTAGGACAAGTATTTTGAAGGGGCCTTTTTACTGTTCAGATATGTATTATTACAAACATTCAATTTCTTCAATTTTTAATTCCTCTTCTTTCCAGGGAACACTACTTATTCTTTTGCCTTCTGGTTCTTTGGGGGTGGAGGGGAGTGCTGTTGGTTTTGGTTTTGTTCATTTTACCTCTTCTTAAACCTCATTTTTTACTAAAAAAGCTTTCACCTAGCATTTTTCTTCACATATGAAGATGACATCCTTACATATTGGGGGAAAGCAGGAATAATTTTACCTTCACTCATGAGTATGCCCAGTAATCTTGACATAAACGTTCTTGGTCTGTGACTGTAATACAAATAAGCATGAGCAAACACTTGTGAATATGTGGACAATCTTGCTAATGGAAGTTAAAAAAAAACAAAAAACAACAACAACAAAAAAACACAACTGTGGATTTCATACACAAAACATGAAGAAGAGACTCAAATTGCTACCTACCCTACACGCACACTTTGCTTACTTCCTATTACCATGTTGTCACCTGCCCAGTCTCATGATTAATACCAGGCTAAATAGAATGAAGTGCTATGGCATCAGTCTAGCATAGTATTTAATGAACACAGAGATCTGCCAAATAGCTTGGGTCTAACAACCCAAATAAGGTTTACAGGCTTCAGCCAGGGTTAACCAGCTTTTTAGGGCAGGAACTACATCTGCGTAATGCTCTATGCCTACATGAAACAGCATCTTTAAATGGCATCATGTTCTTTCTGGCTTTGAAAAATAAGATGTTATTCACTGACATTTGGATATGAACTTCCTGTAAAAACAGAGAAACACACTATAACTCTATACTTTAGTAGCACAAAGGTTTCTTCTACTATTTAGCAATTCTACCTCATAATTTCTGTGCTGTATCTCTGGGTGTAATAAACCAGTGGTGGTCAAGGTGGTTTTGTGGTTTTTAATAAACTCTGTTTTACTGGACTGCTTCATCTGACAAGTTGGCAGCAATCTAGAAACAAGAAAGGCAGATGTATAAAATCTTCTCCCTTGTAAATTTATCTGCCTCCTGCCCTTTCAGGTAGATAAAATTAATCAATGAATACTGATAAATCTGCACAATCTGATACTGCTAAGAAAAGAATAATCCTGTTATTGAAGCGTAAGTAATCCAATCTGCACAGGTTACACAAAGTGAGCGTACGGGCAAGCATTCTGTAAAAGACATCAAGTAACTCCGTTTTAGTTGAGTCTGTTTAGTAACCATTGCTTCAGTACACTGGTAAACTGGAAAATCTGTTGGGCGTCGGCCGAACATAGTAAGAATATGCTTGGTACTGATGTAATTTTCTCCTACCATCCACAGCATTTTTGAGCCCAGCCACAAAGTAACATTTGGATGATACATTCAGGCACATGGGTGAGATTTACCAAGACAAAAGAGAGATTTCACATCCTCTTGAGAAACCCCCAAACCCCAATTTCCCACCACAGTTCCCTTAAGAGTATTTCACACTAAATCAGATCCTTCTCTGGGGACCTATTTTTAAACGACCAACCAGGAACTAGTATGGGCGAATCTCACAGAGAAAGACAATTTTAGCTTTCCTTGCCTTCTCAGGTGAGAGTGGCAAAGCAGCACACAGTTATAAAAGTTGTCTAAGTAATGGTATGAGTAGTTGGATTTTGGTATTAGCCTGTAAAACTACGCCAGAAGAGCACAACTGGAAATCTAAGATCAGTTTGCACCAGTAGTTTCACATCTCCAAAAAACTGCAAAAGTTCTCTTTTACAAAAGGCAGTTGTGTTCACATCTGTGTCTCTCGGGGATGTGTTTGGTCCTGCATCATTGCAACATAATGACTATTACATAAACATGAAAAGGAAAAGCCCCTTTATTTACACATCTGTTTAGCAATTCTATGCAGTGGTAAGAAATTTGGAGATTTTTGCTTTCTATGGAAAGCTGTTTTCAGATAAGTACAAAATGAATCCTCCTCTTTTTCAGCTAGCATGTTGAATAAAATATTTCAAAATAATAATGGCCATAAAACTTGTTTTAGTGACTCCCATAAGCTAAAGAGTGGATGCCATTGCTGTAGATGTTCAATTTTAGCATCTTCTTTATTTGTCTCACTGGAGAGCACATGCGTAAGTACCAATTACACTCATCTTAAAATGTTTATTCTCACTGGTTATAGGAAAGCACAAACTTGGTCAGTCATTCAGTTCCTTCTACTATTGTTTCACTTGAAGAGGTTTCAAAAGTACTCTCCTGCAGTTATCTGATCTGTCTTAGCTGTTCCAGTCCTCGGGACCCTCAAGGGTTCTCAGAAGAGATCCCTTCCTCTCCTCCCTACCTTGTGCTCAGAGTGAAAGCATTCAAACTTGTCACCAGTTTCAAAAGGGACTGCTCAGACCTTTCAAATGAGCCTCCTTACAGACAACTTCCTCTCTATCCAACTTCTGATCTGAGTCTCATCTCACTCGTACCAGACATGAGTCCATGAAATAACCAACACAGTAACAATAAAATATTGCCACAGAATAGCCCACTGTATTTAACCTCAGAAATAGTCATATGGAATTTTGCTGCAGCTCCCTCTCCCAGTATTTTTCTCCCAGGCAAATCAGCAAAGCATGACAAGAATCTCTTCACAGAAAGTATGCAAACCTTTTCACAATGTCACACCCTGAAAAAAATACTTTTAATATCTGTAGCTGAGCCTGGATCACATTTTGGAAGCCTAGACAGCTTCCTGCACCCTCACCCTCCCCACGCCCACGCCCCTTTTATTACCATCCATTACTTGTAAAGTTGCTGCTTCTCATTATAGTTACATCAACCACTAAAACCCAAAAACTTACGCATATGGGAATAAAACTAACCATGCTGTTCATTTTTGAAGAGGATGAGCTTGCTCTCTGCTTCCGTAGGCTGTTAAGGTCTTCTGTATTTCCAGCCTTTGGTTTTATGATCAGCCGACTGCCTCCAGCAGTACCTTCTGAAGAGGATCTCAGTCGTTTCTCAACAAATCTGCCTTCTCGGTATGGACTGAAGCTATTGGCAAGATCAGCTACGAATAGAGAAGCAATCAGCAATCATTAAGAGAATTACTCTCTACAAATATTTTCTTAATGAGAACACCGCTTCGCTTGAAATGCTTACATTGAAAGGCAATCGCATAAGAGATGTTTTGTACAAAGCAGATCCTGCTTACTTAGATAAAAGCGTCACCTGGGCCACCAGTTTGCTGTTCAGCCTCCAATGACTAGCACGCTCTGCACACTACAGCTCAGTCCACGGCTCCTAACAGAATCCAGAAGGACCTTTGCTTCATCCTTTCCTTTCTCCCCTTGTTCTAGGACACTTCCAAACCACTGTCCAGTAAAATCCACCAGAGAAACTATCACTGGTCCACTGGTACCAAAACACAACCTGTCTTACCCTGCGTCCTGAGGCAAGTCCAGGTTTCGTAGGGCCAGGTCACAGCTTTGTTATCACTGCATAAGACAGGGATGCACATTGCTTTCAGTTTCTGTTTGGCCTTCCTAGCTCAGCTCTGCATCCGCACCCTCCAAACCCAGCCTACAGCCAGCAGGCTGAATCCCAGTCCCCAACTCCAGTTAAACAATAACACATCACAAAAGAGGATAAAAATTACATTTGGAGGTGTTAGGGAAAATTTAGAGATGGGGAAAGAGAATAGCATAATAGCATAATAAATGTAACACAGAAAATCTTATCATCTTTTGCCTTGTGTGAGAAAACAGATATTTTCTCTAAGGCTTTTCAAAAAATCCACATCACATAAAAATATATAAAGGTATACTAAGAAATATATGGCACATCAAACCTGTTCATGCATTAATGTCATGTTCATGATGCTCTCTATAATGATATCAGCTATGAGACCAGCTACAGGAGAAAAATATCTATTGCCAAAGAAAATGCACTGAAATATTTTGCATTTGCATCTGGTTTTAAACACCGTTTTAGCAAAACCAAATGTTCAAACCAGTCAGTCTGTAACAGATATAACTACTAATAACCATATCTTACTGAATGCCATGTAAGCTTTTTCTATATTTGTTTCATTTCATATGGCAGGATTTTTATATATTTTTTCAATGGCCCCTTTGTAGGCTTGGCCAGTTTCTAATTTTAAATACATTCTTCACCACACAAGTAAAAAAACCCTGCATTTTGAGCAGCACTATAAAACCCTAACAATTAATCATCAACTTTTAAATAGTGCAGTATTAGCTCTAGTGTTTCTGTGAACATGAATCCCATTTACAAAAATCCCCCATCACAGTTTCAACTCCAGTTAGCTGCCTTCCAGAATTACAGATTAAATATACAACTGCCAATGCATGAGTTTCAAATGCACTGTGTATTTCTAAACATCACTCCAAGCTGCTCACTTGCTGTTCTGCAATACACTCTAGTAAGTCAGATTCAAAAGGATGAGCTCTTTCACAGATGAGCCAATGTTGCAAGGAAAAACAACCGAGTGCTCAGGACCAAAATGGAAATATTTTTTCTCCCAATTGACTAAGGTTCAGAGGGAAAGAGGTCCATTTTGGTGAAAGCCAATTTAGTGGATTAATTTGACTTTATATTGCCATTTATGTACAAGATATCCAACCAAGCCTTGCAGTGAGAAATAACTCAAATTGATTGCTTATAGTCTACATGCCTAGATAAATGTCCAAGCAAAAAGATGGGTATGTATTCATATGCGTTTACACTCATTCATTTTCTAAGACAAACACTATAAATGCAGTCTTGTTAACTCTCACAAATTTTGGCCCACGAGATACAGCCTCAGGATTATGCAAGAAAGCACCAGTCTTTAGGTTGGTTTGAGAAAATAAACTGTGAGAGTTAACTGTCTTCTGACAGGTGTCCTTCACTCAAGGGCCTGGTGGCTTTATTCATCTCCATCTCTATAGACTGGGATTTCTAGGCACAGCCTTTCCACTTAATCTTGTTAATATTTCCAAATTCCTTTTCATAAGCTAAAGATCCAGTGTGAAATTTAGATGGTAATTAACTCTGTTTCATAGATTACATAATAAGAACTTGCACAATATTATTTCAGATGGAAGCAGAAACAGGATCTCTCATACTCTGCCACAGAGACATCCACTCCAAGCTACTCTATAACATAAGTTGAATAGAGCAAGCAAGAGTCAGGAAATTGCAAAGCCCAGATCAATATAAGATAAACTGTGTTATTTTTCATAACCAGACTAAAAGAAGGTTTGTTTCTCTGGCAATGTTTCTATCTCAAATAATGCAACTCTCTGGCTCAAGTCCAAAATAGGCATGCCTCAAAAATCCCAGCTTCAGCCTTCAACAAGAAACGAGAATCAATACTCTGTTAATTCATTTTCTACCACAGGAAAGCACAGCTGTGAACAGCACTGATGGGCGTTAGCAAACTGTTAAATGCAAACTCAAAAAATCATAGACTTTTTAATTTCTACAATTTTGGAAGGAGGACACATTTCACAACTTCCTAGCCAGCATTTGCAACTCTACAAAAACACTTTATGACCAAACAATTCTTACAGAACAACTGATGCAAAAAAAACCCGACCAAACCCAACAATGAAAAGACAACGAGACATACCTTTAGAATGGTTTGTTTCATAACCCTGTTGTGTTTTAAAGGACTGAGGTTCAGAACATGGAACAATCTTAGACTCCATTAGAGGAATTGTCTCTCTTGTGTGCTTGGACGGCGTGCTTTCATCTCTGTCCCCACTCAATCCCTGTGCCTTTGGAGAGAGTATCACTGGTTCTTCTCTGTGCTGTACCGCAAAGGTTTCTAAATGTGCCTTTGCCGAGTTAATTTCTCCTATGTGCCTGAGATCATTAACACGTAGTTCATTGGCTTGCAACAATACTTTTGTTTGATTAGCAGCTGCGGTTTTGAATAAGGTATTAGATTCAACACTACAGGAGCTTGCATGACTCACAGGAGATACACCAGCAGAATGGCCATTACTTTCCACAATATACATTCCCCCTGCAGGAGCAGCAGCAGGATTAAAGAAGATCTGAGAGGTAGAGACATTATGGCCAAAATCCTCTGCAAGCACCACCCCAGTCCCACTGCTGGGCAGAGCATCAACCTCCGAAACAGAATCCTCTGTCAGGGCGACAAAGTCAGAGGGGGTCTGGGCAGCTGTGAGGTCAGCTGAGAGCAGTGGGGACTGCAAGGAGCTTCCCATGCACTCTGTCGTCTCGGCTGAAAATGGAGGAGAGGACTTGGCGATCACAGGTTCGCTTTCCACATATGATTTAACCTCCAGCAAGCACCTGGACTGCTGCACACAGGAAACTGACTGACTCTCCGGAACTGGTTTGGAAAATTTGTAGTGCGATGAAAAAGATTTAGGGAGAAGTTTTCGCGTGGACTGTTTGACAGAGTATCGGCTCTGCTCCTCTGCAAAGCCTGAATCATCACCCTCATTCTTCCCAGAGCTTATGCAATTTATAAAGACATTCTTATTAGCTGAGGGCTCCTTTCCTTTTTCAAAATCGTCTGTCAAAGACCTTGTTATCTTCTTGCTACGCGAGCTGCCAAAGCCAACTGAATGCCTTCCTCTGCTTTTAATGTGTTCCTCTAAGCTCAGTTTTTGAAAAGTGCTGAGACATGACTGGGCACCATTTGAGATGTTAACATTTTGACTAGACGAGTCAGGCTTCTGCTCACTCCCTTTCTTGTTATGGAAGCTAATGGAAGGAGTGCGGAAAATACTCCGGCGCTTGCCTGTGCTCCCTGAGCTGGAGTTAGTGCTGGACGGGGAGGAGGTATGGACACCAATGGCATTAGCAGAAGAAGGTGAGGAAGGAAGGGAGTCGTGTCTCCGGCTAATACTTCTCCTGAATATTGGCAACCGAGATACTAGAGTCGATCGTCTGGATCCTGAGTCCCCCATCAGGGCACAAAGTGTCCGTGGCTCTTTGCAACCAATATACTAATCTGGGATGAGAAAGAGACAAAAAAAACACCAAAACCATAAATGATTCGGCCTCAAAGTCCACTTGAACAGGCTTTAAGTCAGCCTACATACATGCGATGCCAACATGAATTTTATGTACAGCTGCAAGTTTTTGCATGTGCATTACTGAAGATTTTTAGAATTTCAGAGTGATTTCAATAGGCAGCACTGAAAACCCAGCAGCTGAGCAAAGATGTGGCTCAAAACATTCTGTAGATGAGATACAGTATTATATACGATATATTATACAATGCAGATCACACTGGGTAACTATAAAATCTACATGCCAAAAGATATAAAAATACAACATCCTTGTTTTTGTAAGTTCTTGGGACAAGTCTTATAAACTGTGAGCTCTCTTAAAAGAGACTTGATTTTACATGATCCATGTAGATCAAAACATTACTTTGTGTTCCTAAATACTCAGATTTTTGCAAGAATGAAGAGGATTTACATTTTCTAATCTTCACTGAACTTTCAGTTGGATTTTTAATTCCTTTATGTGCTCCTGCTAAAGGCTGTATGTATCACATTACAGCAGAGAAAATGTTGGCATTGCAGTCAAGCTAAAATATGCACCACCAAAAATTCTTCCTAAGGAGCTATAAATTCTAGGAATTTACTGTCAAAATATAGGATCATGTTTCTAGATTTGAACTTTAATGTTTCCTTTGAACACTTCTCTGAAATCCTCTTGTAGCCTACTTGCTTATAATTAGCTATTTTTGCATTTTTTTTTTAAATTAGTGAAAAGTGTTTCATACAGACACTTGGCCTTTTTTACAAGTATTTAAGCAATAAAAACTTATTTTGATCAGCACAGCAGATGTACTGGAAGAAAATTAATCTTTATGAAATATATACCAGTTCTATCTCCTTTTTGTTCACGTTATAATAAACTACTGTTGTAAGCGACAGGACCACAGAGGGAGCAATAAAACCATGTGACATATAATCACAAGAACAAGAGAGGCTGTAGGTATAATGCCCAAGTGCAACTTCATGAGCTGCAAGTGTTCAGCACATAGGAGTAAAAATCAGGTCATTTATCTAAACAATGTTTATATGTCAAGTGCAAAAACAAGTTCATTGATCTAAGAGCAATTTAATATGCATTACGCAGCTACAATGACTATCTAAGAACAATATATCTATTTATACAGTGTATATATATACACACATATATAAAAATAAAAATAGGAGCAGAATATTTAAGGAGTACTGAAACTACATATATGTTATATTACTGTGAAAGAAAAGGTAATGAGTAAGTTCAGAGACTATTTCTGACTGGACATTGGACTGTACTTTCTGCATTCTTAACATTTTTTTTTTTAAAAGCTAGTACAGCTCCAGTCTGAACATGCACTGCCAAGTAGCCACAATATTCACAAGCACCAGGAATCAATAAGCAATTTTGTAGTTTAAGATGAGAGAAACAGCTTGGGAATGATCACAAATTCCTAGAAGTCATCGGTGATCTCTGATGACAAGCTGAAACTCGACCTAGACAATACCCAGGTCCTGCGATTGAAACCCAAATTTGAATACAGGCTGATTGGGACAGAACTGATAGTACGGGCACACACATAGGTTGTCAGAATAACTTTGCAACTACCAAATGAACTGATGCACAGCCAGTTGTTCCATTTCACCGACATGTAAGGTACTTTGCATTCACACCACTGTAAGAGCAAAAGCAGAGGCGACAGCACAGAGAAGATGAGGCCCTGCAAACTCACATAGGGGCTTATGTTATACCAGCTTGTTTCTCTGTCCACAATTCAGCCTACTGAGAATGGACTTTGGAAAGCCACATGCAACCATCTCCACCCTCCCCATACAAACCTCTCTTGGTTCTTTAACCATTTGCAGCCCTATTGTGTTGGGGTTTTTTTTGTTTTTGCGAACATGTACTTGCAGGTGTGCTGCTATGTATGGATATGCACACACACACACACAACACAAGATTATTTAGCGATTGTGATGGTTCTTCCTTGTATTTTAAGGAGACATCATAACTGCTGAAAAAAGACTTTAGAATGCAATTTTACAACTGCAGTAGATGAGAAAAATATTTTTTAAATGTTAAATTGCTATAGGCATCTTATGCTCAGACAAAATGTTTGCTCCCATCATTCTCTCCCTTGCCCACACCTTAGCTGTCAGTTCACTGGAGAACAAACTATCCTGGTTTATAATTATGAAATTCTCTGAGTTGAGAGCAGAAGGAAGCAAAAAACTGAGCAAAAAGCAGGTATTGTAACTTTTGCTGGAAATACAAAGGCTGTACCTAAATAAGAATAGAGATTATTCCTAATAACTGACCCATGAACATACACAGCCTTAGCTTTCCAGGTGGTAACAATTTTTAATAGAATACATCGCCTCTAACTGCAGATAACAAAATGGCATTTATTCAGTCATTCTTCCTTCCTTGCCTCTTGAAGGAAGAGCACAAAAACTGTGAACATTTCTCTTCTTGTCTAAACAACAGAAATCCTCACCCATAAAATACAAACTACTTACAATATGCTGTTCTTTCTGGGTCTACAATAGCTATCAGAAGACATTTCTTAAAACTCACACATCCATGTATATATGCATATATGAATGCTTATGTGCATATACAGTTTGAATATTGTGAATATTTTTTTGAATTTTGAATATTATTTGCATATACCGTTTATTTTATAGATATATATACACACACATTTTGCAGAGTAAAAGTGCTTAAGTTTAGCACTGAGTTAAAGTGACAATTCTACTTGCAACACAGGAAAAAATAATATGTATTTCAAGATATTAATACCCTCAGAAATTGAAGAAATAAAATCTTTCATTAATTTTTTTGCTTATTGCAGAGGACTTATAAACTATCATATATGTCCTATTATGAGCAAAATAAGTGTTTCCTTTCAGTCTTCACATTTAACATAATCACTTATGCTTACCACTTTATAACAGTAACCCTTACAGAGTGAAATTCACTCCAGCTATATATTCTCTACGAAAGCACTAATTTTCTGTTTCTAGCATCCTTATCCCTACTGGCTTCATTCTTAAAAGCTGCAGCGGAGGAAAAAACCAGCAAAGACACCTTTGCAATGGTATTATGTCATTCCAGACAACTCTCTCAAATTTAAACTGGACAACAATTCTGATCCTACACAGTCAATCTAGGACCTAATAAATGTTTGAAAGTATTTAACTGCAGCCAGAGTAATGGCGGATTATTTCAGGATCTGCTCTTCCTCAAGAGCTTGGCTACAGCTCACAGTTTCTGAGCTCCTGTGCTGAAACCAATGCAAATGAGAAAAAGGCAGTGTGAACAAAACGTTTTCTCTCTTATTAGCAATTTAAGAAGTTAATCACACTGGTCTGCACCAAGATGTTGCAAAATGCAAGTTAATCTCAAAAATATCTTAAAGTTGTGTATTTAACTGCCAGAGAAAAAGAAGAGGCCAAGTTTTTTATACTTGGGGCTGGCTTATTCTTTCCACACAATAGATCATTGGAGGAACCATCCAACCATACGATATTAGGCCTTTATCTTGCCTACAGCAGTTGTATGAGTATAAAATATGTAAATGTACAGGCTAAGAATTATACAACAAGCTCTGAATTTTATATATTACTGTATCTTGTCAGAAGAAACAAATTGCTCAACTTTCAGACAGTGAGTATAATGGCAGAAAAAACCACAAGTGTTAAAACAGATAAAATTGTCAAAATATTACACGAATGTCTCCAGAGAAATCTACTCCACCAGTCCAACAGCTGAAAAATAAAACCCAGTATTTTTTATTTCAGCTTCTGCCAAGCAGTTACTTACAGAAGTGTGCCGGAGTGCAGTGCATTCAATAAAGAGCAAATCTCACTGGTAGTTTTGAACTCCAGTAGATGGAGCCGTGGATCTACTTTTTCATTGACTGTAAGTATGAAAAAGCAAAGTCAGTGCCTTTTACATTTCTCGTTGCCATTGAGGCAAAATTTAGGACTTGAAATTATTTGTGAATTTTACCATTATCATAATTACATGTACATACCAAAAGCTAATATATGTTTATTCAACAGAGAACTGTAATGCGTAGGACGGTACAAACACTCCCTTTATAAATAACCAACCTGCTACTACGTCTCAACATGTTTTAAACAAAGCTTTCCTAAAGATGTTCTCCTTAAAGATGCGCCTCCTAGAAATATCAAACAATATCTTCCATGCAAGGAACAAATCTGAATTAGCTATCTAAATTTAAACTGGGAGATGACATGACACATAGGTGAAAGGCCCCAGCTTCAAATCAGAGCAGAACATCAATACCCGTCTGCTCCCTACCTCTCTCCTCCACAGCAGTATGATTTTTAGGCTACACTCACAAGTTTAAGGAAGATGATACATTTTCTTTAATGCTTTGAATCAGGAACCATATAATAAAGCAAAACACACAGGACTAACACATGAATCAAACTGCAAACCTACTCCAGCCCTCACATGAGCACTACCATATGGCAGGAGGCAACAACCGCATGATAGACACAGTCTGTATAGACCAGCTGGCTCCAGACTTACACAGAAATTAAATTTACTCCAGGATACTACAAATACCTACAAAAACACATGAAAATAAATATTTTTAATTGTTGGTGAGTCAACAGAAGTCCTAATGCAACTGGTGCACTTGTAAAGAACAGTCCTTTAGCCCAACGGGTAACTTAATAGCCTGGGGATCCCACCTGAATCATTAAACTTCCATCACTCGGGATTCCAGCACTATATTGTCCTCAGCATTTAAGCATTACCACCTTCAATATTGTTCCAGTTTTACTGCAATATTATTTGACTCTCTAGTATATTTGTGACTTGTTTTTATCTGCATAGCTCCCAAAGGTCACTACGTGTGAGCAATCCTGTACACAGGGAGAACGTAAGAGCCTAAAAAAGTCATTAAAATACTGTTTTACATTTAAAACAAAAGCAAACAAAGAAACACCTGCATAGAAATAATTAGGGCTTTAGCTGTTATCAAGGATAATGTAACTGGATTAATAGGGCCTTACTGAAAATACTAGCAGAACCCAATGCCTGTACAATAGAAGGCACTAGCTAAGAAAGATGGGATTGTTGATACTGAAGCAATTTGTTTTTGCAAATGAAATGAGTGAAATTCCTTCTAATACATAACAGCTCCATTTGCTTCTGTGAATAACACTTTTCCCTTTTCTTTCCTTGTGCGTGTAACCCTTGCAGCGTGGTACAAATCTCAAGAATGTATTTTGTGGAACAGTGGCCACAGCCATAATTTTGGTGTGAAATTTTATAAGCTACTAACATGTCCGCACTTGCTTGGAGTTTGATTTTTCTCAACAGTTTTTATAAACGAAAGAATACCCAACATAAGGAGTTAGAATTTTAAAAAATTATGTGTGTCTACACATGCACACACATACAACTCCACGCACTTTTTCCCTCTGTACTAAAAATTGATTGGGCAAAATAGCTTTTATACATCTGGAAGTAGCTTTTAGATATCTGGAAAAAAAGAATACAGAATCCAAGCACTGAGGTATCATAAGGCAAGACATGCAATTTCTTTCAGTTTCCTGTGTCCTGCAGCCCAGGCCTATCTTTATTTTCAAATGCTCCTGTGCTATCAGGAAGTAAGAGAGGAAGCACGCAAATAAATTTGCAATAAATAAATTTGAAGGCACACACACATCAAAACCCCTTCTCCCATTTTGACTGGTCTCAGTCAAAACTGGTACCAGTTGAAGACAGCTATTTCTTAAGTTTGTAACTGCTATTCCTAGCACTGGGATGAAGTTAGAAGTGTAACAAACATTCAAAGAAGAAAACTGGAGATAAGTTATCTATATATCCTCTTTTGACCTTAAATTAGCCAGAAGGCAAACGTTAGTATGAGACACGTCACATGCAACTCATTCTTTCATTCGTTATCACTGGGTATGTAAATCCATCCCGCTTGTACCAGGTGAACTGCGGGTTTACTGAAAGAGAACCAGGGAAACTGATCTCTAGAAATGTAGAGGCCACAGTTCTCTCCTACCTATATTGATTTAAATCATCCCCTACTTCAAATGCTTCTGTATCACACCAAAGGTTATCTCAAAGCACTTCAGTATAATATACAAAACATCGGGACAGAAGTGAACCAATCTTACTGGTAGTATTTACATACACCCGACAGCCAGTTACTTTTCAGTAAGAGCTGGGATAATCTACTAGAAAAAAGTTGACCGTGTGAAGAAGATAAACAACTAACTTTCACCTATTCAACAATCAGAAACAAACAGGTCAGAAACAGGGCAAGGACCATACCACTGTGAAGCAGCAGTCACATTCATGTGACTGGGTTTTGGTGTGTTGTGTTGTGTTGGTTTCTTAACAGAGGTATCTCTCACCTCTATCACTTACCTGTATTCTGGAGAAGTGTACAATGCATTTCTTACAACATCTGGTATTTGCAATACTTATAGTTTAACTATAAAACAGTTACAAGTATAAACAATAATGTGGAAATAGAAGTATCGAAGAGTATATGCTTGCTTTGTGATTCAAATATCATGGCACCAACTCCCCTGATTACCTTTCCCAAATGCGTTTGTAAGCAATTAATTATTCACTTTTAACAAGTGGACTTACACAAGTCCCTGAGTGTATGTGGAAATTATACCATAACAGGACAAAAAGACATCGACTAATGTTGAGACATCTTTGGTGGACATAGAAATGGTAGTCTCGTGACTGGGTAGGATTCAATAGGATCAAATGGCATCCTTCTTCCCTCACATCTTTCTCTCCTCTCACCCCTACTCATGATGCACATGGTAGTGTTTTTATGATGCTTAGAGATGGCAGAAAATCTTGTTCAATTAAGGCTTTAAGGAAAATAATTATGTTTGGACTTTACACTAAATACTAGGATTTAGTCATAAATATGGGATGTGTTCATTTATAGACAACAATTTGACTTTCACCTGTATTTTATTTTAACCAAAAAAGAAAAGCAACCTAGAAAGAATCAAGGATCTTCTTTTTTTTCCTTCATGCAGGAAAAATAGGTGTAACATGCTCATTGGAGCACCGACTCATTTGCACATTGGAAAACAGCAGATCTAGCATTTGCCTCAGCCCGGGACATTAAGAGAGGGAGAGACTCCTTTCCAGCCATTTGCTCTGGAATCCAAGTAGAACAGATCACCACTGCACAAGCCAGCTGGTATTCTCAGGAGAAAAATATCAGGAATAACACTGCCCTAGCTCTGTACCCATGGCGCACTGTTCATTGCATGAAATTGGTCAGCTGCATGAAGGAAAGCACCAATATTGGCTACAACTCCCACAGGCATTCAAAGCATCTCTATCAGCTCACCCACAAAAAGACCCCAACAACTTTCTTAAAATATTCTGCTGGCTCACAGGACATCCTAAGTGTCTCTAAAGCGTGATCTGGCTGATTTGCACAGTCAGTAGTGAATTCAAGTTCTGCCTTAACATGCTCCTTCTAAAATCTGTTTTTCGATGTGTTACAAACGTGTACCTCTTGCCGACTTCAAGCAACCATCTCATAAGTATCTCAGCACTCTGCGGCCCCAGCAGAACTGCGAGTCTTTGTTCTGTGCTCTCCCGTGTCTATTCCTCTTATCTTCCTGAACCACAACTTCAGTGTCATCAGCAATTTATTTTTTATGCTAAAGCTTCCTGCACGTTTTCCCGTCTGGCTGCTTTGCAGTCTCAAGTGCTGCCTGCTTCTGCTGTGTATATGGCAACCACAGTGACAATAAGGGCTGGGGTCATTTATCACCTCTGTCACCGGCTGAACGTGTGACCTTAACCGCATTAAAATGGACCAAATCCTCATCTGTTGTAAATTCATGGGGCTCCACTGAAGTGAATCATGCTGATTTAAACCATTTGGCCTTTCATCCCTATAAGCCTCAGTCACCCCATCTGTAATTCTTCTTTAACTCTTGCAAAAGCAACACATGGACATGTATGATGTAGTCACTCCCAGTACACAGACTCCCAATTTAAGTGGATGGAAGCAGGATTTTGTTTGCATCTTTTTTTTTATGCTGACCAAGTACAGAATCCCTTAATGGATTATAATGAAAACTGATAAAACCCTAACAAATTAATCACGCAGTTGTGAAGATCCATACACCTGTACTCTATTCCTACTTCTCCCTAACTGTCTGTTTAGAGCCACTGTTGAAAATAGAGTACTGAGATAGAGGGACCCATGGTCCACCTTATATCCTCACAGTGAAAAGGAATGGGCAGTAAGAACTCTTCCAAGTGATCCAGATAAATGAAAGGATTTTAAAAAAAAAAAAAAAAAAATTTAAATCAATGTGGCTAATAGTACTCATGAAAGCAAACCGTGAAAGCTTTGCCTAACATTAGGCAGACTAATTTACAGATTGGTCTTTGATTAATAATAAGGTAATTGTAGTACATGACTGTAGCAGCTGTTGACTATGTTACCATGAAATAATATATCATTAACAGCAACAGGAGCAAGAATGCTCTTTTCCAAATTCCCCTAAGCTCAACAGAAAAAAACCAACAATTTCGAGCTTATGTCTTGAAAGAATTCTGGTTGTGCAAAATGAACTGATAATCCTCAGACTGACTGTTCTAGGCAAGGTACTCACAGCTTACTAAACTCTAATGAAAGGGAATCACATGATTCCTCTTCCCTGCAGGTTTTACCACACATAAGATGTGTGCCTCGTGGGGCTGAATATTAAATACATTCATAATTACCATCCCAAATATTGTGTAATTTTATTATTTTAATTGCAAACTAATGGCTTTAGTTTCTTTATGTTAACGTATTCCACTGGACACCACTTATAAGAAGAATACATTTTTAGGAATCAATCATACTACACTTAGAAATACTTCATAATACTCTATCACGTTCTACTTAAGACTTCGGTGAATCTTAGCAAAGACTCAGGCAATTCCCCTTTTGCTATATTGAAAATATAATTGTTGCTAGATTAGATTTATCAGACTCATTTCAATCCATCTCCTTACTAATAAAAACAATGAAAGAGAAGAAAACTCAAGACAACTGAATATATTCATACACTCAAAATCTGACTGCAAGTTGTTAATCAAACATTAAAACACAGTGGCTCACATGTCTGCAGCAATGAGTATAGCACACTTTAGCAAAATCAAGTGCCACAGAAGTAATGCCCAGAACCACATACACCAATTTTACACACATAGTAAAGACCTGCATTTTGCTTTGAAAACTGAAGGTTAAGAAGGTCTAAGCATAAAACTGAAGCCCAAAAAGCAAGCACAGGAAGGGGAAAAAGAAAACAGCTTGCAAACTCAGAGCTGCCGAACCAGAAAAAAACAGCATGGAAGTTCATAGGAGTCCTAGAAAAAAACCACCTAATTTCATTTTCTTTCCTCTGGACTTAGGAACCCAACTCCCTGGAAATTCACAGCTTGTAGTCACAAAACAACACACTCTCCATTAATGTTAGGATTCAAAACAAAGTTCAACACAGAAAAGTTTACAAGAAGATGGTATATCACAGTTTCCATTCACCCCAAATGCTAGATAAATAGCCAGATATTAAGTGGAAGAGCAAGCCTCTCGGAAGCCATCAGCTGTGTTCCCCCTACTTAGCAATGATCTGCTCTGTGACCAAGGGGCCCATGAGAACCTATCCCTCTCATCTAACATATGGATCATACTCAGGCATTGTAGCTTTTCCCTGTAAAAGCAGCTTGAGACAACTAGATGGAAGGCTGCCGAAAAGTATTGCTGCATTATCAGAGAATTATGATGTATTATACCAGGAATATTTTAACCAAATAGATATTTTAACTTCATGTTTAGAAATCATATTTTAGAAACAGCCAAATAAAGACCTTTGGATGATACCTAACATTATTTAGGAGAATGTCATGGTTTAAGCCCAGCCAGTAACTAAGCACCACACAGCCGCTCACTCACTTCCCCCCCTACCCAGTGGGATGGGGGAAAGAATCGGGGGAAAAAAAGGTAAAACTTGTGGGTTGAGATAAGAACAGTTTAGTAGAACAGAAAGGAAGAAACTAATGATAACAATAATTAAATTACAATAATAATAAAAGGACTGGAATATACAAAACAAGTGATGCACAATGCAATTGAAAACCACCCACCAACCGACGACCAGTTAATTCCCAAGCACACAACCCTTCCCCTGCTGCTGGCCAACTCCCCCCAGTTCATATACTGGACATGACATCACATGGTATGGAATATCCCTTTGGCCAGTTTGGGTCAGCTGCCCTGGCTGTGCCCTGTGCCAACTTCTTGTGCCCCTCCAGCCTTCTTGCTGGCTGGCCATGAGAAGCTGCAAAATCCTTGGCTTAGTCTAAACACCACTCAGCAACAACTGAAAACATCAGTGTGTTATCAACATTCTTCTCATAGTGAACCCAAAACACAGCACTATGCCAGCTACTAGAAAGAAAGTTAACTCTATTACGCTGAAACCAGAATGGATAATTTTATTAATTAAAAAGTAAGCAAAATTTGTTTGTCAAATTAATTTTCTACAACTTTTTCACACAAATCTTTGTTAAAATTATTCACATCAACATAACACCTTACAAACTCAAGACAATTTAATAGTCAGCACTGTATGAGAAGAAAAAGAAGCCACCTGTCCACAGTTACTGTCAAAATCAGGTTTCACACTCAGGTCGGTGCTATTTAGGAATCAAATACTAAATGTGATTCCCAGACAAATACTTCTCCCAGCCACCCCCATTAATAGAAAAGATGTTGTAGCAAGTAAAGGTGAAGGAGACAGAGAGCAGTAAAAAGCAACCCTTTGGGAAGAAAAACAGGCAAGGAGAAATACTGATTATATTAGGGGAGAGTGTTTCCAGAAAAGGAAAGCTGTGTGGTGGCTGCTATGAACAGATGATTAAGTTTGTTTCATTCAGCTTGCTTGAGAAACAAGAAAGTGTACACATAGGCCCGAAATGGGCGAAAACAGTTCTTTCAGTTGAGATATTCAATTAATAATATTTTACAACTGCCTTTTGTTCTAAAGTTTATTGCCTTACCATATTGCCTCTCACAACTGTGGCAACTACCTGTTACTTGAACCTCCCTCCACCACCATTTTCAACAAACAGCTTCTAACAATCATCCCCAAAACTAATCAGAGCAGGTGACAGTTAATCTTATTAGATAATGTTTTTACTGTAACTTCCTGGATGTCTCTGGTGTGCTTTGTCATTGTTAACCAAAACAATGGTTCAGCTTTCAAGGGTCTTTAATCAGACTCCATCATTATGTCCAAGCTGGTATCATTTGCTCTCCCTTATCATCAGATGTAACCCTCAAAGCTAGTCTGATTTTCTGAAAGATCAGAGACACTTGTGAAGGCATTTTTATAAAAGTTAGTGTTTTAAGTCAGTCCTAGAAGTCCAATCAAAATATTATCTTCTTAGCAGGGTACAATGCATCTGTACTCTGCCTCCTGCTTGGGAAGACTGAAAGCAGAGATAACTACACGATGCCTGTAAGTTTCATAGGAAGACAAATTGCTATTTCTTTACAACATGTTCCCTCACATCTAAGAAACACAGATCTGTAGCCCACATTTGGGGGGGGTTCAGCATATAAACAATTTTCAGCATATAAAAAAGTTCAGCAAATAAAAAGAGAGAAAATTGGTGAGCAAGGATGCCAATAGCAACAGAGAAATGATAACAGAAATATCTCTCATGTCAATTCAGAGTTGGCAGTTTGGAGATCTATCTCAAGGCAGAGGAATATAGAGAATAGGTAAGGCAGCACCCTAGCAGGAGAGATGCCTGCTGAAACACAGAACTGCTCAGAAACTCAAGGAAGAAATTCAACTCTCCTCTCAACCTAGAGAAGATAAATGTCTAGAACAGACAGTTAAAGAAAAAGCAACTGGAAAATGCAAAATAAAAAAAAGTTAATAGGAGAGACAAAGATGGAAAAAAAGAGAAGTTTGGTGATAAAATCATGTCCAAATGAGGAAAAGTCCTCAAGTCATCCTGATTATTATTATTTTTTTAATTCCATTGAAAGATATCACGCAGAAGAGTTTACTGACACTTATTGCTTAATGACATTATCTCAGAGTCAGTCAAACTCAACTGGAACTTATAAAAAGGACCTTCTGAACAAGCATGCTACAAGGCTCTTTTTTTCTTGTTCTAACTCATAGATGCTAACTAATTCAATTCTGACAAGCACTTAAGCACATGCTTGACTTTAAGAATGAGAATAATCTCATCCCTATTCAGTAAAACACTTAAAAGCACATACTTAATTTTCAAAACATGAGTGGTCCCGTTGACTTCAATGGCACATAAGCACAATGCCGAGTGCTTCGGTGTATCAGCACACAGGGATATAATTTAGCCCCCCTTCACTGGATGATTTGGACATCCTGTGTCTTGCCATTTCATAATAAAAGACAGAACAGTAAAACAAAATTTAAAGGGTAAAATTAACTATATAGTAACTGTAAACGAAGTCGCTCTATTCTGAATGCTTTTTAGGGTTATTGTAAAAGCTGAAATGAATTCTCAGTATATTTTATACAGTAAGAACAAATGAATAAATTATTTTCTTAAATTTATGCACAAGCCTAATTGCTATGCAGGCATAATTAAGATCTAAGAAACGCAAAACCAAGATACCATATGGTTCTCAGTTCCAAAAATCAGAGACATAAAAGTAGATTTCACACACTTCTGTGTGAACACAAAACTCCGACTAAAAGAAAGCTAAATACAGCAGGTCTCCATGCTTTCCTGATTTTTTTTTTTTATATGCAGTTTTTAATGCATAAAGGAGGTGTCAAAAAACAAGCCTGGGTATTTCCCAATTACCTTAATCACTTCTAATAAGTAAACAGTTTGCACACTTATTATTTAAAGGTTAATAATCCTAGGATAAAAAAATGGATTCAGAAGCTCATATGACTCAATTTCTGCATATATACTTATGAGATACCAACATTTATATATTACTGACCTCTGACTCCATAGAGATCAGCGGTTTTGCGTATTTAGTTATTCTCTTCTGAGATAAGTGACATAACTAGTTTTGCACACTGTTCATTTTACACAAGCATATTTTGGCTGCTTTAGTAGCACTTGTGAGTCTGAC
This sequence comes from Haliaeetus leucocephalus, assembly GCF_000737465.1. NCBI lineage: Eukaryota > Metazoa > Chordata > Aves > Accipitriformes > Accipitridae > Haliaeetus > Haliaeetus leucocephalus. The sequence continues at coordinate 8,145,970 of NW_010972576.1, read as the reverse complement.
AAAAGTTTGTGTAGAGGAAGATACTAGTAAACAGGAGTGAAAATTCAGAAAATTAAGCTGTATGATCTCATTTACTATGTAAGCACTCACAACTGAGTAACTACAAGCCCACAGCTAAAAGCTTTGGAGAGGTTTAAGTTTTAGCTCATGATAGTGTCTATTCATGACTTATTCCATCACACCCAAGCTCTACAACATTATATAGCAATAGTGCTTCCATACTTTCTAAGTGGCCTAAAAACATCAGAAAGCATGTTGTGAATACAAACGTACAGTCTCTCAGCTGCTGCAAAAGACCCATTTTTTCTCCATGGCCCTCAAGTGATCAGGTAACAAAACTCACACTCCCAGCAATAAATATTATTCCTACTGCAGCTTGTATTACAAAGAATCATAGAATCATTTAGGTTGGAAAAGACCTTCAAGATCCTCAAGTCCAACCATCAACCATGCCCATTAAATCATGTTCCAGAGTACCTTGTCTACGTGCTTTTTGAATACCTCCAGAGATGGTGACTCAACCACTTCCCTGGGCAGCCTATTCCACTGCCTGGCAACCCTCTCAGTAAAGAAATTTTTCCTAATATGCAAAGACTGGTCCTTCACATTATAAGGGCTTGCTTTTACATATTCAATAATTTTAGCTTATCCTGCTTAGATGTATCTGCTTCAAAGAGGAAAACGTCAGTCAGAAAGCTTTGTTGCACCTGAAAGCAAAGCCAACAACTGATGCATTACAGTCAATAGCTCAATGTCTAAGTGGATACCAGTAATGAGTCATGTCCCTCAAGGGTCCGTACTGGGACCAATGCTATTCAATATCTTCATCAATGACATAGACAGTGGGATTAAGTGCACTCTCAGCAAGTTTGCAGATGACACCAAGCAGAGTGGTGCAGTTGATATGCTAGATGGACAGGATGGCATTCAGAGGGACCTTGACAGGCTTGAGGAGTGGACCCATGCAAACTTCATGAAATTCAACAAGGCCAAGTACAAGGTCCTGGACCTGGGTCAGGGCAATCCCCAATATCAATACTGGATATCCCAATACCAATATTGGACAGGGGATGAATGGATTAAGGGCAGCCCTGTGGAGAAGGACTTGGGGATATTGGTGGATGGAACATTGGACAGAGGAGGGCCACAAAAATGATCAGCAGGCTGGAACACCTCTCCTGTGAGGAAAGGCTGAGAGACTTGGGATTGTTTAGCCTGGAGAAGAAAAGGCTCCAGGCAGACCTTATTGCATCCTTTCAATACTTAAAGGGGGCTTATAATTAAGAGAGAGAGACTTTTCACCAGGTCACGTAGTGATAGGACAAGGGGTAATGGCTTTAAACTGAAAGAGGGTAGATTTAGATTAGATGTAAGGAAGAAGTTCTCAACTGTGAGGATGCTGAGGCACTGGAACGGGTTGCCCAGAGAGGCTGTGGATGCCCCATCCCTGGCAGTGTTCCAGGCCAGGCTGGATGGTGCTTTGAGCAACCTGGTCTACTGAAAGATGTCCCTGCCCATGGCAGGGGGGTTGAACTAGATGATCTTTAAAGGTCCCTTCCAACCCAAACCATTCTGTGAGTCTGCCCAAATCCCAGAGCTGCAAAGAAGTGTGGAAAGGCATCTAAAACCTGTCAGCTGCACAAAGCCTGCTAGAATAACTCCAAAACAAGAGACCCTGTATGCTAGTGTCAATTTTAAATTCCAGATGACACACAAAGGTGCCCCAAAACTGATTTTGAGACATGTAGCTCTGGAAAAGTCCCTTAACGAGCAATATAAAAATGAAAATAAGCAAGCAACATGATTCAGACTCTGCACACTAGGAAGGAAAATATCTTCTGTTTAGAACAACTGCTTAACACGGCTGCTGAACCAAGCCCTCCTACACCATAGCACAACATGTGAATGTATTCCCAAAACACAGCACATTTACATCTGAATACAAAAACATCTACCGATCTCCATATATTCTAATTTTCATGTACTCCTTGATCTTTTTGTTTGTTACATAATGAAGTTTTCAAACTGGCACAAACTAGTAAGTTAAAAGCCAGAACAGGGACACTTAAGCTACTGTTCTTACCAGCTTCTGTGAATTCTCGTTCATACCCGAAATAAGCATACTTGCTCAACACTGAATCTCTTTGCAAATTTGCAGCTCTCCTTGTATTTTCATGAATTTATTTTCCAGAAATGGAATATGTTCTTTGATTATTCTTCTTCAGAAAAAAAAGACCAGAATCATGTCAGATGAATTCCAACAATGGTATTCAGATTAAGCAACCTTATTTTGAAACCTTGAAAAGCAACCTTTTGAATCCTGGTGTAGTACATCTACTTGTTATTCTTGTGGGGATATGCATAGATGGCATAACCAAGATATGGATAGCATGAATCAGGAGCAAGTACACACTGTCTAGAAGTCTCACCAGGATGGTGAGTATATTAATACTTAGCCTCGTAGCTCTCATTAGTCCTAACTGTCAACTGCATGTGTTAGACAATAAGCAGTTGCTTTGCACTTGAAATCACACATTTAAGCAAGTATCCTGCCTGCAGACCCTCTCTGCACACTGTAAAAACAATCCTAACAAAATGACATATAGAGGAGCTACAGTCCACAGAGGGGAAATGTTTGGAAGTAATGAAGGAGAGCTCTGTTGTCGGACAGCAAACTGCCAGCTTCAGAGCAAGCAAACGAACCTCTCCGCTTAAGCGGAGCAGGATGTATTTTGTATGAAATTTCTAGAGCTTAAAGTGTTACCACGAAATTGAACTAGTGACAGCACTGTGCCATCTGCCAGCTTAGATGAGATATGCAAAAGTATCTGATGCACAGCAGTCTTAACTAGTCAGTCTTACTGAGATCTTTTGAAAAATCACAATTCTGTGTAGAGGGACAATGAGCGCTTTTAAAAATCTGCTATATCTGACTACTGCTAACATAGGCTGTGGCAAAAAGCGGCATATACTTCATGAGATAATTTCACAGAGTATTACATTCAATGCCTTTATGCTCAGTGATGACATAGGATGGCAACAGCAAATCTCACTCATTTTCTTCTGTCAAAAGCATATGTTATAAAGGCAAATCTCATACATACCACATGCAGGAGATGACTAAGAAACGAGGTAATAATCCTCCAGCATCTGACAGGGACCAGACAGTGTGACCTAGTAAAGGAAAATACTGAATGGAAATTAAGTCTTTTCTTAAAAGGAAAAATGCTGTTAAAAGAAGCTTCAAGACAGTTTTTCTTCTTCAATTGGTGACAAAAGTATCTAGTATTAAAAAAAAATAAATAAATAAAATTGAGCTTATTATTTCAGAAGCTAATTATTATTTGGATTAGATGAGTGCCTGCAGGTCCTGTCTCAGGCACCCTATGGTACATGATACACCTACATTTAAGAAAATGTGGTGCATACTTCAATGGGTTTACAACTCAAATACAAATCAGACATCTGAAGTTAACAAATGAAGGTGCAAGATGAAATTAAAATAATGGTATAGCAACTACAGTTATTTTGTCATGCTATGAAGTTGTCTATTGTGGTTCTAAGTTAGTCTTACAAACAAGAATTACACATGACATAGACAGCTCATGGATTTCAGTAGAAATCAGTCTTCCTTTTCCTCTGCCTTGACTTAAGAGATAATACAGGTATTTTGTAACTTTTTTTAGTTAGCCACAACCTCTTCTTTCATGTTACTTTAAGTTCTCTTCTCATTACTTACAATTCAAATTAGGACTTCTTAGGTCTTCTATGGTCAACCAAAAGGTTTAACAAAATACAGGAGATGTCTCTTGGTTAGCACACCTATTGGTCTTTATCTTCCTATCTGCATTCACTGAGTACCTGAAGTCAGTGGAGTATCACTAAATTTCCTGTTTCTTCCCCTCACTGACTTTTGCCATCCATACAATATCTTCTGTGCAGACCACAGTCCCTGAGGGATTCCAAAAGTGTCCCTTCAGACATTCTTTCAGAGCCTTTAATTGTCTATGTTGCTTCTTAGTCAATGCCCAATTATCAAATCAATAAAATAAACCTTTGTAGTTGTTTTACACCTATGAAATTTAAATTTTTGATACATGACCTTTCAAAAACTTGCATCTTATCTTTGTCTCTCTCATTCTGCCTTCAACCTAGCTGGAAAGTGGATGGAGTCCTTTAACTTCCATCATATGCTGAAAATTACACTATTGCTGTATTACTTTTCCTATAACGTCATCAATAAAATTAACACCTCTGCTTTAGTCCTAAATTCCTGTCAAGCAGGGCAGAGATTGCACTCTGTGTCACCTCTTAAGCTCATTACTGCTCTAATAATTATGTCCAGGGTTACAACATTTTTTGGCTGTGGGCCAAAGGCTGTTCTGTAAAATATTATAATGCATTTTCTTTAAGTCTGTTCTTTTGATCCAATCACAAACTATTTTAGAAGAGATGGCTAGCTGAAAAATAGTTGTAGCTCCAAGGAAGTCAACTAACAGCAGCCCTGATCATCACGAATTACTTTCCCTTTGTTACATACACACCACAAACACGAAACACGTGATTCTTCGCCCTGCTACAATATTAAATACATTTTCTCTGATTCCTATGGTCAGGTCTCAATTTCTCTCTTAGATTTGTCTCTCTCTTAGAGCAATGGGGCAGGACATGGCTTTTCTCATGTCAAGACTCTACTTGACTGCTTTTATGCTCTACCTCGTCCTTGGCTCAGAACTCTTCAAGTTCTTCACAATAAAAGTCAGGCAAAACAGACACGTACAACATTTTTACAACAACTGGAAACATGATCATGCAAAATATTTTATTGACGACTTCTTCCAATTAAACTTTTGTTAGAATACTGTACATATTTGTGCCAGGGTGTGCCAAAAGGCACAGGGAGGTGGCTGGGTTGCACCAGAAGGCACTTGGAGAACCCTGGGGCACCAGGAAAGGGGCAGGACCACCCCAGTGTGCTCTGAGAGACACACAGAGGCCCCTAGGGCACAAGCAAAGCTCAGACAAGGCCTGAATTCACCCATCAAAATATATACAGGGGCTGCTCGGGTCTATGTAGAGGCACACAGGGAGTTCTGGGGTACCCCAAAAGTGGTGCATAGCACGTGGGCCGCGCCAGGGCCACACTGGCCGGGTCAGGGCCCAGTGTGGGACCCACAGCCCTCAGCAGCAGAGCCCAAGGCCCAGCCCGGAGGCATGTGGAGGGCAGGCCTGAAGCACCGCTGGGGCTCGGGGGCAGCCACCCATGTGCGAGTACGCAGGCAATACCCCTGCCGTGGCATGGCTCCTCCTCAGTGAGCGCTGGGGAGCACAGCCCAAAGCCCCTGGGGCTCAGGCCCACCCCCCCAGTGGGGAGACAAAGCAGCAGGCTGAGATATCCGGATGCTCGGACCCTCCGTCCTTGCCTTGACCTTGCCCGCCTGCTGGGTGCTGGTCAAAGGCCTCATGACATCACAGGGCATTTGGTGACAGCATGGTGGGTGACAGCTCACACCATCACCCTCACATTGCACAGGCGCTGCTGGTGACAGGCTGAGCTCGGCTCGGGGCGACGGCGGGGGACGGTCTGTGCAGAGATCGCAGCTTGTCAGGGAGCAGCGTGATGCTCAGCCTGGGGCTCTCCCTGGTCCTCGCTCTCTGCATGGCCTCTCTCTTCCCCAGCAGCCTTGGCCTTTCCAGCCGTCCCGCCTGGGCCACAGTCATGTGGGATGTGCCTCCCCAGGACTTGGAGCAACAGGGCATTGGCACAGGGAGCCAGTGCTCCTACCGGCCCTGCCCAGCAGAGCAGCTTCAATCCTCCTCTGCCCAGCTGGGTATAACCCTGGAGTCCCTGGAGATGGCCTGTTTGAGATGCTCAGGCCTGTGCCTGCTGCTCAGCGGGGTTTTGCTTGTAAGCTGCCTCTGCAGAAAAGCCAACAGACACCCAAGAGAGGCGAGTGATGGGGGTCAGGCAGGTGGGATGGTGCCAGGTGGCTGGGAGCCAGGACCCACCAAGGCCTTGGGCCAACAATACCTAGGACAAGAACTAACAGCCCATGTGAAGAAGAAAGCCTGGGCAGGCGCCAAAGGTCCTCTGCCTGTTCCCCAGCCCTTTTCCCAGGAGGCAGAGGTGGGTCTCGGCAACAGAGGAGGAAACAAAGACAGGCTGACCCACAAGGGGAACAAGACAGAACCTGCCTGAGGTCATCTTCACACAACCTGCTGCCTGGGGCAGCCCAGCCAGGCCTGAGTTTCTCCAGGACAGGCCAAGCCCAGCCAGAGAGGTCTCAGCCCCCTGAGGCCCCTGCGCCTTTCATCATGCTCCCTGCCCTGTTGTTTCCAGGAGATGGGCCAGACACCCTTGTTTTCTCCAGGGACATCCTGCCAGTGTGACTGCTCCTGTAAGAACTACGAGCTGATCTGCCAGCTGAAGGAAAATCCTGACTTGATGAAGAGGTACCTGAGGCACCTGCGCCACTGCTACCTGCAGAATAACATTCTCCAGAGACAAGAGAAGAAGAAAATGTGGGAAGACTTGGAAGAAGAGGAGACACATTCCTCTGCTTGATCATACACCCACAGCTCCAGCAAGGCTCTGGGCAGGGCAGGACGTTGCAGGGGATGCAGTGAGCAATGCTGTCCCTGTGCACTGGGACATCTCCAACAATAAATGTTTAATATGAAACCAGCTCCAAGCTATATGTAATATCAAATGAACGTTCAAAGATACAGAGGCAAGTTATTCTGCACTGGGATGTTGCAAAGTGCCTCCCAACCAAAGAGAAATCACATTTATGCTAATTGTTCAGGGTTCTCCAAAGAAAAAGCAGGAAACAAGGAGGACTGCATTATCAGCAGTTAAAGCACAGTCACAAAAATCAGAACCCTCCCCTATACTGCCTGTGAATAACATTATTCCTATAATTAGTCCCACAGGATTAAGTGAGGCTGCTCTCACAATCTAAGGTAAACACATCCAAATGCCTGCACAGACCAACACAAAATTTTACTTCTTACTAGTTCCACTGCCAAAACACCTCCTTTGTTCCTATCACCCTGTTACGCATCCCTCTTCATTCACAGAGAACATGCTCTCATCCTCAGCCAAGGTTACAGATATTGTAATCGAGTCTTTGACCAACTTTTAGCCAATTGAAGTATTACTACAAATCAAAGCAGGGATTTGGGCACCCATCACTGTAACAGCTGTGACTTTCTACTGTGAATAAAGGAAAACCACCCAACTCAAACACAGGGGCACAGGAACCCAATGAATGAGAGAATGCAGAGACATAGGAGGCAAATCTGACAGAAGTAGTGTTAGGGCTTGAGACCCCCTGGTCACTGGCCAAGAATGAACTGGTCAGAATCTGGTCTGAAATTCCATCGTTTTCAGATTTGGGGTATGTTTAATGAAGCCAGCACACTTCTAATGAGGTATGTACAAGCACATCTGTGAATTGGTTATGTGTGTATACAAGCAAGAAGTCTTTTGGAGGGACTACAAGATGTAAATACCATTCCTTATACCACCATCATTCCCTGCTGTGATGTACCTATCTTGTAATGCAAAATTCACCAGCAAAAATATGCCATAGTGAATATTCCATTTGGAATATCACCAGAAGAAGAATTGTGCGCTATTCATAAGGGCTAGCAACATATCTCTCAGGACTTCTGGACAGATTTTCTCAATACAACACAGTAGCTCTGCAGAAAAAAAAAAGTGTGTGTATATATATATATATATATATATATGCAACACATCTTGGTTCTGAGCAATAATTTTACAACTCGTTTCCCTGAGTTATTGCTGTTAATGTACAAGTTCATTATATATCAAGATTTTTAGTTCTACCTCAAGTTCAGTTATTTGAATCCTTCATCAATGCCTTCAGTAGTTCAGAGCAAGCTATGGGTCAGGATGAAGTTGAGGACTTTTTTTTTTTTAATATCTATTTTCTTATCATAATCCTATTTTCAGAGCTGAGTATTTCGAGATACATCCATTCCAGTTGGTTTGAGAGAGAACACCATTACTAAAGACAGTTATTTCAAACAAGAAATTGGCTGTCTTGTCTTCTGTGCAGGCTACGACCCAAAAGCACTCTGGTATCATTTTATATCCAATGGTCAAAAGAGTGAAAATTTGAAATATCACTCCCGAATACAACTGATACAGCTGTAACAGAAATGTGTGTGTGTGTGGTCTTTCAAGGCCAAGCAAAGGTTTCTGAGGGTAAAGTCTTTTGAGTTTTGGGAGGTATTTTGTGCTAGTAAGGAGATTAAAGTACTGAAGTATGTGAAAACAGGTTACTCTAGCTGAAAAGACAGGACACTATTTATTAAATAAATATGGTTTTAAGACAAGTGGTTTCATACTTGTAGGAGAGCTGGTTGCCTTCAAATCTCAAGCCTAGGAGCTTCACTTTTTCATACAAAGAAAGTGATTTAGTTTTAGAAGAAAAGGCATGGAAGAAAAACAGATGTGTTTCAGAGCCATAGCTACCTGACTGTCCTGCAAACATGAAGAGCACAGCGGAAGTCAACAGATGCCTTTAGCAGACAGGGAAGTTAATGACAGAGCAACTCTCTCCCCCTCACAAGAACTTCAGCTTCACTAAAACTGACCTTCATTAAACTGCACTTCTTTCTACTGATGGTCAGAGCTAAACCTCTGCAGGGCCAGCATTTCGTGTTTGCATCTAATAGAAAGTCAGCTTAGATCAGCAGCACATTATTTGCATATTACTTGCACTTTTAACTCCTCCAGGGACATCACAGAGGTTGGACAAGAAAAAAAAACAAAACCTTTTGAGAAATAAAAAATGATCATTCTATGAATGCAGCAGTAGACAAACGCAGAACAGAGGTAATGAAGAAAAAGCCCCTTAATTTTGGCGAACCTCATAACTGTACAACTCCAATGCCAAAATGAGGTCCACATCCCTAGAAGCAACTACTGGATAGGTCCAGGGGCAAAAAACCCTAAAAGCATGGTGTACACTTTGGAATTAAATCTGACTGGGAGAAGATCCGGTACTGTGTCAGGAACTAGACCGAAGTGGGAATGACTTTGGAAGCCTACTCCTTCAGCTCCATTAGAAATAGCAAGTGAAAACCAAACAGGTAAGATGTGCTGAATGCTAAACTTAATGACTGTCTTCCTAGTGAGAATATTACCCATGCCTCACCACCCAAACCACAATGCATATCCCAGGAAAGTACAGACTATTAGTGCAACTAATGCAGTCTTACACAGTTTTATCACTCATCCAGATATCATCAAGAAGTATCACTGAACAATAGAAGGATTTTTTTGCTTGTGTTTTATCCTCAGAAGACGCTTTGTATGCCACAGTGGCCCAATAAGGCAAAATAATCCAAGATGCAACAAAGAAATCTATTAGAAATTTGTCCTCATACAAAAACCATGCCATCTGTTCCCATTTATTGCACTCTTGATAACTTTGTGCATAACAAAGAAATGAGTATTCAGCCTTGACTCATCCTCAATTAGATGACAGATAGAGATCAAACATCTACAGCCTGCAAAATTACTACCAAGGAAAGATCTGACAATTATTGATTGGCTTAAGCAGAATTAAAAAAAAAAATAAATAAACAAGTCATGGACTTCTAATGCGCTGTAAATGAACTGTAGAAAGAGACAATAACACTTTGTAAGGAACAGATCAAGTTTCACACTTGACAAAACTGCTAAAAGAGCTTTTACAGTTAAAAAAAAATACTGCAAAAAAGGGAAGCCTTTTGCCTTTTCTTACAGCTTTGGTACTATTTTCAAGAACTTAAGAATCAAAGTCCCATAAGACTACATACATCTCTAGCAAAGGGCTATGCAAGAAAGTCATAAGTTCATCAGTTTTCCGCTGAAGGAAATATTATACACATTTCTACACATTATACATGCATTAGACATTTTTCCATAGAACTGTAAGGCTGAATTAGAAAAAAGGAAGTTAATCAATACATTCCTCGGGAGGCTATAAAGGCTAACACACTATTCACAACAAACAATACAAGATTCTTCTTAGAGAACGTGACTAGACAGGAACAATTTTAACTGACACTTTTAAAAATAAATCCTATTACAGCCAGTCAATCCCTTTCCACTTCCCACAGCATGGCTGATTCTAGTGGACTTTTGATTCAGATTATATTCTTCAGACTACTCCAAGGCTGAGCTGATCTATCAAAACTTGCAGTGGAAATCTGGCTTTTTCCCCTGTTCCCATTATCTTGCATCCTCTTCTGACATAACTTTGTACCCACCTTGCACCTCCTCAGTATTCAATAGTATTATAAAGCAAGAACCTTCCAGCAGTAGGGAAAACTGGAATTAACATCCAGTATCTGGAATTCCCTTTATTAATGAAATATATAGTATTCAAAAGGGGTAAAGAGACTGACGAGACAATGTCTTTCAGCACTGCCTCCAAGGTGGTACCATGTCATTTAACAGATGCTATGCCCCTGGGCAGCTCCTTATCAACCCTGCAGCTGTGGCTGTCTTTGCAGAAACATTAGTCTTCAAGACACCTGTGGTGTCCCCCTGCTCATCTATGGTGCCTTGTGTGATCTTGGGGAAGTCACTTAGTCATTCAAGCATTAAAATGGAGAATCCTTTACAGGGTTATTGAAAAGATTTAATGCAATGTCTATATGAGAGCCCTAAAACCTTTAAGTGGCAAACCTTTCTGGAGCAAACAGTGGGGACAAATAGCACCAAAAAGAAAAACTGCCTTACAACTGGAACACAAATTAATTATGAATTATTTTAGTATTATCCCAAACCCTCAAGTGGGGAAGTTCTGTTGCTAATTGTTAGATCGTACATCTGCCGTTTGCTGAGAACATATGGTGCAATTGTAACAGGAACTGCTGACTAAGGGAATACAGCACTTTATTTGGATAATAAAGCATAACCTGAGAAGCACTTGCATTGTTCATCATCTTGCACTAAGCATATATAAGTTGCTCTACCATTGAGTATCAGGATTTGGGCACATGTTTGCATGGCCCTGCTTTGAACTGTTCACTCTATATCTGTATTTTTTCCTCTCTGAATATATAGCTAGGACCCAAAGTCACTCAACAGACCAAATAATACAGGAGTAAAGGACATCGCTCACTCTTTGGGTTAGTTGCCAATAGTGGGCTAACCTCCAGGGAAAATAAATATTTTCAGAATTATCTTTGTTTTGATAAATTTTTTTTTTTAAAAAGTGTCTGGGTGACAGCTCAGACTTATGATCTGTCCTGAAAGCCTTAACTGAACTCTACAACCAAAATATGTCCATCAAAAACCTGCTAACTAATTCGTGTGTGCTAACCAATTTGAAATGTATGAATGAGTGTAAATGAGTTCATATTTACTTGAACTTCTTATTACTCCAATCCTCTACCATCACCCATTCTTCAGCATGGAAGACACTCCTGTGTTTATTTGAGCATGTGAATCATCTAATTTGACACAAAAACGAGTACACATATTGGATCCTGTGGATTAGTCCTACTGTGTTTCATCTGCTTTCAACAGACAAAAAGGATATTCAGCACCTTACTGCTCCTTTTACTAAGGCTTCCGTTTTCCTTACGTTCTTGCAATGAATTACAAAAATACACATTTTCCTCTTATTCAGCTTTGACAGATTAGCAGCCTGAATTTGCCCAGCACAGGAATCAGTGTTCCACAATTTACTGAATGAGGAAGCCATTAGCATGTCAAAGCTCAAATGCTGGCGTGTCTGTTTAAAGTTATTTTCATTCTTATACAAATACTTCACAGGCATGCAATGCACATGGCACTTTCACACACTTGATCCTGTCTGATTTGAGGAAACCGTATGGAAGGAAATATTTGCAATATTCAGGCCAATAGGTTACATTACCTGTTATGGTCTCATCTTTATCCATTATGACTGCAGCTTTAAGAATCTCCTTTTATACAGAAGATCTGAAGAAAGTTACAAACAAAAGGCAGACACACACATGAAATGGAGAAAGCAGCCAAATACTCAGAATTTAAACTTTGCTCAGGAAGATGGCTATTAGAATACAAGGAATAAAATAGGTATTTTAGAAGGCAAATACAAGGAAAATGAGGTTTAGGAACCAGGTTACTTAAAAATAGAGGTGGAGCCAAACTATCAAAGTATTCCTAAAGATATGTAGGAGATACGGTTGGACAGGCAATTCAAATTGTACTGAAAACATAACTGAAAGTTATTTAATATAATAGAGTATTATAGACAGTGTATTACAGCCCAACACAAAACTTTCAGCCCAAAAAAATAAAGCGTTGCTGGGAATTTCCACACCAAAGATACTGGTAAAAATCCAGAAGCTTAACACCAGCCTTTCCATAGCTGATTTTAAGCTATTAGATGTATCTGTACTTGCAATGCATCTAATCCGTTGCTTTAATCCAGACCAACTGAAGTTACATGGCAATAGCAAATCGAGTGCTAATCCTACCTCTGATCAGCCAATTCATACGTCACCTGCAATCACTAGAGATGCTAAGGAAGAATAAACTGTTTTTTGAAAGAAGAGATTCATCTATGTTTTTATTCCTCTCTGTTCCCACAACTCCTGCTCTGACCTTCTTCTCTTCAGGCTACTTTATGCTGTGTAAAGTTTTCAAGGTGGGCATGGCAGCGCAAGGCACACACCTGCATGGCTACTCCTGGTCTGGCCCAGACACCTATCCATTGTACTAGCAGAACATTTTCGCACCACGCCCAGAGACCTGCTCCAAAATGACTCCCCACCTTCAGCCTGTAGCATCTTTAAAAGACCTCCAAAAGCTTCACAAGTGAATAGCCAAAGTGACAATTATAATCATCGAGCTCTGACAAACAGAAACAGAAATGACAGAAGAACTGACCAAATAGCACAAACCCAGGTTTCCCTCTGCAGTTTCTGAAGCTGAGACTAATATAAGGCAGCACAGTAAGCTTCTGGAAAGGCAGTAAATGTAGAAGGCGCTGTAGCAAAGCAAAAGAAATCCCTTGAAACACTGACATTTCAGGGCAATATGGACTGTCCAGGCAATACCAGTATAACATAACATTAGCAGCTCATACTGCTTCTGTGGAGATTATGAAAATACCAGATTTCAATACTGTCAACAGGAATGGTGAAATAAGTAAGGCAGATCAAGTGAAAGACTTAGACAAGACACTATACAAGATGTATCTTTTTACACAACTAAGACTGTTTAATAGTTTCAAGAGTTGCTGTTGACAGACGTAAGTAAAAGGCAATGTTGAATGACAGAGAGGAAGGCTTGTAAGGTTGGCCAGGAATACTTACTTGAGTCATTCCCCCATTCCCCTGTACAGGAATGGGCTGTACAGGAACACAACACCTCATATGAAGCATTTCCAAGGCAAAAACTGGAAGAGAAGTTGGCAACAATTCCCTGATGCTCTGCTTTGGGCTACATGAACTATTTTGTCTCTTCATTTAAGGGAGGTAGAAATACTTAAGAGAAATAAAACCCCAGACAAGCTCCTATTCTGATAACCTCTCTTTAAATTACATGGGAAAAGCCAAATAGAAAGTGTAACCCATTAAGCTATAATTATTAATTTGGTCAGTAAAAGGTCAAATCAACCCATACTCTGAGAATATAGGCCACCCCACTATGAGGAAGGAGGAAATATTTATTCCACTGACAAACACCTGAGCATAACAGGCCAGGTGCAGTGATGGCACAAAGGTTGCAAACAGCTAGAATGCTCCCAAGAGAGGATGGCCACAGCCATGCAACAAGAAGATAATATCGGACATCATCTGAAACAACACCAGCCTGACACGATTCAGCAATCAGGGTCCTATGAAACTTCATCTGTAAACACAGTCCACAATTCACAATCAGAACTGCCTGAGGCGCAACAGGACATACAATAACAGAGTGCACAACTCATACCACTTTATACAAGGAAGGGTGAATTATACCTTGCTTGCCCATCTCCCCACATCATTTAAGGTTAATGTGCTATTTATATCACTTCCACTTCAAAATCAGGAGAAGCTTTATTTTGGGCCCATGCTTTACAAGTTCAGGCACACTTAAGTCTATCTGAAACAAAGATGTTAATTATCCAACAGTTTAGATTTTTGTATTACATAGAAGACAATAAAATACACCAACACCTTTTGACCCAAAACCAGTATTTGCTAGTGTAACAGTGGCTATGACTGCCAGCATATTTGGGATGGAGTCAAAGACCTCAGGAACTAAAAGCATGGATTTCTTTAGAGCAAATCCTTTGTCTGCAGTTTGGTCTGGTAATTCAGAAATTCAGTTTTTCCACAGATGGAATCTAAAACATATGCTGATGGCTGCACTTGCTAGAGGTAACTCCTTCACTCTGCCTCGTGCAGAGTCTAAAAAATAAAAATTAGAGAGCCAAGAAGCTCTCTAATTTCTTGTACTAATTATTTTAAACATGACTTCAACCAATATTAGTGCTTGGATATATAGGGAAGCAAATGCAAAACAGACAGTAAATGAATCAAAGGTGCCAAGGTTTTGTCTAGACCAGAGATGAGCATCACTTTTAGCAGCAAGCCCTCTGGAAAGCCTGTACTGGTGCAAGAGTCAGAGAACAGGCTCCAGATGCACAGTTTGCCTCATCAAAGAAATTCCATTGCCAATCACCGAGTGCTGAAAATAAGACTTACCATCTCTTTAGAACCAGGATCCAAGCACAGCAGACAGCAACAGGAAGAAAACACAGGCCAAAAAGATAAGAAGCACATTTCCAAACCGGAAGCACAGAAAGCAGAAAAAAGTGAGGCTAAAGGTGGTGAGGGGGAATGAGGAGAAGAGATAAGGGCAAGAACATATCCTTATGACCTGGACATTAACAATTTTTGCTATTTTTCTAGTTTTATTTCAGCCACCTTCTCCATCATAGATCAGCAAAAGAAAATGAGCAACTCAGAACAGAATGCAAGGGAAAATAATCTGGAATTTGAATCCATTAAGTTTGAAAAGTAAGATGTGACAGCCAAACTGGTTTCAGAAATGAAGAACCTTCTCAGCCTCATGGATCATCACTGACATCTCAAAATAAACATTCTAAAATAACCCAGATATTTTAGGTAGAAGTACTGAAACAAATTGAAAGAGAACTATTCTTGCATTTTTCTTGCTGTGATCCAGCACAAAAGGACAAGAAATTTTGTCCCACCACATTACCACAAAGGCTTGTCTGCTGATTAAGTGACAAAAGAAGTGGGTTTCTGCAACATCTTTTTTTGGTGCTGGTTTTATTGGCAAGCTTTAAATAACACCCCTCACACTACCACAACCATCAATACATGACAAACATAGAAACAGTAAGAAAACCGCACAACAGTTGTCTATAAGTGGTTGTAGGGCACAGCGTACCTTTTACTTTCATGTCTCTATCTAAACGGTAATTTTGGTGATATCAGTATCAAAGCACTAGAAATGACTGACTGCTATCAAATTGAACTGTGCAGGCACACACACTCCCTAGCATGTAAGAATCAATACTGTTATTTAGGTTAGCAACAATGAACTGCATACAGCGCTCCTAGGCTAGACTCCCAGGGTAAACACGGTTTTCCCACTGGCTTTTATAACAGCATAAAAGTGGCTGCAAGTCAAAGGTAACTTACTGATACTTCAGAGGTGTTTCTTCGGATGGGTTTCTCAATGACTTGATCTGAAGAAGCAGCTGCCTATGAGAATGCAAGCCTATGGCTTCAGGCTTTAAGTCTTTATTAAGCATTTTCCAGTCATTTTTCCCCCAAAAAGAACATTAGCAGGAAAGAGTGTCCAGTAGCATCAAAACCAGATACTGGCACTTGTTTCCATTTATAACATAAAAGAAAAGAGACATTGCATTATTAGACATTACAGCCATGTTTATGAATCTACTTGCAAAAAACAGCTTGCTCCTTCCATCTCTAAGAAAGCCAAACAAACTGAAGTATGTTTCAGTTAGTACTTAACTGCTTACTTTCAGGAAAAAAAAATACAATTTTTCTCATTTTTTACAAATGAAGTACTGCTAATTAAAACCCTACAGTTAACAACTATCAAACTGGTTTTTTTTAATATTGGTGAAGACTTCTTTATTTTTCCTGACACTACATCACTTAAAAAATAAAACTGACTATTTACCTGAAGTATTCTCATAGTGCCATGGATCAGTGCTTGAAGCACAGTATATATCTCAGTAGCACTGAAGTAATCAATATGATTAGCTGAACAGTCACCAGAAAAGCTGTTATTTTTAAGAAGATTAGCTCCTTGAAGACACATAAACACGACACTATCATGACTCATCTCAAATGCCTCGTTTACTACACAAAATGACTCTAAAAAGGTTTTTTTCATCCCATGTTGAAAGTACATTTTAAAAATCATAGGCAAACACAGGTGTTTTTTAGCAGCAATCTCTTCTATCTTTTTCCTGCTCCAAAAGTCTTGTTGCAGATGAGACTGACAGTTAAAGCTCAATTAGATCAATTCTTAGATGAACAATGACAAGAGGTTTCATCGCTAACTCAAAATGAAATATTTTTAGAAACAAAGTAATACAATCGCTAATAATCACATATGTAAGTGCTAGTTGTTCATGTATGCATTTTTAAGTGCTAGCAAACCTAATTCTTAAATATCCACACTAAGATGTTTGGTTTGGCATTATCAGCTATGGTACCAGCAATATGTTCATGACCCAGAAAAAGAGTCCAAATATCAGCTGTTCCTTGAGACTGAAAATAACTGTGGTGTATCTAGAGTAAGCAGTGCAACCCAGTGCTCACTCCTCAACAGCGGCTTACCTGGGGAAGCATTTGTTCCCCAGATGAACTTGCAGCACCAGACATGCAATGTCAGTTCAAGGCCCTTACCCTCACCAAGTATAACTTCATTAAATATTTTCTATAGTTTAAAGTAAACAAGTTGGAAAAATCTTTAGCTTATGACACAGGAGAATGGAAAATGGACAGACCTGGAAAAACTGGGTCACTGGTATATCAGCCTTCCACACTATGTGGGCAAGTATTGCTATGAAGACTATAACCTACGCATAACTGAAATACCAGTGCTTCAAGGTAAAGTTTGCTTTAAAGACCATTTTAACAAAAAAGAACAATTACCATATTTATTTTTAACACTGCTAATTATTCCTCAATTTCCCAGAATAACACTGGCTTTTATACCATCCAAGAATGAAATGTTTCTTCTTTCAAGGAAGCAGAGATAACTGCAAATGTGTTAAGACATACTTTCAGCAGCAGGCTACACAGCCGTAATGGTAGGAAAACACTGTTTCATACTTTAGCCAATGTGCTCACTGAGAAGAGCAGATGCAAGTTGGCCCTGAATGGCATTATACCACTTTTCTACCCAGAAAGTGATTTTTGTGAGCCTGGGTTCGACAGCTAACACAGCAGCTCAACAAACTTGGGTGCTACCTTATTATTACAGATTCTGTTAGAATCACTATAATTAAGGAACTGTCAGCACTTTCATTAGGAATTCTTTTCCAGGGGTTAATAACTGAGGTGTAAAATTTGCTTTGGGATGGGATTTTGCATCTGGGTGTGAATGCCTTTTTTCAGTGCAAGAAAAAAAACGGGGTCTGGGTTTTTCCTCTTTGAATATAGACAGTTACAACGCTTAAAAATATCTGAAAGCATTCTAAAATACAGTGCCTATAACAATAGAGCAGCACTTTCAGAGTTTTTAAGAAAATAATTCAATACGAATGTCTTACTGTGGTTCTGTGGACATAACATGGACAAGAGATTTATGAGATGTGGAGTCAGTTCCTGCCAGCGGACTCTCTTGTGACTTTAGGCAGGTAACTTAATGTCCCTGTGTTTCACCTTCCCTGTCTCTGGAAGGAGGATAATTGGCGTAATGATCTACACATGAAATGCGCTCACTGAAACCTAGGGAATACGCTGTGTAACTGACATGTCCTTTTTAATATAATATGCAGCTGTTAACCCCTTGCACATCTGCAGACTCTACATGATTCACACGCATATAGATGCTGTGCATATGACAAGTCAGGCCACCTACGGACATTCAATGTCAGCTTCATAAACATACCTGTCCCATGTAATCAATGAGAGGGCTAATATCAAGATCCTGATTATGCCTGAATGTCAGAGGCTTAATCACAGGAGTCTAGTGAGCTTAATGCGCACAATACTGTAGTCTAACCATTTGTTACTACCCAGATAATTCTACCAGAAAATCTAAGTTGTTTAATCAAACATAAAAAAAAAAAAAAAAAAAAAAGGGGGGCAAGGCTTTTGTTTAGTCAAAGGTTTTCAAAGTTACCACTGTTGGTATTTATCTTTTGCCATCTCCCTATGTATACCTGATCAGAAATCTGTGTTATAAAAACTGATCTTTTTAAATTCTAGAGAAGTTTTTGCCTCTTCTCAAAAGCAGAATCTCCCATATATGAAAGGTAAACCAACAACAGAACAGCTCTCGGAAGTAGCACAATTAGAAAAAATTGCCCTACTTTCAAAACTCTGAACAAATTAACTCTTCTAGACAGTATTCACAGGCATACTTCTTCCCTGAGGGTTTTTAAACAGAAGGATTCACATCAAGAGACCTGAAGTCTAATGCTGCAGTCATGCCATCAAACAGAATCTCAGGGCAGTTTGTGAACAGAGATATTGCAGTTATCAGTCTCTTCAACATTTTATTTTCTCTGCTTGACTTGAGTCACAGTCATTGAGGATTGTGGTATCACTATCCATGGCATAATACTGACCAGAACAAAGAACCATTATATCTGTACAGGGAAAATGAGCTTTGGGCTTTAATCCTTGACACTACATTCACAATCACTTAATACTTGCAATGCTGCTTCTCTAACAGTATAATAGTACCCTTCCTAAAAAAATACAAAACAAAACAAAAAAAACCCCCCTCTGCTCCCTAAGTACTTAAGGCACAAGCTAAATGACAGCAGAAATCAGAACAAGTGAAATAGGTAAAATTAACACTTCACTGTATCTGTACCTCTTACAATGTACATACGTTCACACTTCAGATAAAAAGAATAATATTTGCCTATAGCTATGGCTTCAGGAAACATGTAAAAAATTGCCTTTGAATCACTACTAGAATTACATTATTCCTTCAAACAAACAAAAACAAGAAAAAAAAAAATTCCTCATTTAACTAAGTGTAAAGATAAAACACACACTTAAGTACTTCTTCCTACCACATAAGAGGATCTGAATATCCAAATTCCTGGCACTCTTCAGAAGCCTGGAACCACAGGAGGCAGTCAGGGTAACCACCAGGTGGTATGACAGTTGGGGATGCTTTAATACATAAACATACCCCTGTTTTCCTTTACATGTCTACTTTCTCCTAACAGAGAGCAACTATAAAAAAAGAAAACAAAAATCTCACCTAAGGCACTCTTTGCAACAAAAATCTACCACAGGTTTATGTATTTTACTGAGTAGAGATCAACTTGAAACTAAATCCACAAGAGAGTCTAGTTTTAGAAGACTATGTTGAACTGATAATAAAATGACCACACCTCTCTTTCCTGAAAAAGCTGAAGGTCCTCTTTCTGTTCTCTTTTGATTGAAATGCCCATTTCAATATTTTAATAAAGTCTTGCTGATGTTAATATACCACTACATGATGAAGAGTCCTGCACTGAGACTGTGTGAACTACATTACAGAACCTGGGAAGCTATTACCTTGTTTGACCCTCTTTAGCACTTTACCAACCATTGAAGGAAAATGGGAAGTACACCTCCCAAAGGTCTTGTCGACAAGGAGCCAATGTCACCACACTGTCTCTCTCTCTGCTTGCTCTAAAGCAGAGTTAGCTTACAGAGTTTACCAAACACTACATTTCATATTATAGTAAAACAAGATGACGCAGCAATTTACATGAACAAACCAAGCCCTCATGTTTTACAACTGAATTCAGATTCAGCTGACATACAGAATGAACTTTGAAAGCAATAAAGAACCTCCAATAAAGACTACTACAAAAAAAAAACAAAACCCACACTTAGAAAACCTGCACAAGGCCAGAGGAATACATTTTGCTACAATTTTAAACAATGTTTCAAGATGAGATAAAGTAAAGCAAACAAACAAAACCACAACACTCAAACCTCAAAGTGCTGTTTTACAAACTACCTTGTAAAATCATCATCCATTCAAAGACTTTGCAGAATTTTTTCATCCAAATGTCCTGGGTGGTTTGTAGGTGTTATCTAAGCCACACACCCAGATAATGACATTACAGAAGGATAAATTGAGACAAAGGATACAAGGTTCTCACTGATGGTCAAACATTGAAACAGTATGAGAGTTGAAAGCAGTTTCCCACTTTGGAATTTGGGGGAAGATTCCACAAACTTGGGAACTTCTAGCATCAAATTCATTCATTGTTAAAAATATGAGTAAAATTTCAACAACTGTGTGTACCTGTCTATGAGAAGATCTCCCAAGTTAAGTTTACTTCTTGTGCAGCAAAGTACATGAAGATCTCAAATTTTCAGTGTTTTCTTTCTTCTAAAAACTAAGAACAAGTTTGCTGAATCTTATTCAGGGAGTGAAAAGTTCAGACAGCTCATTTAGTCCATTACAAACCTCACTACCAAATTACAACTGTAGTTTGAATGAAGGAATGGTCAATATGTACTGCTTGGCCTCTTCCGTAAGCAAATAAAATAAGAGGTCTATCTGCCTGAAATCAATGTTGATAAAGAAAATCCATACTGGCAAAGAAAGTTAATACACTGTGGATTTAACCAGGTGAAAACTACTGTATCTTTAATTTTTATCTGAAAGAAAGTAAACCAATTATTTGCAGAATGAGTTGTCTGTAATTGGCATTAGTCAGCTGCTAAATCTTGTATGCTGCTTCACTCTCTCTTAGTAATAGATGGATGTGTATACTGAATACCTCTAAAAGTGGTAACTACTCAACTGTTCTAAAGAAGCCAATTTCCTAAAGCAAAATCTTATTCTACTTCAAATAAGAAAAAGAGCAAACCACCCCAAGGTTTTACTGTAAATACTGTCATATGATACACATTCAAGTCACAAAATCTTGTAAAACAAGGAAACATCTTTTGAACTTAGTGGCCTAACCTGTATTTCTCTTAAGCAAGTTGTCTGTCATAAGATTTACTACAGAATTTAGCAGAACAGGACAGTATATGAAGAAATAAATTAGTGTAGTTGGAATCTTAAAAAAAGCCATGAAAAGAATTCTTAGAAGCAGAGTTTTAAATTTAAACATAATTTTTAAAATATAAATAAATGAAGCAGCAGGGTATGGAAAATTATACTGCTGCATTTCTGGTCCACACAAATTGGTATGCACACTTAATTATTTAGGGTTTTTTTTACAATGAAAAACAGTGTTTCTTGAACAAGTTCCACCAACTATAGTCTCTTTATGGCCACCCTAAAGGCAAACAGGCTAAGAACCGTTCATCTGGGTTCCAGCTCCAGCCATTCAAAGGTGCTTCTGGGTGGTGCCAGTTAGGTTTGTAGAAATTAAAGAGCAAGCATCAGAAGCTCAGTCAGCAATCACAAGACAATAAGCAAAAACAGCAGAGGTAGCAGGAAAGGCTACAGCTAAGAATCCTCCTACAAGACCCTGATGAAAAGAAGAGGACTGGGGGGGGGGAAGGAAAAAAGATAATAAGGGAAAATAAGTTTTGTGGACAAAAGTGAGCTTACAGAAAGGAGAGTGAGGAATATTAGAAGAGACAAAGGCTAAAGCATTTGAGAGAGAAAAAAACCTTACTGCTAGCAGAGAAGTGCAGAGACAGAATTTTGTTTTCCTCACTATATTTTTGGAAGCTCAGTTATCTCTAATCCACCACCTTTCAGCTGCCTGTGCACAGATCCCAGCACTTACATGAAACTCACACAAATTTAACCCAACACTGCACTTTTACAGCTGTACAGATTAGACCAAAGAAACAAAGCCTGACTCACTTTCTAAAATCCACAGCTGTGCTGGTTTTGGCTGGGATAGAGTAAATCTTCTTCATAGTAGCTAGTACGGGGATATGTTTTGGATTTGTGCCGAAAACAGTGTTGATAATGCAGGGATGTTTTCGTCATTGCTGAGCAGTGCTTACACAGAGCCAAGGCGTTTTCTGCTTCTCACCCCACCCCACCAGTGAGGAGGCTGGAGGGGCACAAGAAGTTGAGAGGGGACACAGCTGACCTCAACTGACCATAGGTATATTCCAGACCATATGACGTCATGCTCAGCATATAAAGCTGGGGGAAGGAGAAGGAAGGAGGGACATTTGGAGTTATGGTGTTTGTCTTCCCAAGTAACGGTTATGCGTGATGGAGCCCTGCTTTCCTGGAGATGGCTGAACACCTGCCTGCCGATGGGAACTAGTGAATTAATTCCTTATTGTGCTTTGCTTGTGTGCATAGCTTTTGCTTTACCTATTAAACTGTCTTTACTTTAAGCCACAAGTTTTCTCACTTTTACTCTTCCAATTCTCTCCCCTATCTCGCCATGGGGGGAGTGAGCGAGCAGCTGTGTAGTGCTTAGTTACTGGCTGAGGTGAAATCATGACAACAGTAATTGATCGATTTTAGGGGCATAGAAGGCATTATTAAAACTGTATTAAAATATTAAAACATCGTAACCTCACTACATAGTTCCATATCATCCACTTCCTCCTTGTTCACCTGCCACATACACTCATTCCTTCTCCTCCATCCCAAGCCCACATCCTCACAGCCCATTAATTTTAATTAGTCTTTCATTCCTATTGCCTTGAATTCCACATTTTGAGTGGTCTTCTGAAAACAATTTTTCTACCAGAGACTGCTCCGCTGTGTAGGCTGTAATCCTTCAAAGTAAAACCAGATCAAGTAAAATCCTTTTTAAAAAACTTGTCCACTGCCTAGCAGGGAAAACAGCAAGCACTGCTCACCTCACAGGCCTTCCACATTCTTCAACACCTGTAAGAGTTCACCCATGCTCTGCGGTGAGCTTCCTACCCCTTCCCTCTTACTTTTTATGCAGCATCTTTCCTGGTGAATGCAGTTATCCCCCAGGTGTAACTAATCAGGTAACAGAAGGCAGCAGGCAGGCAGAAAGGTCTTAGGACAGGGTGAAGCACAAGGTTACAATGACCTTCCATGAAGAAGAGTCTCATCTGACTGCCAGGGACAGGGAAGACCCAGACCACGGTTTCCCTCTCTGTGTGATTCCTAGCAAAGATGTGAACCAAGGACTGATTCCCAGGCAGTGCCTCACTGACAGGGTATGAAGATCCTGGGGACTCTCCCCAGCAGCCTCCTGTCAAAGCAATTCCATTTTGTACCAAATACATACATATGCACTCAGCAAGGGAGAAGAAAGAGAAAGATGTCCCACTGAAGTGAGTGATTCCAGAGTCACCTACCTCCAGAAGTCAGTCAGGACACCTGAGGGAGAAGATAAGTATCAACAGTCCTATCTTTTCCTGCAAACTGCAGGGAAAATTACATCTTTTCATTGAAAAATGTCCAAAAATGAGAATAAAACAATTTGATTTTGTGTCTTAACAAAACACTTTTTAAGCTAAATTATTTCAGTCTGCTGTATATTGAAGCAATAATCCTTGTTGGCTGAGCCACTGGGGTTTTTTTAAAATTTGTTTTGTAGCTGAGCCTCCAAACTAAACATAAATTAATTTTCAGACCTCAGACTTCCTGGTTTAGTACCTTAGTACAACTCCTACAGCTCTCAAGGATTAAGACATCTAGAAGCCAAAGATCAATTATTTGTTGAAAGCCCCACCTGTGTAACAGCACATTTGATGGGGTTTTTTTGGCTCTGACTTAAGTATTTTTGGAAGAAGCACATTCTACAATAAGTGAAAGAGTTAGAACAGACAGACATATACAATGCACAGAAGCATAAGGAGGTATAAGCAACATTGCTGCACCAAATTGTAACAGAAATTATTCCACCTCCTTCTTAAAACCTAGCAATCCTCTTACTCAATTGTTTCAGGTTTGTGTGCTAGGGATTGGGGGGGGCGGGCAGCTGCAGGGGTGGCTCCTATGAGAAGCTGCTAGAAGCTTCCTCAGCTCCAAGTCAGACCCACCTCTGGCCAGGGCCAAGCCAATCAGCGATGGTGGTAGCACCTCTGGGAGAACAGATTTAAGGGGAACCTGCGGTGAGTAGAGGGATTGGAATGTGAGAGGAACACCTATGGAGATACTAAGGTCAGTGAAGAAGGAGGGGAGGAGGTGCGCGGAGGAGGGGATGCCCCTGCAGCCCACAGTGAGACAGCAGGCTGTCTACCCCCAGCCCATGGAGGGGAGCGGGGGAGCAGATGCCCACCTGCAGCCTGGGGAGGACCCCACGCCAGAGCAAGAGGATGCCCCCAAAGATGGCTGTGACTCCATGGGAAAGCCCACACTGGAGCAGTCTGTGACTGAAGGACTGCAGCCCATGGAAAGGACCCATGCTGGAGCAGTTCATGAAGAAATGGCAGCCCGTGGGAAGGACTCACATTGGAGAAGTTCATGGAGAACTGTCTCCCATGGGAGGGATGCCACGCTGGAGCAGGGGACGAGTGAGGAGTCCTCCCCCTGAGGAGGAAGGAGCAGCAGAGACAAGGTGTGGAGAACTGACCCCAACCCCCATTCCCTGTCCCTCTGCGCCACTAGGGAAAACCGGGAGTGGACTTGAGCTGGGAAGGAGGGAGAGGTGGGGGGAATGTGTTCTTCGGTCTGGTTTTACTTCCCATTATCCTCATTTTGATTTGAATGGTAGTAAATTAAATTGATTTTGTTTCTTCCCCAAGTTGAGCCTATGTCTTGCCCATGACTAACCGGTGAGTGACTCCTTCCAGTCCTGGTCTTGACCCACGAGCCTTTCTTTATATTTTCTCCTCATCATCTCACCAGGGCTAGGGGGTACGAATGAGCGAGCGGCTTCATGGTGCTTTCTCACCAGCTGGGCTTAAACCACGACACCAATCTTGAAAATATGCAATGCTCATTATACAATGCGTAAGCACTGTCAACATTTGTAAAAATACATACATTACGTTCTAAACACATATACTAAACATACTCCTGTTAAACTCAAAACAACATTGCTATCACACAGGCTGGGATAAAGCACTCTATTGCAAAGATGTTTTCTAAAAGGGAGCAAAAATCTTAAATAAAATTAAGCAGAAAGGGTCGTGTGATGTTTTTACATGCAGTTACACTTTTTGAAGTCAACAGGCTTCAATATGCAGAACGATAGGTGTTCATCTAAGAAAAAAAATGAATCTTAAGTTAGATTCATATGTACATAGAGTGATACCTAGATTAGCAAAACTGTGGGTGCTGTACCCATATTAAAGAAACACAAAACAATCCTTGCTCTTTTCCACTTTTCAGTGCAAAGTATCACTTATTGTACATGTATCCATAAAGTTGGTTCTAATGAATTATGACATTAAGGCGAGTAAAATCAACAGAAGAGTCTGGTGCCAGGAGAGTTTCAACACACATATGTACAAATTCACTTTCCTACCCTTTCTAAATAAACCTAGTGTTGAAATACACCTTTATATTAATCCAGCAGATCTTGCACTGACAATTACTGAAATCATGAACTGGACTGTCAGATCAGAACTGCTATATCATTTCATAAGTCTTCAAATTGATCATGGTGCATTTGTACTCCCACCACAAGGTTCCTAATGCAAATAAACATGTAAAGACCTCACTGTGAGGCAGTGTAGACCTCACATTCATCAGCTACATTGTCCATATTAGCTAATACATGAACACAAACAGAAAAAGCTACTCCAGAGAGCTCCTACTTCTGGCCAAAGTGTAATGATTTTGAGATCTGCTCATGAGAACTGGGACCCAGACATCTCCCAATTCAGGAATTACTGTATTTTCACAGATGGAAACTGCTTTTAATCTTTACTTGGACATTTCGTTTGCGGAAGTTACGTGGCAGCTGCAGCTTTGAGTTGCAATAAAACTGCATGCAGCAGGAACATAAATCACCACCTTCCTAGGTATATCTACAAAAGCTGGAAAGAAAGACTTTTCACACATCAATGAGCAGGAAATACATATTGTTAATCCATTAGTAAGGGAGTCGCTTTAGTGTTCACTTTAATGATTAACATAAGAATCATTCTCATGCTAAAAACATGGTGTTAAAGAGTTTTGCCAGTCCATTTGTGGGGTCTTTTACATATTTTCCCAAACCTATTTTTCCCCATGCCTCGTACCATCCATGCATCCAGAAAAATGCTTTACAAGTTTTAATTTGGAATCTGTAATAAGGTTCAAAGAGACTCTGACTATCATTTATCAATTAACATTTATCATAGCAAATCATAATGCAGCTGTGTTTCAGAGAGAAAGCACTTCCATGGATGAGATGAGGTAGCCATTTCAATGAAAAAAATTCATAAGCATCACCATCAAGCTCAACGTATGCTGTGAGAATGCAATTAGAGTGACCACAACATACAATAGGTCTGAACTATTGAACTGTAATTAGCAAAACCCTTTTCAAATGTGCTGTATGGACAGAAAAAGATACAGAATGCATACCAGATTTAGAAATGGACAGTGTAGCTGTGCTTAGTAAAGTAATAAATTAACTGGAAAAATACATGAGCTAGCTCAAGGGATTGTTTACTAAGTGTTAAATACATTTTATACAACTTCACTGGATTGTTGAAACACAGTCCTCAAAGAAATGGGAATTCTACCTGGCAGCAATGCACCAGCCACACAGAACAGTTATGTGCTTGGCAATGCTCTAAAACACAAAAGCACAGGTCAGACAAGCCCTGAGGTCTTAAAAAAGGAAACTCCCGTGGAGCCTCACATTCCTCTGCTGTAATTCTTCACACAAGGCCAGCTGAGGGAGAGGGTTTAAGGATCAGCACTTAGGAGTGCAGTCCAGTCTGGAAATGAGAACACCTGGTCCAGGGGGTGCTACCTGCATCCCAAGCAATTTACTCTACTTAGCTGGTGCACCAGCATATTCTGCATCAGCTGGAAATTCCTCCTGGCTGTCACACTGCTTTCCATTAAGAAAGCTCATCAGTCATAAATGTGTGTGCCTCAATAATATTCAAAAAGTAAAGGAATAGTGATTGCAGACCAAATGAAGTAGCATGAATCCGTTCCTTGTTTTCAGTACTGAAAGAAATATGTCAATCATTTTTCTTTATTTTTTTCCTTTTTAAATGAATCCTTTCTTAATGGTAGAAACAAAATACAAAGTTTATTTTCCTTTTTGTTTGTTTTCAGGCCTGCCAAATCCCCCAGGGAACAGTTGCAAGACACTTCAACCCACTGCAAATGGACTCTGCCCTTCTCTCCCACCTAGCTGTGTCTCACAGCCCCCTCATCTTTTCCTGCTGGCATGGGTGCTATTAGGGCACAGAATAAAACAAATCAAGAGAACTTAACTAGTTGAAAAATAACCAGACAAAAGCAAAGTGAATTCTCCACGGGCTTAGTTATGATGCAGCTATGGTGAGGAACAGCCACACAACACTAATGCCTGGGACAAAGACGACAACGGGATCATCCCTCTGGTGACAGTGTGGACATCTGAGGAATGGACCTCTGACCACGGCTGCAACATGTAATAACACCCAACAGACAAAAACAAAGTGGCAGTACACTGTCTTGTTATAATTTTGCTCAGTTCAGTTTTAAAACGTCTCAAATGGTTTGTTCATCCTCGCTCTCTAGGGGATGACTTTAGTAAGGCTTTGTCAAAAGCACTAAAGATCAATATTCTTTGCTGCTAATTTGCTACCCTTATGAAAAGCATTCCTGTCCACCTTTACACACTGTGTTGAAGAAAGGTGTTGTAACAAAATAAGTAACACTATTGTTAGAAATAATCAGTGTACGCTATGGCTGAAAAGCTGCTCATTACTTCCCCAACTGTAAGCATAAGAAAAGCTCATTTGCCTATTTAGCTCTAGAGAATACCCAAAGATATGCAAAACTATATGCTAATATATGGATATATCGCATTCTATCCAGGAAACACCTGTGTACATGTAAGGGAACTCTACCATTTCCGCAGAGTTTCAAACAAATTATTCCTTCCTTCCTTTCAGAGCAAATGGCTAAAATTTGTTCTCTTGTGAGATGAGTAAAGGATAACATTTGAACCTTTACACATGTCCAAATTTTTGCAGGAAGCTTTCACACTGCTCCCACCATCTCTTTCCTGTAACTGCAATGCTACACAAAGACCTCTCTCTCCTTCACATGTATTCTGCAGCAGAGATTTTTGCAAGCTAATCTGTGCTGCTTTGCAAACAGAACTTCTCTGCACACATTAAGGCTGCCCAGTCACCACTAATTGCATTCTAGGTACAATAACTGTGCAGCCAGCACCAGCCAAACATAGAATACACAAATCCTTGCACTTATCAAGCATCATAATTTGGGTGGCTGTCAAATCTTATCCTACATTTACCTAACACCCTCAATAGCACTATGAGTAGTTCCAAGGGGGGAAGCCTTCATAAATTTTCACATCATTTCCTATTTAGGCTAGTATCTGCTCATGCTACCTCGAGAGAACAGTATATATCCCCTTAAACAGTGTTAAGAACCAACACATGAGGCTCTGTGATATTATTACAAGGCTTCCACCCTTTACAGATGAACATGGGAGAAACTGCATCTTCCAAGTCTGGTTTTGTGACTCACTTCTTGTACTTCCTCTACAGGAAGGGACTAAAGAACTGCCCAGAGCAGTTCTGCTCCCAGGATTTGAAAGAAAGAAGTGCACATTGTTTAATGCTTGGATATAACTTCATAGAAAAAGTAAATTTCTGGAAAGCTATTAGGGAAATTAATTCCTCTGTTGCCTCTAATTTTAAGTTGCCCATAGCATTCGTTTGTACATCTTGAAACAGTAATTTCCATTAGTCAGAATGGATAAAGAAACTGGTTTATTACATGATACTTGGTAGTTTTCCAAAACCAGCACCTTTGTGCCTCAGGGAAATCAGCATTTTTTTATATATATTCTAATTTAAAAAAAAAAAAAGAAGAAAAAAACAAACCCAAAAAAACACACAAAACCAAAACCCCCCAAAAAACACCTCCACCTTTTTTTTTATTTTCTTCCCTCCTTCCCCACCTTCCACTGCACTTTGATAACAGATGCATTTGATTAATTACATGCTGGCTCTGGGTCTAAAGCACAAATGAAGGCTATTTTCTTGAGGGCCATTTGCCAGGGAAAGTCACAGGGAAAAAAACATGCTCTCGCCAAAGCTTCAGCTCCCCTTGGCCCATGCTGAGTATGGCAGGAAGATGGCACAGGAAAGATCTGTTTCAAACAGAGATGTCTGGAAGCTTTTATCACATTACTGTTGGAAGTACGGGGGAAAAGGCTCCAAAATTGCAGGAAAATATTCTGAGGATACAACTTTCTCTTCCTGTTCTATCAGTACTGCTGTAATAAAACTTCCCTACACTTTTACTGAATCTTTAAGGATAGTACGTATAAGCATGTTTCCACTTACTGTTTTGAACACTTATTTTCAGAATATTTTCAATAGATCAGAACAACAGAGCCAAATCAAGGCCAATTCTGAGCCCTACGACCATCTCTCTGCCTTTCTTTTTTTGCCATGTTTTTCACTATTTTTTATCTTTTTTTTATTCTAGATCTATGCTTTTAGGGCTTCTACTGCAATTGCTTGGAAAAAAATAAATTAAAAAAAACAGTTACAGAAATTCTACCACAGTCTTTTCTTTCTCAAAAATGCTCCAATATTCCAAGGTATTTTGCTGATAACCAGTGCAATATGAAGTAACAATACAGGACTTACAACCATCATCGTCTAATATGCATTAGAAAAGAAGTCCCTGAGACAAGATGCTTCTGTTAAATAGGTATTTAGATGCCAAAAAGAGATGTTAAACAGAACAAGCTTACCTCTGTGCAAAGAAACAAACCAGGAGCATCAGCTCATTTTATACTGGTCACTGAAAAGCTGACAGGTGATGCCAACTACAGGTTGTTGTTCACAAGACTTTAAATAAATAAATATACCCAAATCCAATAGTAGTGTACCAATAGCTGTCTGAACTAAACACTGTATGTGGTTCTGGAAGCACTATAGCTTATTATCAGCGTGCTGGATCCTACCTCCTCTGACCTAGCCTCTCCTCACACACACACACAGAGGCACCCGTGCTAGGTTTCCATTAAAAGGTAAGATTCTTATAAGTATTTCTTTCGGCATGTTCAATCCTGTTTACAAGCTACTCTTTATAGCTCTCATTAAGACTACAGAAGTTTATTACATTTGAAGCCATTTTCCTTTGAACACAGAATGCAGGAAGGCACTGGTTGTCGGAATATTGAAATAAGACCCATGAATGCCTTTGAAGATATGCATCAATTAAAATGAGTGTTTTAAATAGCAGATGAACAATACTCCACCTCCAAAACACCCTCTTTATATAGAAAAGCTGTATCTACTGTGACAATGCCTTTAATTTTAACATTCACCTTCTTTCTGAAGGAGGGTTAATAGCCCCATGACTAATGTGCCTGCCACAAAGACATTTTCTTGTAAGGCTGGAAACTGAGAGTTAGTTTAACCCCACCAAAGCATGACAGAGAATTGGAGGATCTTTCTTTCAAACACATGCCTTTCAATTGTATCAAGACATTTCAGTGAAATAAAAATATTATAGTGATGTTCAAGAAGCCTGGTGCTTCCACCAACTGGCTATCAAATTTGTATCATTAGCTACAACCCCCACACCTCAGTGTATTGTACCAAACAGAACCAATATCATTTGATGCAAATGCTACTTGAGGGGGAAAGAATCCTGCAGAAGGAATGGTTTTGGAGTTACAGGGCAATGAACTGAATATTTAACACAAGCTAAGCTCTGCAGGAGAATGTTTTAAGAGCTACCATGCTAGTATCTCTCTCCTTTGTATGCTAGAACCCTAGCTTTCTCTTACCTCAGTGTTGAAACACAATGCAGCTGAACAGCAAGAACTGTAGCTGATTTTTGTTGATTCTGCACCATTTCCCCATCACATCTCTATGTTCAGACTGCATTTTAAATATGTATTTGATACAACATATACATCTCTGTGATTGATTTGGAGCACTAAACAGAAAGCTAGAAGGTCACAATGTGACATTTGGTTTTCACTCATTCTTACCTTAAGCAGCTGAGAAAATGCATTTGAAGTAAAGACAATTTAATAGACACAGCTTTAAACTAAATGAATATGAGAAAATAACTCAGAAATAGATTCCAGTAAGGGGATTACAAATCGCTCTCAATTGCATTTTGAGAGTTCTCTCAATCTCAATACTGGCTACATATGCTTACAGATGTGATCTGATACACAAGGAGGGGACAGATGCCCTCAGGGTATAAACATTCACACTGAGTATAATCCAGGCTTTATCAGAATCTAGCTTTTGCTTTGTGAAGGTCTGGTCCTGCACTGCATAGAGAATTTGCTTGGAGAAAGTGGACTCATCTCACTGCTTGACACTCTGCAATATGGTTCAGAGTCCATAATTACACAGGGGTAAAAGATTTTAAAAATTCCATAAGACAGCAAACACTTGTTAAACAACTTGTAAATATCGACTAAACTCAAGACAATACCAGGATATGATCACCTCATCAACTGTTTATGCAAGTAACATCTGTACTAGTGCACAGTAATAGTAAACTGGGCATTCCAAATTCTTATTGACAGCTAATCTATAATAAAATAAAAATACTATGCTTTCTTATAAATTGTAGGACCCTCATTAAAAAAAAGACTCATTTGGAAAAAAATGTCAACTTTTCGAAACTCTGGTATCTCCAAACAAAAAGCACACCATGCTTTTTGCTTTTAGAGTTGTCACAGACAGAATCAGTGAGACCCAAGTGGTTTTGCAATGCATTCTTTCTCCTGATTTTCAAAAAAATTTCCAAGTATCTCTAGCACATATTTAATATTTCTGAGCAAATATATCTTTATCGAGTGCAATGACATGCACATACAACAGCTTGAATTTTACACTTGCAAATGCAAGTGTATGCAGATGAGTAAGCATGAGAGACTATAATTAGCCCTGTCACTCCCCGTTCTGTCTTCACAGATTGGCATAAAATCAGGAGCAGTCTATACAATTGAATCTTATATGGACTGACTAGTTCTGCAAATAATGAACAGAAAAGCATGTTGCACAGACGTGGGATGAAAATTTCCATTTAAACATACTCAAAGTAATGCACTTTCAAAGTCAAAATGTGATTATTTGCAGAAAATACCTGTTCCCAAGAAAATACTAGTGTTTTAAATTTGAAGACAGAAAGGACTGCTAATCTGCCTTCACTTCTATAAAAAAACATTCTTTTCATTTCAACCTAAAATAATTGGTTTTCAAGTAACAGATGAAAATATCCATAAAACAGTTTGTCAAAAACAAATAATACAATAAACAGATTCCATCAAAACATTCTGCAAAAACATCACTGCAATCCAAACCTATACCCTGTTTCATGATCACATCTAGCAGACTATAGTATCAAGTCATTTAAAAGAACTGTGTAACACGCTGTCCTTCAAAACAAAACTGGTGTTAGCAGTATAAAAAAATGGATACTTACAAATCAAACAACTTGCTAACTGGTTTTAATGGTCTCCTACTAATCCATGTTTATGTACCAAGTATCTTAAGTACATACACACTACAAATGAGACAGAATAATGGTTAAGTGTGACATTGTATGTTATCAGTAGGCAACTTTCAAGCAGGAGTAAGTATCTAGGTATGTATGCATAATTTCGCTGGCTTTGTTGCCTTAGAGCTTACAAACATGCAAGCTGAGATCAAGGATAATTTTGCCACTGCTTTAAATGCTAAGCATACCACGTCCAGCACTACCAGGTCACTAATAATCCAATTCAGACCGTTTTGTGAACTTTCAAAAGTTGCTTTTATGAACACATAGGAAGCACTGCACAGAAAGCGTGCCAGCTCAAGCCCGAGCCGTAAGTGAAGCCAAGCAAAGGCTGTGCTGAGCTGGAAGGGGCACTGATGCCTTACCAAGCACTGACTGCCAGATGATGAAGCCCCACTCCCAAGCTGCGGGGGTCTTCCGTCAGCTCCGAGGATACTATAGGTCACTGCCATGCTGCTGTCTGAGCTCTCAGGCCCTTTTCCAGCGTTACATACCTCATTTTTTTTTGGTGTAAAGCATTTCACAGATTGGAAGGAAGCAAAGCGTAAAGCCAGAGCCTGTGCAGTCTATAGTTAGCTCAATATTC
Source organism: Haliaeetus leucocephalus (assembly GCF_000737465.1). NCBI lineage: Eukaryota > Metazoa > Chordata > Aves > Accipitriformes > Accipitridae > Haliaeetus > Haliaeetus leucocephalus. The sequence goes on along the minus strand of NW_010972576.1, from coordinate 8,112,596 downwards.
TGAGTAGGACAGTGACTTTCTTGGTTTGAATTCTCTAATTTTGCAGATTTGTGCTTCTGGCAATAGAACAGCTCCTAAAATCAGTCATTCAGACACTGTATTTTTATCTCCAGATATATGTATGTATTATTCTTTGAAGGGTTGAAGCCTTGAAAGTCCACTGAGCTCACTAGCTTAGCACCATGTAAATTATTCTAGGAATATTTTATTTATGTTTGCCTCCTCTGTAAACCCAAATATTCCCAGGAAAGAGTTATAGTTCATCAAAATATTTTTCTGGTTTATGTCCTTTCTGACAAGCCACACTTGTCAACTGAATGCACCACTCTGATTTATAGATTTGATTTTACTTTCATTATGGGATTATAAAGAGATATAACTCCATATTTCAAACAGATTACATAGCATTCAAAACATTTTCTCATTTAATACTGTTGTCCAATGTCAGCCTAAGTGTCTCTGGCCATTTTACTGCTCTCCGTGGCACATTTCTTTTGCCTGAAAACACCAGCTGTTTGATCAAAAGCACTAAGAATATGCTACTGCAAGAGACAGGAGCAACAGAGAGTATAAACATTGTCAATTTAGGAATAATTTTTAACATTTCTTATTTCATCTGAAAAAAATCACTGAAACAAGAAGTTCCAAGAATGTATTTTTACATTTCAGTACATTTTGTTTCAGCTTAGCAAGCAATTCTTTTGTTACACTGAAATAAATTAATCAAGATGCATATATGCTTAACTTGAGTAACTTTGTGATCTTACTGCAGCAACCCTTGGGGTCCCTTCCAGGCCTGGCCAGCTGAACACTGCCTCCCTGTTTCCCATTGCCTCCTATCAGGCTGCAAGTCCCTGGGACTATGAACTTTCTGCTTGTACTTTAGGAATAGTAGAACTATCTGAAATAAACTGTTAGCAAATGCCTGACACTGAGGTGACCTCTTTCAATTTATTTAGTTTTAAGCAACTAAACATGTCCCCCTTACATTGGAAATTATAGAAAGGCTGAAAAAGATTAAGATAAATAGAGGTGGGATCCTTTGAGGAAGTGAACCTCTGACCCTGATCCAACAAAAGCACTTCACCAATTATTAACTTCAAGTACACAAAGTGATCCTGCACAACTCACCAGAACTATTAAAAAAAATCTGCTTAACTGTCAGCTGGAGAGAAAGCCTGACTGCTTGCAATTATTCTTGCAGTTGTATGCCAATTCTGCTGGTCAGTAATGGAGATCCAAAAGCAGTACTTCTCCTATACACTGTAAATGTTACCATTTTAATGTGTTGGTAAGTCAGACGAACCCAAACACTTGTAAACACATCCTTAAAATCCACACACTAGAGAAGTTTTCCTCAAGTCGGTCAAGTAATTATTTTATATAGGAACAAAAGCATGCGCGTAATAATTTCAAAAAGTGTCTCTGATGATTACTCCCTCTCAACTGCAAAACATCCAAAACTGAAATACGTATGTCAGAGACAACATTAAGACTATTTTTGCAGAGACACAATCGCATATTCCTTACAACTGACTAAGCAATTTTTGCCCCCCTTGTCATAATAAATATTTTCAATCATGTAGCACAATACTGTATTTTATTATCCCATCTTGAATGAGATGTTCAAGAGCATCTGGAATTTCTTACTTTTGATGACAACATAAATACACTAACACTAAGAAATTCTGAAAGCACCATTATATAGTAATTGCAATATTTGCTGACTATCACCAATGTTTAATGGAAAAGGTTGGTGGGGTTTTTTTTTTAAATGAAAAGGGAAGGCTTAGTGTTGTGATACTGAATTTCATGTGGGTTTCCACCATATAATGCAATTATATATTATTAATGAAGTTGTGTAGAGGTGTTCCAGCATATCTGACTTAAAAGAACATATTATGAGTCTAGCTTCCCTAAGGTCCCTCTATGAAGAATGGTGGGCTCCATCAAGGAGCAAATGAGGGAATTAATCTTATTTAGAGGTTCTGAATTGCTTTACAGAGAAGCCTCTCTGTCTCCACTGACCATAGAGAAAAAAATAGACTTCTAACATAAGAATCCCAGTTACATGACTGAAGTTAGATGATGTGGATGCTTCTTCCCCTCGAAAATGCCCATCTTTAAAATCAAACCACATTCTGAAATATGACTACTTACTGCTTTATTTGTGAAGCTGAAGACACATCTTGAAGATACATCCCTACATCACATCTCACCTTCCCTGAAGAAGAAACCAACTGGTGTAGGCATGTCACATCCCCCTACTGATAGTCAGTGCCAATGGGATCTGCAGCAATTGCAGGTACAGTTCCGCACTGTAACACTGTAATAACTCACGGCACCAGTTCACTCACTGGCTTGTAAGCCAAGATGGCAGTTGTCACATAAAACCCTGCTTTCTTCTCCAAGCAGGTAACCCAGAACAAGTTTTCTACTACACACGCTCACCTTTCACAAGTAAGACTAGCAGAAATGCCGTTCTCGCCCATTCCTCACTTTACACCAACCCAAACACCAGGAGACATGACAAGCCTCCTCTTTCCCACAAACTTTCTGTCTGAAGGATTTTACTGTAGTTCAGTAAAGCTAACACACCAACAGCAAACTCGCTGCCATTGCTCTCATGGCTGAAAAGTATCAAAATTATTCTAACTTTGGAGTTGCCGTAAAGCTTCATAGCCCCAGAGAGGTGGAAGCTGCATTTACTGATACAGGAGATTAGGAAGCATTATGGAGAAGACGTCGTTTCCAGGAGGTTGTTCAACTACTCCCAAATTATTCTTTATCTGCAGTGCCACACAGATATTATTTTAGAAATCTTACAAGTATGGCCCACCATATCTTGAGGGTAACGGGAAATACTCCAGAAGTTTCCTGAAGGATATCGGGGATTCAAACCCAGAAAATTAACCTGTTCGGCCATATTAAGCTTAGTTGGCTTTAAGCTAACCACCTATTCTTCTCCAATAGGAAAAGTTGAAAAACACACTAAAATGTGAAAAAAATAAATCCATACTCACCGTTTTGCCAAAATGTAACAAAATATAATATAACCTGTTGCATAGAAGTTTGTAATTGTTGCCCCCCCCAAAAAAAATTATTTCAAATAAATTTTTAAAATTATTAAAATAAAACATTTCTCCTGCCAAAACATTTCAATTAACAACATTACAATTACCAAATACAAGGAAATAGAATTCCCTGGGAGAAAACTGTAAGGCTTCCTTTTGGAAGCTGTTTCTGTGTAAATATCACACAAAGAACTCCATGCCAATTTTCAAGCAACAATTTCACTCGATATTTTTATTATTATTATTTTAAAGAAAAACACAACAGTAGATACTTTAGGAGGAAAAGAAAAGGAAAGGGTTATCATCTTATTTTGATTTCACCTGAAGCACAAGCTAACCAAGATCTTTCAAACCCTTACTCTTGCCTCCCTCGCTGTAACTTACATGTTTTATCATAACTGATTCTGATCTAACCAGTGCTAGCCAGAGTTCTTACCAGCTGTACCCATTTTCTAGAAGCCAATTTGTTTCTCCACAAGTCGTAATTCCTTCATGCTGAATTCAGATATCATATGAGCCACTACAAGGCAGGCAGGCTTCCTTCCTGCCAGTGAACTTGTATAGCATTACAGTTTTTACTGTTCAAATGCTAGGCTGTTTCCAAGTGCAGCAACCATGCAGTAATTTTAACCTCTGATCCGATTAGAAGAGAACTCTCTAGCCCCTGTGCCATCAATATCATTTCCAAGGGATGAGCACTTTTGCATAGAAAGCTTAGTAACCATCCTCATCGAATTCCAAATAACCTGTTGATAGGCATCTCCTGCACAAGCCTTCAGCTAAGATACTGGACTTACGCTTCTTTATTGAAAAAGATTTGGCATAAACAAAGAGCACACCATCACCTATTCCAATAATTAACAGAAGTTCACTTAGTACGTTTTTCCAACGTTAACATCACAGCTGCAATAGTAAAAGATGTTTCTGATGCAAAAAATACATAGAAGTTACACCTAGCCACTCTACATGAATACACCTGTGTTTTGTTCTTTCCAAAGCTATGCAATACTTTTGTTAGAATAACTTCACTATTGTTCCTGGAGGAATCAGACAGTTTCTCCCTTCCTAAGAAAGCATACGGAGCTTGAAAGCCTTTTCAATTTTTAAAATTTGGGGGCTTTTTTAATCATTATTTCCAACAAGTTTTCACAAATCAGAGAATAAAAGTCCAAATGTTTATATTATTGGAGGACTGATGTGTGCCAATGCAGTCACACTCAAAACTAAGCATTCCTTCTGTCTTCTATGCCTCTAATCTAAGCAATCAGATTTAAAAGGTCCCTGCAATTTCAAAGACTTAGGTAAAAATCCTTGCTGAAACCCTGATTTCTGTGCATTGTTCCTGACATTTCACAATGGCACCAGACAAACTACATACTCTCTGAGATCAATCACAGCTACATGGGGAGTCATTTACTGTGTCCCACAACAGACCACTAGACCAATTTCAGTACATGAGAATTACAGTAACTTCCAGCATGAAAAAGGAGTTAGATATTCAATTACATGAGGGGATTGGTTTTTGCTCTGCAGATTGAGGTTGATAAGCAGGGGGGGAATTCCTGTTATAGGCAGGCTTAAGGCATCTGCACATCCCTAGCTTTTGTGATTATTTTTTTTGTGACTACAGGATCGAAAAAGGTGGAAGAA
>NW_010972576.1:8084401-8107842 GCF_000737465.1 Haliaeetus leucocephalus | reverse complement strand
CAGGGGACAAAGACTAAGTCACTCTATGTTTGTAAAGTGAAACAAACAAACAAGCAAAACTATGCACATTTTTTCTTCACTTATCCATTAAATGTGCACAGCATGAAGCTTATCTTATTCACCCACCAAGTCTCCTTGAAGTATCTGCTGATTAGGACAGTGAGTGATGTTAAGTAGATGCCTGTAGCCCCACTGCACCAAATGGTTCAGACAGACATACTGCTCTTTTCAGAGCAATAGCCCACAAAAGTTAGGGTATTGTACTCAATAAAACATCTCAGCCTAAGCAGGTTCCAATTTTCCAGTTAAATATACAATGAGGGATAAAGTTCAACTCTAAATGGCTTGAGACAGAACACAGGTGGGTGGTTTTGGTTGTTGTTTTGCGTTGTTTTAGTAAGAAACCCACGTTTCATTCTACTGCAATGACAATATACAGTAAACAATAATTCAACACTTCCAATATTCTTTCACTTCTCCATTAATTAGGGAAATGTAGAATAAATAAGGAAATGTAAAGAAGGAAATAGATTTCCAACAAAATGTGGGGGGAAAAAAGTAGCAATGTAATATAAAGAGGGAAAAAGACTATGAGAACAAAGAGAGCGACAAGGTAATTATATTTTAGGTTAACAGCTCTCCCCCACAGCACTAAAAATCTAACTATAATGAAATCTTCTATATGCCCAGAGTGGTTATCAGAGTATAATACATTTCAGCACATACTCAGCTGCTGAATCAGTGTGTTTGAGCATCAGCTAATAATCTTTCAAAAAAACACGGTACCTTCTGTTCAATATTCGTTCATAAAGTCCAGATCAACAGAGAACATACTTGAAATTGCAGCCAGTCCTGAATAAACAGATACTAAGCAGCAGATTTTCTTTTTTTTCCTAGTTGACTGTATCTGGCTCGTGTACTCTGCCTTCTTCTTTCACATCAGTAATTGATTGCAAATTTTTTTATAAAAAGTATGCTTAATCAACAAACAAGAAACATTTTACTCACTTGTAAATTCAATTTTTATTCCATGTTTCCTTGTGTGTACTCTTTCAGTAGTAAACAAACAGATTAAAGCTGTTCAGCTCTGATTAACTCTTATAATAGTCTCAGTATGGCAGTTCTACACATCTTTTCCCAAAAGCTTACCAGATTCTCTCTATCGAGGTATCCATCTGCACTGACATGGAGATTAAGAGTTCTTAATCCACTTCTAAATTCTCTAACTCATACAAAGCAGCTCCTATTACTTTATCCTAATAATGTTTTTGGCAATAGTCAGGCACAGTACTTTATCTCCCTATGGTGCTGCGCCAACCCTCATGTAACACCTCTGCATTGCAAGTATCTCATCAGTATAGAGGAAGTGATGCAACATTCATGTATAAATTGAGATCACTGAACCTTTAAGTCCACTATCTTTTTGTTTACAAAGATGATCCAACTGTAAGAAAACCTTTTTATCCTTTTAATGCCACTAGCTCTTGCACTCTTCTAACATGAGCAGAGAAGGGAAGCAGCACCACAGGTCCCTACAGCAATCAGCTTAGAGAGCAAAGCATGATAACCTTTATCTTGGTATACATAACTACTAATGCTGTTATGGGTTATTAAATTATCTGGCCCTGTTAGAATCCAACTCCAATATTTAACTCTCCGACCTCCAGCAGGCAGTCTGTAGTGACATTTCCTGATAGAATACATGCCACAATTTAAATTGCAAAATTGCCTGGGTATACAGTGCTTACGTCCAACGCTTCCATGAAGAATGTTCCAATACAGATGAAAAACACCTCTCTCGGCATTATACTGATAGTAACATCCACATGGCTAGAAAAAAGAGTCTGTTCCTATCACTTATCTTTCTATACTCATTAAATTTTGATTATTTAACATGGATTTCAACATCCTTATTAAAGCCAAACATCTTTCAGCTCAATTGTTTCTAGTCTTTTTCTTTTATTCAACTAAGTGGGTAATCATCTATTTGGACATAAACACAGAATAACCCTACTGTCCTTGGCAGAGTTACTGCAGGCTCATACTAGCCTAAATTTGAGATCAAAATTTTACCCATTATCAGTCTTCCCACTACCTGATGTGTTCCAAGGGACCACTGATTTACCAGTGATCAACACCATGCCTACTGGAAAGCATAATTTTATTTGTATATGCAACAGCCCAAGTATGTTTTTTGAGGTGTCTAATACTCTGCTATTCTGGATTATATTTTTTAAGCTGCACAGATGCCTTAACCTCCGAAAAGCTGCTAGGACTACTGTTCACAACACTACTTTGATAATTTTCTAAAAAATTGTACAAACAAATCAGACCTGATATTCAGATTATTAAGAACTTTGGGCTTGTAATTAAGAGATCTCAGCATCACCTCACTTTTTTCTTAAATTCCTGTTAGCTAATATGGAAATTCAGCTTTCTTAATAAGCAGCAATCAGGACCTCACATTTTCAAAAAAAATTCAGACTTCCTGCTCCGATTGCAGGATTTACCATTCCTGCAAGACCTAAGCTGCCAAGAAAAGAAAAAGAAAAATCCTATGTTTCCCAGCTAAGTTTCTCAGTATGAGTAGATAGAAAACAAAGCAGAGTTGTTTCTCTGTACCAAGAAAAGACTAAAAGTATAGGCCTACATGTGATACTGAATTGCTAGTATTCATATAAACAATGCATTAACTTAGTAATCTAAATATCAACTTAAGAACTTCACCACTGATCAGTTCAGATAAAACATTCAGATAACATGTTAACCAAGTGTCACTAGCCACTGTGCAATGAGACACAAGCTGCCTACTGAGGTGATGAACTGGGTGTTCAATTACACCTATTTCAACCAGACTTCAAATTAAAAAATTGTTAGCTGTTTCAGTCCTATTTCCCCCCAAAATTCCTAAACTTTAGTATATACTATCATAGAGAAAGCTGCACACACAAAAATGGAAAGGACTTGAAAAGAAGTGGAGAGCATAATTAAGCAAAGATGTGTACTAAAATTAAAATCTAAAAGACAAAGTGAGCTTTTACTTACAACTAACCTGTGTATATACATTAGCTTTCCAGGTGGTTATGATTTTTACTACAACAAGGTGCCTCTAACAATGGATATACATCCATTCTTAGCTGCTTCTTGAAGTAAGAGCACAAATAGACCAACAATGAAGATGCGCTATGCTGATTATGCTGTTAGGGTCTAGTTGTCTTTACTTAAAAAAAAATCCCTCTGCCATTTAAGGGTAATCAATATGCTGCACATAGTGATCAAAATCCGTAATTCCGTGGGATTTTAGCACACTCATAGATGCTTTACAACACAGTGATTTATGTTTCCAGCTCTCATTTCTTGAGGGGTACCAAGGATTGCGGATACCTGGCTCATTACCAGTTGCAAAGGTAATAAATCAAAAACTGTGTTCAATTTTATGAAGCTGACAATGCTGACGACCACAGTATTTAATGTCAACATCCTATCCAAATATATCGTTAAAGCTCAACTTTCAGGGCTCTAGCAAATCTCAAAAGTGCAAGGAATAAAAGCAATGCCTATGAAGGAGTCATATCTGCAACTCTTCCTGGAGCCCTTGCCACTCTTTACTGTGCAAGGCAGGACACTGGATTAAATAGGCCACAGACTGATCTATTTCAGCCATATCCGTTTACTTTGCAAAATGCCTACTAGAAAGTACAAACCTTAACTACAATGCACAGTGAAAGACAGCAAAGAGAGGAATAACATATTGAACTGACTATTCTTAGCTAACAAAGATGATTTAAAAAGTTATCATCTCAGCTGAGTCCATTTGACTTCTCAGGAAGTAATAATTTATCACAATCATCAGCTAATCAAGTTTCTGTTTCTGGAAGGTCAAAAAAATTGACTTTAAATAAAAAAGCAAAGCAAATTTTTTAAAAATGTTTAAATGCCAATACCATCTCCTGAAACTGTAGCAGATATTGCTCTACAAAAACCTAATACCAGGTTAAAAAAAAAAGTCTGATATGTTTGAACATTAATCTTCTTTCCTGATTTCATCTGCCATTTTCCTCCTTTCTTGACATCTTCTTCCCTTTCCTATTTGATTTTTCAACTCCAAGCCCCTGTGGGATCACTGGAAATAACATCCTGTTCTCCTTGGACAGGATGGGGCAAAAAGCACAAAGAAAAGTGCATTCGAACTTGGCTAGCTGCAGTCCAAGAAACTATTGCAGAAGCTCAGAAGGCTGTGGGAGCCCAGGGCACACATTATAATCATACCTCACCAAAAGCAGAGGAGCACAACACTAAAGCTATGCCTATAATTGGCAGCTGGAGGTGAAGATCTGCAACAGCAGCGGTCTTGGTTTTGACGCACCAGTGAAAGAGAGCACTGGAAAGAAGTGTTTCCGTGCTTCTGAAGCACTCAGGAGGAACACAGTTTAATGTGCTTGGTAACAAAACTGGGATTTAAACAGAGATTTGTGCCAGTTCCTCTGCTGACAAAAATCAACACAGGTCCACTAAAGTGCACACAGCAATGGTAATGGGTGTGGGTCTGAGACAGGATTTTTTGCTGTTGGTACTCAGTTAGCTTTACTTGGCCTTGCTTGCTAATCAATCTGCTAATGAAATTAAATAATGATAGTAGCAATCATTTTTCTACACAAATTCCCAGGTGTATGCACTATCTTACTGTGAACCCAGTTTGACACACATGGATATTGGCTTTTCCTTTCCTCTGACTTAAGCATGGGATGTGAAATATATTGCACCTCTTAAGTCCTGTAATCTTGTTCTTTTCCATAATTCAAAGCATTTCTGCCTTCCATAGTAAGACAATCTTATTCATTCACTTAAGGAGAAGCTACTTGCCAGCACACCAATAAGTTATTTTCAATTCTGTCTTCTCTGAGCTTTAATTTTTTTATCCATCTGCAAAATGAGGAAATACCAACTTTGTTAGACTCATCGAGATCTCTATTTGGAAAGTACCACACAAATGCTAATAACTCCTAGTTTGAGGCATACAAAGAGAATATAGCTATATTAGCTGTTTTCCAGTCAAAACCTCAGTGGGCCTAAAACTATATAGGAGGTACAACTTCATGGTGTATTGTCAGAGGAGAGATTCGTTAAGAAGTACGCAGGGTGGACTCCTCAAGATAAGAGCTATCAAGAGGAAAGGATGATGAAAGGTGGCTGGCACCTCTGACAATAGTATTTACAACGGGAAATAATGAGGTGTAGCAAGACGCACTCTGCTCTCCTGGCCTGGCTTTCCCCACTGCTCCTGCCCACATTCTGCAATATGCAGCTTTTTCAACCTCAGAAAACAATTAATTAATATTTGTGAAGTGCTCTCAGAAAGGTCAAGCATTGTCTAAGCACTAAATGTTATTGTTATCATAAGGAAATAGAAAAAGTTTTAAAGTAGTTGAAAAATATATGCTATCAGTTTTAATAAAGCATTACATATTGTTATAGCAGAACAGATATTTATTCTTAAGTTGTAATCCACCTTGCTTTTACTTATACCACAGTTCACAGGGAAAGATAAATTTTTTTTAAAAAAATCAAAGAATTTTAAACCAATTAATATCATCACTACTGCAGAAATCTCCTGACAAAAACAACATTTACTCAAACAGATCACACAACAGTTTTCACCAGGCAGTAGCAGACACCTTTATCACAGAAACCATGTATGCAAAAGGATGGAAGCTTATGTAAATATGTACATTTCACACAGCATACATGCACAAACACAGTGTATGTTATGTTTGCTTAGAAATTTTTTCAGAAAAGAAAAAGAAGCAAAGCAACATTCATTGTCAGACTGTCCATCCGACACTGGTGCTGCTGTCTTTTCTCTGAAAGCATCCCCTGGTCCCCAGCTGAACAGGTTCATTCCAAAAAGCTACAGCTGTCCAGCTGTCATACGGCAAAAGGAGCAGCATTCAAGGTCAGCAGTCCCATTGTCATCCTCTAACACACTGTCGAGCTCCTGACACACAACCTGCACATGTACATGTAAAATGTCACTCTTTCCTTGACACAAGAATTCTCCATTCCCTCCTCACAGGCCCTTACTGCTGTCCCTCTCTACCTATATTACTCATCATCCACATTTTTCCATGAGGGCGTGTTTCCATTTCTGATGCAGGCACCACCCATGCCCTTATCTTTTGCTATAACCAAAACTGGAACGTGGTATTGAAGTGGTTGATCCAAACCAGTCCAGGAATTTGTCTACCACAGCTGACTGGGAAGAAATAAGGACAATCCTTAGAACAGGGCATCCCTATCCAAATCCTTCAGTCACCAAAATGCTTACTACCAGCCTCTTGGTCAGCAACCAGTGCTCCCACTGTAGTCTGTTACTGTGACATGGCATCCCAGTAGTTTTAGCTGATGCACAAAGGACAGCTTTTGAACATGCCCTTTACTTGCAACATCCTAGATATCTAATGTTCAGCTTCACCACAGATGCTGTATTTTGTGGTTTCATTTCTGTCATATTTCATTAGCATATATTAAGTATTAAATAATATTTTTAATAAAAAAAATATGGAGGGGGCTTTATGCCTCAAAGTCATTAAAATATTGACCTTCCCACTATGTCATTAGCTGTGTATGTCTGCTGAGTCTTTAATCACGTTTTGAAGAACAAGAAATCACAGACATGGAAACCACATGAAAGAAACGGCCTCGATCCAAAAGGAAATAAAGTATCATCCTAGACTATATAACTCAGTAGTAGTTTAATTATAGCTTGCCTAATTATACCTTATGACACTACTCTATGATATTGTAGTATAAAATCAACTCTCTCAAATATATACACATGCACACAAAACCTGTATTAAAAAAACATTATGCCTATGCTATACACAAAGTCAGAAGTTCACAGTCAGCCAAGAAACATGCCATATGTCCTCCATATACTTCGCCCCATGAAATGCTACCACAACAATCTTCTGAAGAATCCAGCTGCGGCGAAGTGGTGGACAACATACGGTACACCTCAACTATCTACAAACTTTTTCAGTTTGTTCTCCTCTTGAAATGTTGATGTGTTTGAATATAACTCTTGGCATAAAGATTTCTTCGGAGAAGTACTGTTTCCAAGAAAGAAAGGAAAAAAAAAAATCATACGCTGAAGTCCTAATACAGAGAATCATGGTGGAAATAAATGAGAAAAACCTGGTTAAATTAGGGTCTTTGTACTGGACAGCTCAGACAAAAGACTAGTAAAGCTCACTTTAACTTCTAGATATCCACTAGAGTCCAAGAAAATGTCTATATGGAAATGTGTTCATAACAGTTTCAAGCCATGTACTGACTGCATAAAGTGTCTTATAAAACTCCAGGTCAACGTCGAACTGCCATAGAAATACTGAGCCAATACATTAAGATACAGGAAACTATAAATATTTCCCTCTTTAATCTCCAGATGATGACGGTCTTTATTAAGCAGATGCCACCCATCTTTCATTTCAGTTAGCTGAAAGAACCAATTAGATGCATGTTTTCATAATGAAAATGTGAATTCAATGTGAAGCTTTGTCTAACAACAGGCTTGTACAGCAAAGCCTAAGCAGAGTTAAGCCATGGTCTCTGAGGGCTCCTCCTGGCACAGACTGCTAATGTAGGATAGGGAGTGACTATAACTGCATGCGTCCACAGATGTAAAAGGCAAAAGGCCAACAGCTAACAACGAAAGCAGCTGCAGTCATAGCAGTCATAGCTGCACGGTGGGAGGAAGAAACATAAGTTTCTGGTTAGCAAAATCTATAATCACTCAATTTCCGAGTTAGAAAAATGCTTGATCTTTTTCATTCAGTATTCTCAAGAAACCAGGACTTTAAGTGTACTCTTACATAACAGAATTGCAGCCTTTTAGAAAACCCACTAACACTAGCAGGAGAAGCCTACCATGAGAGCTATGAACACTGGCTAGCCATGTGGACCATCCAGAGGACAGCCTGTAGGTCATACCAGGCACATGGGACACTTCCGTCACCTGGAGGAGATGCAAAACAGCTGCTCAAGCAGTGATTGCAGACCTAGCAGCTGAACACCTCCTCCTGAACACAGTCCAGGATACAACATAGATGCCACTGCTGCAGTGGCCCTGGGGGGATGACATTTGCTGCCAAGGATGGAGGGAAGCACTTTTCAGGTCCTGGATCCCTCTTTTTAGCCCAAAAACTTCCTACCATCCTAATCCTTAGGCCATATCAAAATAAGTTCCTCCAAACAGATTTTAAGCCAAATTTAATTCAATATATAGGCTTACAGAAAACAGTCTTCTATGAGAAAATGAACTGTATTCATATTTAATTTTTTTAAGTCCCATGGAAACCAATTAAATTAATTAACCTCTCTCCATCAACTTTCTTATTAAGCTGCCCTAACATGCAAGAACATGAAGATGGAAGAGGCTAGATCATTTTCCTACTCTAAGCTGTAAAAAAAACCCTAAAATAAATTAATGGACAGAGTAATCAGCATGAGCAGTGAAAAATGCTTCCATATTAAAAATACTGTAGTGTTAAACAGAAGATACTTGGACTGTGGACTCTTTGAAAATAATCATTTTTAATCCATCCATCAGAGTCTTAAAATAAAATTTACCATGTTTGCATCCCAGGAATAACTCTATTATTCTCAGATTTTAGGGACTGAGTAATCAAGTTGAGCGTCACTTCAGACCTCCTCTGTAACAGTCTACACAAATTAGTTTCTTCATATTCGGATTCCAGATTTTATAGAAGCTCTTCTTGTACTTCCAACTACAAAACTATAATTAAACACCACCCTATGTCAAGAAGCTTCCTCTTACCCACACTTGCATTTCGTATTTCTATTTATCAAGTTCCTTTTTTTTTTTTGCCTGTTAACTCAAACAAGCAAACCATTTTTAACCCCTCAGGGTAAAACATTTTCTGATTCTTGAATAAGCTTCCCTCATTTTCTTTAAACCCTCCACAAGCTGACACATTTTTCAATACAAGACACCAAACTGACTCATTCCAGCATGGAGTCTCACTAAGAAAATACACAGCAGGAAAAACACCTCTATTTCTGCTTGGTACTCACCCGTGCAGAGGCATACTGTAGCCTCATCCCCTGTATGAAATGGGGATTGGTTACCCACTATTTCAGTAAGTCACTGTTTTTCTAATGTAGTTTAAGGGTGACCTAAATCTTTGCTTCCTATTCATGCGATATTTCATTTAGCTTATTAAAATGAATCCTGTACAAGTGAGTTCATCTTATTATGCAGCACAGATCACTCTCTGAAATTGAATTCCTCTCATTATGTATACACTAACAACCTTTTTGTTCATCTGTAATCTGAAAGTTTAAGAACTGATTTTTTAAAAGAAGTGATGCTAGTCATGGCCACAGTGCTTTCCACACCATTATCTGTTAAGGGGTCAAACTGTGACACACACATGCTATGTAAGAACATAGGGGAGATCAGGTTTAAAACACAAATACCTCAGAGACAGGATTTTTTTCTTCTTATGAATAGAGTTGAGAGGCTAAAATACCATTAGCTATGAGAAATATAATGTTAATCTGAAGTCATGTTACCGAATCTGAAACTAATTCAGCTGCCAAGAAATTGTTGCCATCATTTGATACATAGAAAACAAGATTGCCCTTGTTTGGTCACGTGGGACAGTGGATTATCAAAGTTCAAAAAAACAAAAGGAAGATCAGCAGCAGTCCCTTAGCTCACAGAATAAGATTGTCAGCTCATGCAATTTGCATTATCTTGGGCACTGTGGACATAACTAACTCACATGAAGACTTTCGGTTCCTAATTTCCACAACTGTAAACACTTTTAATTTGAAGACGCTTTGTGAATGCAGAACTTTGATCTCACATGGCCATTCCTAAGATGTAGCCAGCCTGCACACCTGCTTCCAGCCACGGGCAACATCTTATGTCCAGGAAGAACATAAGATACTGCCCCCAAAAAATATTCTTCCCGCACCCTACCATTTTCACATCAGAATATCTACATACTTGGTAACACTCATTGGATTTCACTTCCATAAGCTTGTCCTGCATTCCCTTGAAAACATACACGCTTTTAAACTTCACCACACACTTTGGCATGAAGCTTCAAGTTTACATACCCATTGCACGAAGAACATGTTAGAAAACATTATTTTTTTTAAACTGGCTACACTTATTTTCATTTGTCACAGCCAGTGACAATCAATAAGCACAGATCATGTATTTTAAGCACAAAACCCAACATACCAATAGTATTTTTAACTGTATTTTTCACATCACAACTGATCTAGAGAATGTATACATTGGGGAGGCAAAAATCCTTTAAACCAAAAATCCTTAAAACTTGATAATTACATTTTGTGACAGCATTAATTCCTTCCATCAAGTTGTGTGAAAAATTCAAATTAAGTACAGCCTTCTCTCTTAAATCCACAACTTTAAGTGACTTCCACCATTAAAATCTTTTAGGTATCTATGCCTTACTGTACCCAAGCACTGATATCACCAATTTCATGTCTTGAACTAATACTTCATTTCAATACAGCCTAAGCGAGGGGAAATAACAGCATACCTGAGACCTCTAGCATGAACCAAAAAAATTAGAAACAAAAATCCAAAGAAGGGAGAGCTGCTGAAATGGTGTTTTAAATACACTTTAAATATTTTAAATACTGAATTTTTTTTAATAAATTATTCATTGACTATTTAAAAAATACAGGGATTTGTTCTCAAATTTTGTATCTGCAGATTATTTTCTTCATCTCCATCACTTGCCTGGTCTGTGCTTTCTAGGGAAGACTGCTGAAACCACAGTAACAGCCTGAATTACTTATGGATTTAGGGAGAGATTAACCCAGCTTTCCGATAATGATAGTATTTTCTCAAAAGCCCATGGAGGTCATGACTAGCTTTAATGACATATTGTTTATTACATTCAGGACATTGACAAAATGTGATTTAGATGAACTAGGTACTTCAGCATGGAAAACATTGTTGCGAATCGTGCACCTTACTCAGCTCTTCAAAAGATGACAGCCTGTTCCTCTGCAGCAATCACAAGTAATGATATTCCTTTCAACTACACTAACTCATACACACCATAAAGTAGGCCAGGAGCTGCCAGAAAGCTATTGTCTTGCTAGAAGTAATATGCCATCCCCCCTCCTCCTGTGGTTTCAAATCTAGCAAGATCTCCCCAACAGATAGAAACAGTGAAGTGTCAGATGAGGACAGAGGATGAGCACAAACCAGAAAGCTAGCTAAAGGGTACAGCTGTTTACATGGCAGGGGTTTGGAGACACAGTCAGCTAACAAGGCATGCAGGGTAAAACCAGCCCATGAGCGCTAAGACCCCAAGGATGAATGAGCTGGAAAGCACACAGTTCCTCTTGCTGGAATAGACCTAGGAGACCTGTTCTTGTGAAAACTTTGCTGCACAAGCTGTTGTTTCAGGTACGGTATAAAAAGAAGGTCCCAAATCCAAAGCTGCTAGGCTGAGCAAATGAAGGAAAGGATCAGAGGATCTGCATTGTTCTGGTGAAAAAGAAGACCCACATGCTGCTCCATTTGAACAGACAGTGCAGAAGAGAGACAGAAAGTAAAAACAGCATAAAAGGCTGAAATACACAGGGAGCCTGTCAAGTTGCTTGCAATACTTCCTTACAGTGAACAAAGGGTAAGCACCAGGACAGATGGCATAAACTTTTAAAGCCTACCAGAGGGGTTTTTTTCTTTTGTAATCAGATGTAGCTGTAGAGATTAGCACAACATAGTAAACAATTTGAGAATTATACTGAAATTCAAATTCATCTCTGTATGTACTCCTAGACAAATAAACAAATATGAAATATATTCTGTTTCATCTTCAGACAGGATACTATTTCAATTTCCATCAAATCTGACCTCTCCAGTAAATGCCACTCAGTAGGAAAACCCTCAGAGCATTAAATGGACAAAGTGAGGCATGCAAACACTCCATTCTAGCACAGCACATGTCTCCATGGGTCTTAAATTGATTTTGAAAACTAGATTCATGACAAAACATTGCACTTTATAAAAATCTTCCCAGAATGATATGACAGGCTATGACCTAGCATTCGTTACAGGAAAAACACCTGTTCAGTTTTCATGCACTGATTAACTAATGGCAAAAATCTAGTTAACAGAGGGAAAAAAAAAAAAAAAGAAAACAACACTCATGGCAAAATATCTCCTGAAATAATTTCACCTATACATATCGCAGTGACTGGCGATCTTTCCCTTAATACCATGAATGTATGTAGAATATTATTTTGTTCAGTTATATTGACTTCACTAGGAGCATACTTAGAGTAAGAATTGTAGGACAGGGAATAAAGAGAATCACATTTTGTTCATAATAGCTTTTTACCTGGGAATTCAGAAGATATCTAAGCAGCATATTCTGGTTAATTTACTTTGATATGTGACGATTAACTCCAGGGGAATAAAAATAATACATTCAAGGATTCTTTCTACCACCCCTGTAATTGTTTCTATTGTCACAGATTCATTAAATCCCTCCGGTAAACCCCTAAGTATTATAGGTCTGCAGTATTCAAGATAATAAAGTAGCCCATGAAACAACTTTCCTGAATAACAATCATTCATAATTGATAAATTACAAAAGGTCTTTTTAATACACATACACAGTAACCAAAGCACAACTGAAGTGCAATCAGCACTGACTGAAGCACAATTAACATGAATAAAGGCAAAACTATCACAGTGCCAAAGCAAGAATCCCAGCTTAAAAAGGATGCTTCACCCTTAAGTCACTTTGTTGTACCCTGCGTACCAGTTTCAGCTGAAATTTCCATTCCAATAAACAGGTGCATTTTCTGCACACAAGCTCAGCAAATGGTTTTACAGGAACACAGCAATGCACACCTGTCTGACGGAGCAAACCAAGCTCATTTTATATATAAACATGCTCTTGAATAATCACTACAGTGCCTGGCCCAAACTGTTTTCTAAAATAAATAACCACATGAGGAGGTTTTTGCTGTTGTTACTGCACCAAACACTTGCAACTCTATTTTTCACAGTCACCCTTCAATATTTATTCTGTATGTTCTCCACCATAAATTGTGATCAGCTACAGTTCATAAACATAATATGCTTTCTAAATCTTAGCATAAAGACTGAAGTACTGAAACTTACTGTTCCATATGTCTGTTAAGCTTCTCTCGACACAAAGACTCCCTTGCTTTATTTCTAAGCTCATTTTCTACTAGAGCAACAAACCACAAAACACTTTGGTATGATTGTACGCTATTTGAATACAAATATTTGGATTTTGTATTCACTACTAATTGGTAAGTGTTTCGCTATTGCACAGAAAAACAGATGCCTCTATCTGAAGTTCTTTCCTACTTCCCTACTTCTAACACGCCTCCTTAAACCAGAGGTAACAGAGAGCTGTTGAATGGCAACAGAGCATAGTTTACTAGTATCCCATCTTCAGCTGGGTATCTGTAACTGGGATCTTTCCTTGGTTACTTACACTATGGCCAGCCCAATACACTGTTCACTATGTTGGCATGGCTACTGTTCTTCCAAGCACTTAGGTGCATTAGTTCAAAGCAAAACGAATTAATCTGCACCTTCTTGACAGTAGGGTTTGTTTGGGCTTTCCCCATCCTTTTCTGACACCATACAACAGAAAGAAGTCAAGTCTGGCTTTCTTTGCTTCTGCTGGTAGGTTTGCTGGATGTCAGTGAAAACAGACTAACTTAAACACAATACCTGCTAGCTTTTCAGTCAAAAGCTGAGTTTAACAAAAGCTCCATACCTGCAACATGCTTCCTTGAGGACTTCAGGTAGGTAAGTATTAAAAACAAGAAGAAAGCCAAATCTTCAGGTGGTGTAAATGGACACAGCATACAGGCTTAAACAAATCAATTCTCATCAGGCAGGTGTCAGTCCAATGCCCTGAATGAGTGCTCCACCCTACGCTTTTGGAAAAGGTAATATAAAAATAACCCAGGGGGAGGGAGGAAGACCATTCAAAAAAAAAAAAAAAAAAATAAAAAAACACAACAACAACGACAAAACTCACCACAAAAAAACCCCCACAACTTAAAAAAAACATTCAGACCTTTTTCTCACATATCATTATGAGCGCCAGATCTAACAAGGCCTAGTTACCTACAGATTTGCATGTTGTGGTTAGTTCATTTTAATGTCTAAGAAGCTCCCAGTGGCCAGGACACATATAAGACTCCTCTCCTAGGCTGATTCTTTGATACTGATCATAGAATGAGCTCACCAGGCAGCTTTTCTCTCAGCCAGAAAACATGAGACACTCTCTCCTCTGATTTTGCAAAACTTATTAAAACTTTAATTAAGTTTTAAGACTTCCATTCTTTTGTCAAATATTGCTGAAAGTAACCATCAAGTTCAAAGATATCTGGTGCAGATTAATATACAAACAATACACCAAGACAGTAGGATAGCAAGTATTGTTTCCTTAGGAAATCAGGATAAGCTATTTCCACTGTATTGTGTTTTCATCTATACTCTGAGCAACACAATTTACCAAAGGTTTGCAAGCTTCATTTTCAATTTCCAGGACAGAAAACCAATTTCAAGAGGAATGGAGAAGAACCAACAATATACTAAGGGAGAGCTGCTAAAGGCACCGTACTTCAAAAGCTGTTGCATTGCCGGCCTACTCCATCCTTCTTTCACTCAGCCATCAGTAGTCACTGCTCAGCCTAACAAATACAAAGCCAAACAGGAGCGACAAGCAATAGGTGCATTTGGCTCCATTGAAGGAAGCAGTACTATTACCCTAGCTGAGGATCTAGACCCATAAGCTTACATTTGTAAACAGCTTTTAATTCCTTCACTATTTATTACTAAAAAAATTTCCATAGATTTTATATAGTTACTGGTTTTACTATCTAAATTAGAAAGAAATAGTGGTTTGTAAAAACTAGTAACAAAACCTGAGCAACAAAAGGAGTGCAAATCCCGGTATCTTTTCTTTTTTCTTTTTTTTTTTTTTTAACTGGGGGGTGAGGGGGTGGGCCATCTTCACTGCCCTTTCAAGCCTTCCTCAAATCCTTGACTTGAAACAGTTACTCAGATCCTCACAGTTCCTCACCAACAGATCTCATGCCTCTCTCAAGCTGTTCTGTGTCATGTCAAGTCTTGTTTTATTTTAACTGTACAAACTCTTTATGACAAGGACTTAGTCTATATTTAGAAAATGCTGTATAAAGATATAGTGCTGTGTAAGTGTTTTACGATTTCACTGGTGTTCAACTTCAGCATTTTGGAAGCCACATGCATTGTCCTGGGCAATTGCAAACTGTAAGGAAAAAAGAATCATTAATGCGAGTAGAGAATTTTTTCCTTCATAAGTACTTTTTTTCCCTTGACTATTTTCCAAGCATACAGAATCACAATAAAAACAGCTACACTGCAGGATCTCAATCAAATTCAAATGAAAGCATGAGAAAACGGACAGAAACTAAAATTCTCACACCCTTTTCCAACAGTAACTTCTTGCTTACCTTCTTCAATGAATAGTATCATCCTAACGCCCTCTTAAACTAAGACTACAAATAACGTTGTGTATTGCTAACATACAGCTTTCAGAAACATCTTGCCCACAACATACTAAACTTCTTAAAACCAGGATGAGTAGTATTTTTTTGTTGTGTTATCTTCTCCCCCCCAGTTATTAAGTATTTAGAGATCTGAGAGTAGATTTTAAAAGCTGTGAGCTTATGTCTGGATTTTACTGTACTAGAGCAAGTAAATGAAAGAAATCCTTTTTTCTGAACCATTCACTATACCACAGCTAGAACAGAGAGTAGCTTTCAACTGAAAGCACAACAACTTACCTTCTGACTTTCACAAAGAATATTGGTACTTTATATATATACACATATGCAGGTATGCAGTATTTACCACAGAAAATTGATCCCTATGGTTTCTAGGGAATATTACGTATCCCTGTAGGCAACTCACAGGATGGGTTAGCTAAAAACTTCATTCAAGTCTTATTAATGTCCTAGTCTTCTTCATCTGCTAACACTCTTAATTTGAAACTACTATAGGTATAAATGATATGCATCTCTTGACAAAAGATTCAGATGCATAATCAAGTTATTAGGCCTTTAGCTATGCCACATAAGGTTGCTGTTTGCATGCTCTTAGCTCACGTCAAACACTAAATGAAAAAAGTTGAAACTAACTTTTCTGTATGTTAAAAATACACACAACTGTAGCAGAGCTGCAGATCTGAGAGTTTAAAACAGCCTTGTAGCTTCTAGTTCTGATTTCTGCCTGTTAAAAGTTTAATCTGTAACAAAACCTATCATTAACAGACAGTTGTGTATTACTCCTTTATTAAGGGCCATGAGCAAGTAATAAAGGCTGGTGTGAAATTTGCTGAGACCCTGCCACAGACAGTCAGCCACCAAAAACATATTTGACCAAGATCAGGATGTTAAGATGAGGGCTTAGAGAGGATAGAGATTACCTTGTGGCTAATGTGACTAATCCCTGAATTTCTTCTAACAGCCTTTTTGTGGTAGACTAGAACAAAGGCACAGAGCTGGGAAAACATAACAGCTGATTCTTCTTTCATTCCCCACCATCTCACTATGTCTTTTTCTTCCCTGTCTCAGTGGATGCCCCAGAGTTTGCTAGGTATAAAATAAAGATTACCAAGTAAAAAGAAGCCATTTGTGGTGTGAACTCTTAACAGCTGACAAACTAATGTCTCTATATTCCTTCTACTTCCTCCTCATCTACTCCATATGCATGTTTTCCACAACACTCTTCTCAATTTTATTTTGAAACACAGTTTTCCCAAATCTTATGTTCCTCTACTTCCCCATTATTCATCAACTTCTGAAAATTTAAAATCCAGGCAATCATTTTAACATCCCTGCTCTTTTTAACCCCTGCTCCAGTTGGACTTCAGAAAAACTCTAAATGCCTTGTTTCCCATCTGATATTGTGCCCTTGCATAATTACCATTAGTATAGAATAGGTGCCTATAGGTACAGTACAGTTCATTTTCGGACACACTGAACTTTTTCACATCAATTGTATTTGCAGTGTTTTGACCATTCTGAAACTCCTATTCTTACTCTTCTGGACTCTCAACTCATTGTAAGAAAAATTTTGATAACCCAATTTTTAGAGGTACTAAGAATTTAATGATGTAACAAAAAACATCAAAACAGTACATGCTCGGTAACTTTTGAAAATCAGTCCTTGACAAAAACAAATGCTGTACAAAGCAAACCAACAGACACTAAAGTATTATTTAAGGATATAATCAAGGCGTCATTAAAATCAGTAGCAGTTTTGCCACTGGCTTACGGGGCCAACTTTTCTCACAGAGCTTATAGCTGCTACATTAAAAAAATGGGTTCAAAATACTAACAAATTAGGATGCTTGAGTCTTCTACCCACAGCATAATCGCTGCACTAACTACAGATACAAAATGCTAGAGAATTCACACAAAGCAAAACCATATTATTTTGCTACTCACAATGAGGGCAGAGCTTGCTGCGACCTCTGCACACCACATTCCTTATATCACATCTACTTTTACACTGGGAAACAGCAAAACCAAAGAAAAGAGAAGATACCTACATAGCTCTCCCACCCCAGGATCCTTGGCAGCTCATTAACCTCTAACAGAAGGAAGGTAGGTGGAGCAATTAGAATGCCTTCATAGACTGCCTCTGGAAGACATACAGGTGTGCCTTCACATACAACATGGTTTTTTTCCAAATAGCCAAGTAGTCATGCAACAAGCGATTATACACAATGTTTGCACTTCTACATGCATATGGAAAACAACATTTGTGTTACATGATATCAATTTGTAAATGCCATTTCCTACAGATCCTCTGTGTCCCAACAATACTTGTTTTAAATATCAATACATATTAAATTTTTAATATTTCTTGATACTTATTATCTATAGCTACTTTGTCATTTTAAGCACACTTGATACCTTGCTCTCACAGCTGAAGGCATAATCTGCTCTCAAGGTGTTTGAGAGGTCTGTGAATCTGAAAGAATGTAGAATATACATCGACTTGCAGCATCACTTTAAATAAATATGGAGAAAGCCACATCATTTTTCCTATTGCCATATTCTGCCAGTCGCCTCCCTTCAGCAGTATCAAGAGAAAAAACATTAATATATCATTGGAAGAATCTGCTTACTAAGGCAGTTTATTAGTATTTCTGAATACTGCAAACAAAATCAGCTTGTTAGCACTTTCATCCTTTCAGTATATAGATTAAGTTCTTATTTAAAGCTTCTGTGTTAACAGCAGAATAAATATTATTTTTCTTGCACAACTAATGTAATAAGTATGGTGACAATTAATGAAGAAAATGAAAGGCAATCTTATTTTTGGCAAGACTGTTACTCTACTTCCATTGTACTTGTGCCACAACATGTTCAGTTGGTCATCAAGAATCCAGCCTGCATATTTTAAAGTTGTAAAACCTGTTAAAACAGCCACCAAGGCTCCTATTCAAATCAGGAGCAGTTCTGCCACTGGCTTAAATGGCCAAAACTTCTCTGAGAATTTATAGCAAAACTTCATTCTTCTCTCTCCTCACTAGTCATATAGTAAAAAATGACTACAAACCACTTTACATGAATGAATAAATAAAAAAATGAGCCAGGATAGTTCACAAATATACCCCCCCGGGCTGTCATTGCGCTAAATATAGCTAGAATACACTGTAGAATTTGGAACTACTACCTAGCACACAGAACAAGATACAAAGCACAGAATGCTGGTTTAGTTGGCTACTGGCAGAGGCTGCCATTACCACCTTAGCACAGCACACGCCTCCTACCACGTTCTGACTTCACCAGGTGACTCCATCTTTCTCAGGGTCTGAGATTTTGCTAGCATAGCTAACGATGACAGGTTAACATCATTGGAAGGTGACATTTGCACAGATGTCATTGCTTCACAGGTTCTGCTTCAAATGACAAGGCTTAGACTAAGTCACAAGCAACATACAAACGAGGAACCTGTTGAACATTTCTATACTCTCACCCAAACCTAAATCTCACTGTACTATACAAAATCAGTGAATCACTTGAGAGCTGCTGTTTTCACATTAAAACATTTGAAGAGATCACATCAAGATGGCACATCAAAGAAGAAGCAGGAAAGAGGCCTGAAAGCAAGAGTGAAAGCAGCAAAAACAGAGAAGAAAGCCAGAGCTGGAAATGCACTAGAACCAATCAATGTATTTTCAGATGCAAAAATGTGCACTACCAAAATGTATAGGCAAAGAGTATTTTTTAAAGCTTCCTACCAGTCTGTCACAACTGGTTCTTCATACTGGAAGGCAGCTGTGACTCTTTCTTATACACATTACTGACTGAGCTTGATCAAATTCCTGATATGCTAGAGCATTATAAAAAATTAAGTGGTATTTCCTTAAATAATGTAAAAGTGTCTTTACATTCGAGGAGCGCTGAACTGCTTTCTCTCAAACTTAACAACAAAACAAAATCCAGGAAATCTTTTTCTCCTAGACTGAAAAAAAAAATAATCTGCTAGTAATTAGTCTTTATAGAGAAAATGCTGCGTAACTTTACACTCAAATCCTGCAACTGGATCTGTAGGAAGTTTCCACATCTATGCCAAATTATAAAAAAAAAAAACCAAACTATACTAACACAATTAAGTCATTAAGATAAGACTGTGGGGCTTGGGATGCATATTCCAGTTCAGCTCTCTTTATCACAAATCAACTGTGTGATTTCAATGCAATCACTGCTTCAATTTCCCATCTATGAAGAAAATAATTACATTCATACCTCATATGGGGCTTTCATAGCAATAACCTGGGCAAAAAAGTAGTACCATCTATAGTCAACTTGGAACATCTGGATACAGAAACATGATCATTCAGATCTTATAATACACCTCAAACTTATTTGGGGTATTTTTTTTTTATTTTTTTAGTCTTTGTGCAGAATTACAAAACACATGCAACAGACTACAGCATACATTTTAAAAAATTCTTACTTTTTGCACATCCAGGACTTTTCTGCTTTTGCTTGCCTGTGGTTTCTTTTCCCTTACGCTATCATTGTATTTTATTATAAAACAACTATCCCGTACAGGACATCACATTTCAGGTAAAAGCAGTAGACTTTGTATTAAACATTAACATTTTGTTGCCATACAATGGAGAAATTATACTAGTCTTCAGTCACAGAGTGTGCGAGTTTATATTGTCTAAGCGATACACATGTAGTGCAGTAAGAACAAGTCAAAAAGTGCTAAGTACAAGGAACCACACGTTTAACTAGCAAACAGCTATAGAGTTTTAATACAGTTGCATGTAAAATATATGGCTGCATCTTCCATAATCTCAAAGTTATAGGCCTTGCTGAAGCATAGGAATATACATGAAATGTTACAAGTACAAATAACACTACACATTTTAAGTGCTTGCAAGTTCTGTATTATACATGCCATCTCACACAGCCAGCACATTCAACAGCTGAAATCTAATACAAAAGTATATTTACTTTATCAAGGTAACCCAGTTTACTACCATTGCAGAAAACTGTCAAATAAATGCAATAATGAGAGAAAAGCCTGATGAAGCTGCATAGTTATTTCTCAGGAAACAAACGCAGCCCCTACTTGCCATTACTTATGTATACGTTTCCTCTTGTTTCCCCATCCTGTGTGAGCCCCTTCAATTGCAGCAAAACTACTCACAAGGGGAAGAATTAAGGCACTGAATCTTATAACAAGCAGTAACTTCTGCAAGGTAGAGGATATAGTTAGGTTCTTCCCCCTAACAAGCTGGTAGTTATTCCAAAAATAAAGTGCACACTGCTTATTAATTTGACTTGAAGTGTCTATAAGGTTTCTTTCCCATTAATGCTTTCACTGACACACAAATGCTATTTCATCTCATGCTTTACTTGTACTAATCAACCTCAGAAAAACAGCTGTGCAGCTTTTACTTCTTACCTTGCCTCAAAGGTCTGTAACACCTGGCAAATACACATCCTCCTTATATTAGGACACCTCCAAGAAGTACAGTGAAAACAATCCAGGAACTTAAACTCTACAAAAATGTCATGTCCTCAGAATGTGCAGATTTTTATGTTTTTCAAAATCTACCATTATTTATTTTGACAAAACACTTTTCTCAGTGACTTGTATCTGTGCAATTCACCAACACCACATAAAAACCATACATTGACCTTATGCAATTCTGACCTTCCAAATACTCCAGATGGGCTAATCCAACAAAGCCATAGTATCTTCCATGAACCTTCATGGAAGAGTGGGAATTTGTCCAGATGGAGCAACATCTCTACATCTCCCT
Organism: Haliaeetus leucocephalus; assembly: GCF_000737465.1. Classification (NCBI taxonomy): domain Eukaryota; kingdom Metazoa; phylum Chordata; class Aves; order Accipitriformes; family Accipitridae; genus Haliaeetus; species Haliaeetus leucocephalus. Next base: position 8,086,429 of record NW_010972576.1, on the reverse strand, counting down.
TGCAATTTATGAAACACCCTATCTAGCGAACAAAAACATTGCCAAATTTATTTTAAGTTGTTCAACATCCAGCTATTAACTACAAAGGCTTATGTGAGGCATTAGGCTTGAATCAAGGACAAGCTCAACCACACACAGTTTACGCAGCATGAGAGATCGTGCTCTCTCACAACCATATGCTTAGGTCCAATGACACAAGATATTTTTCAGCATCTTCCAACAGACTTAAATACCAAATGCCATCTCTTGCAACCCAGTCGTGGTACATACCCTGGGTACTGTTCCAGGTCCTCCTTCTGTTACAGCTCCCCATGTCTGTCCCCCTACTCAGGCCTGCACCAAGGTCTCTAGAAGGCAGGCCTTGCTCAAGCCAATGTGCACCACCTATTCCAAAAAGTCCTGCCAGGGACTACAGCCAGGGCTACAGGACTTCACCCTGTGGGCTGACAGACAACTTTCCCACTGAACTAAATTCCCTCACCAAAATGCCGCAGAAAGCTGCTGCACTTAGTAGCCCTCCAAGCCAAACCAGGGAAGTTCTTCAAACTACAGGGACCATTGCACTCCGCACTCCAAGGGGTAAAGGAACCCCAATTTGCATAAAATATCCCTTGTTTGTATGACACGCTTTCAGCGGATCCTGGACAGCCATGTGTTATTACCTTCTCCTGAGACAGTGCTGCCTATTTAGGGGATGTTGCTTTCTATTTGGGATGCTAGAGATGAATAACAACTTCAGGGTGAAAAGATTCATCATCATCATGTCTCTAAGAGGACTTTCTAAGGCTAGTCGTTCCTCAGGGTTATTCCAGGTCTGAGTCAGCCCTTCCCATCTCTATTTCTAAGAAAACATTCTTGAAATATTTTTTACTGTTTCTGCAATAACTCTCTGTTCTACAGCAGCCTTAAAAATCATGGCTAAATCAAGCCACTGCAGAGTTGATCACCAATGCAAAAAATATTTTATGTAATATTACTACTTCTAGCTAGATAAATACAAATATCGCTGTCCTTTATACCAATTGCATTTGTACTAGAGACACATACAATGAGGAGTTGTAAAGAGGACAAGAACACTCCTGAATGATTAGGTGCAATGTCTTTGCTATCTGAGCTTTTCCAGTTCATTAATATTTCACTTTTATATATTCCTCAGCTGCTTTTACAAGATGTTCCTTTCTCTCTTTCTTAAGTATGAGCAAGGAGAATTGTTTGAAGTAACTAGTAGACCTTGCCTCACAACCCCACCTCCGTGCCTCCTGAGAGTTTAACATTTCAAGTGCAATATATACTAGATAGAAAAACACATCTGGCATAGAAAAGGATGAGAGAAGATTCTGAGTCTCCCGTCTAGTTCCATTCAACTATAAAGGTGTACAATAAGAAAATAAAGTGTACCGCAGTTTCCCTCTATGCTAAGACACTTACTGTTGTCAATCGTGAATGCAAGAGGGAAACATAAAGCTGTAGGGGGTTCCCTTCTCTGTGGAAAAGCAGAACCACCCTGTTCCTTTGCAAGGCAACTCGCTGCAACATTCTTTTCCTTGGCAAACGTGAAAGATAACCACTTTCAGCCAGGAGAAGCAACACCAAAACTGTCTAGCAGAAATATGGGATTTTCACGAACCTCTTCCATAATAAGCACTACCATCACCATCTGCTCCACTTTTTAAAAGGCCACGCAATTTTGGAAAACACAGGCAGGAGGATCCAGCTCCTGCCTCCAAATCCAACCCCACGGCAAGGGCCACACACGACGGCCAGTGCCTCGGCCCTACCCATCCACGTTTCTGAAACCACTTCCCCCTGCCATCCCCACAGGTTAACTGCAGACTGCTTAACAAACACGGGAGGGGGGCGGGGGAGAACAAGAAACGCCAAAAACACACAAACAAAAAAAAGGACCTGATCCTCGTCCCCTTCACCTGCAGCGGCGAGGCCGGAGCTGACTCCCAGAGAGAGGTGCAGCCGCCGCGGCACCGGCTCCCCGCGGTGCGCCCCACCGCAGGCCGGGCCCGGCGGGCCCCA
>NW_010972576.1:8083892-8084116 GCF_000737465.1 Haliaeetus leucocephalus | reverse complement strand
GGCCGGGGCGGCGCTTTCGCGCCTGTGCCGGTGCGGTGCGCCTGTGCCCGCGGCGCGGCGCAGGGCGGCCTCTCTCTCTCTGCGTGTGAGTGTGTGTGAGATGAGTGTGTGTGTGTGAGTGATGAGTACGTGCGGCGTGGCGCGGGGGTTGGTCGCGCTGCGCGCCCCCGTGTCTGTCCGTGCCTCTCCCACCCCCCGCCGCACCCCCCGACGCGTTGCCACCA
>NW_010972576.1:8022817-8083882 GCF_000737465.1 Haliaeetus leucocephalus | reverse complement strand
CGGCGGGCTCAGCGCCAGCGCGGGGGCGGGCCGGGCAGAGCAGCTTCCCTGGCCTCCTCGGGCGAGAGGGAAATGCGCGGAGTGCGGGGGGGGGGGTGTCCGGGGCCCCCCGGGGGGGATTCAGCTTCGCTCCGGTGTGTTTACACTCACCATCTGCTCAGGGATTTGTATCTGTGTTTTTCCCTTTCCCGTAGGGCGGTGGAGCCATCTGATTTCACTTCCTCATCCTCTTTTCAGATACGTGTTTTGTAATTATTTTCCCGTTGCTCTATCACCATCCCGGCGCATTGCCCATCCCAGGAAGGGAACAAGGAAACGGCGTTTAAGTAGTAGTCGCCACACCAAAGGCAGGTCTCGTCTCCGCCGCTGCAAGAGCAGGAGTGATTCCCTGGAATATTGGGTCAGGGCAGGGGTGAATTACCTGGCATTTAAATGTAATGAATTAAGTTCCTTATTCAATTCAGAAAGAAAAGTCAAAACAGAGGAATAACCGTGTTCTCTGCAACTAATACTTAAGGAATATGATTGAGTTTTCCTACTGGTTTTGCTTGCCAATTTATACGGGATCCTTCCTGCATTACATACCAAAGTGATCTATCTTGCCTCAATAAGGACGTCATTTGAATAAAATGAGTGACAATTCACGAGTGACAGACTGCAGATATGTGCCCTGTCCCCTCATGTTACAAAAAATAGCATGCATAATTTGGTGAACTGAAGAAACGCGTTGACTTTGCAGTCTTAAGTCTCCACAGGAACAAAGTATGTTCTTCATTCCGTAACATCATTCCTCACCCTGAAACTGAACCCAAAGAAATTTTAATTATTAGGCTTACACAGAGAAATGCAGATCAGAATGAAGTCAATGAGAGTTTTGAAGAATTTTGAGTAAAACACATATACACGGAATACACCTACAACTTAACAGCAACTATGAGGTTCTGCTGAAATTCTGAATAAGAATTGTGTGAGAATGCAGAAGCAGTTGTGTCTGTGTCACATTTGGTATGACAGTGTCAGGAAACTGAATGCTTATAAATGCGTCTTTACAAAAGCTAAACTTTCAAACAAGTGAGTTCATCATACCTAATTATATTTAAATATAACTGTCAATCCGTTCAACATGTTCACAAGACCGTTTGATGAAACGTTGTAACCAAGCCTAATGGTGTTTCTCTTTCTTCTTGGGCCAGATAATAAAACTAAAACAGATAAAATGTTCTAGGGTCGCAGAGGCAAGTTTGGCGTACGCAGCACACAGTAGCACCACAACGATGCTACATAGAAAGAAACAGATTTTTTAGTACCCTGTAATCAACATTTAAAAGACAAAAAAATCTCATGTGACACCGCCTCAAGAGTAGGTGTGTTTGTTAGTGAAAGTACCTACATTCACAATTTGGGAATTTCAAACAAGAGTATGCAGTAACCAGATTGTTTTACTGAGAGCTAGTTCACAAGCCAGCAAAGCATTTAAGCATGTACTCAACTCTATGCGTGTGAGTCGTCTACAATGAAGACTAGGGTATTTGCCATAAGTAAAATTATGGGTCTGCTTAGCCACTTTATTAAGCTGAGACAGCCTTGAAGTTAGAGGCAGAGGAATCTGTGTTTTGCTGAATCAGGGTTCTCCTAAGAGTCTTGCATGATTTTCAAACTCCATCTCTCACCCTCCTTCTTCCTTGTATTCAGCAGAAGATTCTCAGAGCCTCCTTAATGGTTAACTCCGACTGTCCGGCACATTTCTATAAGCTCTCCTGCCTGCCGTTGAGCTGAAAGGTGAGCCCCTGTGATTAAGCAGCACTTCCAGACACACTCACAAGTGATGCTTCCAGTGAAGCCAGAGAGGCTTTGATCAGCCCAGTGACACAGACAGATCAACAACAGCCAGCAGCTAGAGGTTGTACAGAATAATGGCAGCTTTTCCAACACTAAATTGCATTCTAGTGCATTGGAGGTGGGAAAAAAGCCCCAAACATTGTAATACACTTAAGCATCGAGCAATGCCTGCTTTGGAGTAGGTTTGCTAACTGAGGCCCCAACAGAGAGCTATGGGAGGTACGGGAGGAGGAACACTTGTGGCCACCACGCCCTGAACCTGCCCAAGCACACGTAACCTGATTCTCTTCCACCAGTTTCCTACTGGTATGGCCTAGGTGACTTCAGCAGAAAGCCTCTCTGTATGACAGGGTGTTTCACCAAAATCTTCATTAGGTTTTGCTAGCACAATGAAGCTTAAGAGGAAATTCCACATTCAGAGATGAGCGGATTCATCAGGAGCAAGACATTCTTGTTGACTGAGAAATAAATGTTCTCAAAGTCACACAACTGACATGTACGATTCCCTTGCATCATTTATCTGCTCACTTTGTGTTCGTTCCTTGTTGTGTGACCAATGATTTCACGTGATCCCCCGTGCTTGATGCTGCCTCCTTCCTAATAAGTAAGAGGGATGTGGTTTTTTCACACTTTTATCCCTTTTTTTTTTTTCCCCACCCCCCACATGTCAGTGTGGGTCCATCACAGGGCAGGCACAGGGGGAGCTGTGACATGTGAAATCAAATCGGTTTCAACAGACATGTCTATCACGGTCAAGCATGCATCCCTGTGTAACCTTCTTCAAGGCCTCAGCCCTTCATCAAACAGGCATCTCTATTCCTGAGACAAGTCTTCAGCAGAGAGAAGTAAGTGCTAGTCTGCCTTTATTCAACAGACTAGACACTCAGTGGTCATCTGCATGAGTGACCCTAACTGCATCAAGTTTGGGTCTGGCCATAGCTACCACCAGTCCTTTGGGGGCCAGGTTGGCATTGGGGGTGTTGCTACACCACAGCAACGATGAAGCATTCTTGTCAGGTCCTGGTTTATCTTCCCATCACAGGAGAGGGCAAAGGAAGCCTCCTGTACCAAATTGTTTTCACTCTCCTTTCAAGAAACATCCCTTCAGTGGAGCATTGTCACGCTAATCAATATGTATTGGTTTTGTATTGCATACCATCTTATCCACTCACACCTTTGGAGCAAGGATTAATCAAGTGTCCTTCCACTTGCTGTATAGTGCCATGTACATGCAATGTACTGAATACTGTCACTGAAACCAGGCAGTTTGTTAAAAGCGATGAATTTTATCATGCTAACTCTGCAATCTCAAAGGAGGTTGAAGTCCCCTTTAGTTAATCATAAAAGAATAGTAATCTGAAGCAGTTTTTAAATTCACGTTCATAGGTTTTGTCCCCTGCTTTTAAATAGACTGTAAATTGATTTATAGTCTCTGTCACTGGGCTCCCTCAGCACCAATGGCACAAATAACACCACCTTTTAGGAATATAACCACCTTCACTACAGAGGCCAGAAAGAACAATTACAATTAGAAATATAGAATTTCTGTTCATTCAAAAAGATAAATGCTCCTTATACTCTCAAAATTTAGTTTATTAAATTGAACAAAGAAAGGTTATTTGGCTATCTCTCTAGTGAGATAACGGACATGAATCTACCTTTGATGAAAACCCTCCAGTTTGGCATGAAAAAAGGATCAATCCCCATGCCCTTGCTTTTCTCCTTGTTTAGCCTGTTAGAACAGCTCAGTTCATCTATTTTGGCTTTGCTATTTTCTTTTCAAACAGATTCAAACAGTTAAGGCAGGTATTGTTATCGTTCGTTGCTGGAAATTGTGATGCCAGCTTTGTGAATATATTTTTTTAGCTAGTCCAATTTTAAGCACTGTCGATATGCAGGCTTCGTGCTTTACTTTTATTGGTATAATCAAAGTAGTAAAAACCTTATCAGCTCTAATATTTGTATAAATTAGCTTAGCAGTATAGTTTGTTTACATTTCCATATAGAAATACACCGTAACTGGAGAATGTGGTTTTGTACAAGCGTAAATGTATTTACTTCAATGTTCCTCACTGGCAAAACTGTCTTGGTGAAAACAAAACACTCCTAACTCAGAGGCGTATTTTCCCAATAAAATCTGTGCATACTGGCTGAGGGTCCAATCCTACAGTAGGTGAGCAAACTCCTGGTTCTCTATGGTAAACCCTGAAGATTCACATGGATACGTAAATCTGAGGGACTCCAAAGAACTTGGGTATTCTATTTTCACAAACAGCAGCTAATAAAAGCATCCAATGGCTGCCTCCTGTGTTTGCATGCCTTTTTATTTGGCCAACGGAAGTCTGCATAAAGTCAGTTTTACTTTTCATTCTGAGCTCTTTCACTTGGAGGATCCCCATGGCAAGTATTTTGGTTCTCCAGGCTACCAGGGTATATTTGCTTGTAATTTGTCTGTTCAGCTTTGTAATCTTTGCACTTAAACTGTGGAAATATTTTGGTTTGTCTGGGGATTTTTTAAAGGTTATTTTTATAACATTTACATTTTTGGCAAAAATTGAAGCTGACAAGCATTCTTTTCAGCCTTGTTATTTATCCATTTTACAAAATGGGAATAGGAAGGAAACCTGCTGAAAGGGAAAACTGCATTTCTATTTGAAACAGATTGAGTGTTAGCATTGAAAACATAGTCTGAGGGTGGTATTCTGTACCAGAAAATAGAGGTTTAAAAAAGAATAAGGTATGCCTCATTTTATCATATCTACCACTCTAATGCATCATCACAGCAGGAGCTTTCCACAGTACCACTGAACCTGGGGGCCTGAGCAAATTCTGCATTTAAGTCTCATTCGTTAGGTTTGCCTTAGGCCTAAATAGCACCTAAAGTTGTTCAGTTAATATGGAATTATGAAAGTTTTCCTCATATGTTTAATGAGCAGCAACTTTTCTGCTTTGCAGACAAAAGACCACACACAAGCCAAAAAAAAAAAGAGGTGGGCATCATCTGAGATTACGCAGAGGAATGTAGGGTGTCCAGGTGTATACACTGATACATGGAAACGTATAAGGCACACCCATATATTATGCAGTGTAACTCCTAAAAGACCAGTTAATGAAAAGGCTTCCAGCACAGATAGACTAAGGGCCCTGCAGTCCATCATTACAACTGTTACAGGCGCTCCATACTGCAGGTTTTCCTCAGTACTGTTCACCCAGGTAGAGCAATGGCCGCTTTTCAGCGTTCCAGTCCCAAATTCTCCCTTTCACTTCTGCTGCTGTAGATCTAATTTGTCCCCTGAAATGTCCATTTTTCATGCGCCTGTGAATCAATACTGGCTTTACTGAGGAGAAAACACTTGTTTCTCTACTTCTTTCCCTTGGTAAATTTAAAAAAAAAATCTGGTAGTAAGACTATCTAGTTAAACTTTAAGTATTGGTCAAAGAATAAGAATTAATATCAAAACAAGAAGAATACATCATGTATTTTCTATTACTCAGCTGGCTTGTATGATCAATAACCAGCATCTTGGCAACACCCAGAAAAACATAGAAGCTCATTCAGTTACTGATGTTCTTCCACACAGCCTTTCAGTTTGATCTTCAATAGGAAGAATCTACCTGGAAAAACATACTGGAAATAAATACACAATAACTTCTGAGTCCCCTCAATGCATTATCTCTGTATATCCACTATGTAGTGGTCACATTGGCAAGAATTTGGAAAGCTATATGTGGATGATTGTCGTGGTTTAACCCCAGCCAGCAACTAAGCACCACGCAGCCGCTCACTCACTCCCCCCCCATCCAGTGGGATGGGGGAGAAAATCAGGAAAAGAAGTAAAACTCATGGGTTGAGATAAGAACGGTTTAATAGAACAGAAAAGAAGAAACTAATAATGATAATGATAACACTAATAAAATGACAACAGTAGTAATAAAAGGATTGAAATGTACAAATGATGCGCAGGGCAATTGCTCCCCACCTGCCGACCGACACCCAGCCAGTCCCCGAGCGGCGAATCCCTGCCTCCCACTTCCCAGTTCCTAAACTAGATGGGACGTCACATGGTATGGAATACCCTGTTGGCCAGTTTGGGTCAGGTGCCCTGGCTGTGTCCCCTCCCAACTTCTTGTGCCCCTCCAGCTTTCTCGCTGGCTGGGCATGAGAAGCTGAAAAATCCTTGACTATAGTCTAAACACTACTGAGCAACAACTGAAAACATCAGTGTGTTATCAACATTCTTCTCATACTGAACTCAAAACATAGCACTGTACCAGCTACTAGGAAGACAGTTAACTCTATCCCAGCTGAAACCAGGACAATGATCACCAGTGCTTTTTCAGGAAGGCAAAGGATTTGGTCTTTATATAAAACATCAGCTCTGTATTTCTTCAAGCACAGGAAAAAGCACATTAGTTTTTAGATCTTTAGCAATCACACAAACAAACCTGTGGCAGACCTTGAATGCCTATACAATGCTAAAGTTGTACCCAAGTAAAAATTAAAGCATTTAGACTTAACTAAAAACTTGAATTTTTTAATCCAGGAAGCAGATTGTTTATGGGCTATTACAATATAATATGTCTGAATACTCAGCGAGCACATTCCTGTGCCCTATCTAAGGCTGCAGCTGGGGAGTGGATGTAGCAAACTAAATGAACTGACAGTCTCGCATTGGAAGCCCCTTGCCGAGCTGGGGTTAGAGAAAGCTTTCTCAGTCTGACCCTGTTGCCTTCTCCACTGCATCACCCTTACTTTATATTTGCTACCACGTGCAGTGCAGTCTCGGGCAGATACGTGTAAATGTGAGATAGCGGATTTACAGAGTAGTACTTGCATTGAATTTCCAAATTTTGTACCAAAGTCTGTAAGAGGTTGGTACCTTGCATTTCACTTCAGATTGCTGTTGCGGCAGGGGCAGCTTCGCTTCATCAGCCATTGCACTGGCTTGTGTGATCACGAGGCTCCAGGAGAGAAGGCATCAAGCCACAAGCTCTCACAATGTGCAATCAAACTGAGATCCAAAGACGTGCTAAGAGGCATCCTTTTTCACATTCATGTCTATTATGCCAAGCTTCATACTTTGTATTTATGGAAGAGAGGGCATTTTCTTTATTCAAACATCTCATTTTAAAGTTGGTTTCCAAAAACCTTCTAGTCTCCATTAGAGATGGATAGTTGCCGAAACTCGCATTGTGATTCTGATTTAAGTGCAAGGTCTGCTGCTAGTGGCTGGAAATCTAGTCTGTTTAATGAATTTATTGGGCTTTGGCTCACATCCTAAAGGATATTTATTACTCCATTACATACTCTATTATTACACAGTATTATTGTTATGAACATAACAAACACACATGATGTATAGCTCTGTCATAGCCAGTGTGAGAAAAAAAATTAGCACACTTCCCCAAATATAGAAATGCTCAGTGTTGCCTCATGCTCTGAATATTTGAACAGCCTCATATTCTGGCTCAGGTCCCTGAAGCATGTTCCCCAGGAAGGGGTATGTGCATCTGGAAAAGAGGATCTATGGTAATGGTACAAGTCTGGCGTTTAGTGAAAGGCACCAGCTCCCTACTGCTCTTCTCCTGGGGTAGTTTCTTTCCCAGTTGGTGACCGGTTTAAATGACCTAAGGATGACACCAGAAAGGTCTGTTAATTTCATCCTGGGTAATTTAATTATTTATAGTCACATAAATGTGATAATTGACATTAAACAGCCAAATTTTCAGTAGCATGGATTTCAAAAGCATTAGCAAACACAGCAGCATAGAGGATGTGGGTAGAAAGGTAACAGAAATTTGTGGAGTTCAGCAGTGCCCAAACATTGCCAAATACATACACTTCACAACTAAATCAATAAGAAAAACTGTTCAAAACACAAAACTAACTTGACTAATATACAGTGATAATAATTCACGTCACAACGTTTCCTGACTTTTATATCCCTATTAACACTTCCCCTGAGTATAATTTTATATTTATCATGACAATCTTTGAATCATATACAGATAATAAATGGCTCCTTCTGAAATACATGTACAGAATAGTTATGAAATAAACACAGGTATTTGTTACCAGCTCTGAACATCAAAGTTTTTCAGATTAGTTTAACTCATCTGTGCCTAGACTGTAGACAATTAAGTGCCATTGGAATGGACATTAAATAAAAATGGAAAATGAAAACTTGAGTGTTGTAGGAAGTAAAATGTGCCAGTATATTAAATATGTGTTCATTAACACACACATACAAATGCAGTGTGTCTTTCCTTCCCAAGGGTAACAGTAAGTTATGCCTCACCAAGCAGCATGGATTTATGTCCCTAAATGCTTCTCTCTTCAATAAACATTTGTATACCTGCCATGAAACCTGAGGAATCATATGTCCTTTAGCTAATTCCAAGATACTGAATTAATCTTTGAGAAAAAAAGTGCATTAGATAATTCTATTCATTAAATGATGATACAAAAAACCACTAGGACAAGACAAAATATTTTTTCTATATTGTAGGTATAAAGCCTTTTTACACAAACTTGTGGGGTTTTTTTTCTTTGACCAGATCCTATGTTTGAAGTGATTATATATAGGATTCTTTCAGGCAGAAATTGTCACTTAGTCTGTGTTTTAGCCCAGCAGGATTCTGTTCTTTTCTGAAAATGTTGGGGACTAAAAAAGTCTGAGAGATTCTGGAGAGTATATAGGAGCTAGGGACCTAAATCCAATTAAAATACTAGAAATTGGGTACTAGTTCCCACAGAGTTCCTCAAATATTCCATCCTAAATGGATGTACTCTTTAAGACAACACTTTGTTTTGAGTCTATATGAAACATTTCTTTTGTAAAAAGTAGGACCTCTGAAAATACCAACTGATGCCCACAGATTTTATTTAGAAATTATGACTATCACCTGCATTATATAAGACCACAAAATTTTAGCCCTTGCAGAAGACATACTGACTTAGTGAAAAAGAAAGCTTGCTATCAAAGCTCGTGAGCAAATATACATATATTTTGCTAATACTTAAGTGAAGAATACAAACTTATATCTGCTGAACTTGATGGCAAAGGTCCCAGTATTTTTAATGGAAGCAGCACTGGAGTCCTATCAGTGGGTGAATTATCTGTAACCACAATACTAAACACATCCCCTGTGTAAGGATGGTGCTTATGTTTAGAGTCCCAAGAGCTTCTCCCTGCCTCTTTGGCAAAAATGGAATTTAGGCCTTAGCTATTAGGAAGAGAGCAGGGCTTGGAGCTGTGTATTTTAAAGCATCTATAGCATTAATAACCAGAACATAAAATGCAGGTGGGAGGACAATTACACCTAATAGCCTTGAAAAGAGAAAGGTAATTACATATATTTGGGGCCTCATCTAAAAACTGTTAAAAACACATCAAGAAAAAAAGCAGTTGTCTGCAGAAAGCACCTAGAGTTACTGAACTGCCATTTCTTAACAATTGCTCCCACACTAGTAGAGGTGGCAATAAAGATGAAATATGAAAATTTGTTCTTCTACAATAATGGGTTTTTAATTAAAAAAGGTAGTAAGATATAAATATGTTTTCTAAAAGTATATGTATTCTAAATCGACAAATACATAGAGCACATCCCTGTGAGCAGAGGCAGAATTTTATCCCGTTCCAGCTTTCACCAACTAGCTTTTCCACTAAGACATGCTCTCAGAAGCACTAAAAGAACAAATGATTTACTATTTGCAAATGAAGAAACATGTCTTTAAAATTTACTTAAACTTGCCTTCAAAATGCATGCAGAAAATTCTGAATTATCATTGATAGTATAGGCTGTGTTCAAACAAAACTCGCTGTTAGGCTCAACTATCAACACCACTCTGCTTTAGCTTTTAAATAGTGCGAAAGAAGAGGGTGGGAAGAAAGGCAGTAGAAGTGCTAATGCAATTGTTTGATGTGTGTATGCAAGAGGCAGAGAGGAGGAGGCAGGCGTTCTGCTACTCAGGCTACTGGCAATGGGAATTGCTGTGCTTTACACTTCTTCCACACCCTCTTTAGTGGAAAATAATTACAGCTGTACATAAAAATCATACTGTTGATTTTATTGGTCTAACGTTGCCATTACTTCCATCTTCACTGAACAGTCCATTTTTCACGGATCTTTTTTTCTGTCCCTCGCTGTGTGCTACAGCCAGCAAAGAGAGCTGTGAATGCATCTGCCCCTGCGCCATTCAGTATGGCAGTTTGCCAGTGGAGAGTGACTGACTTCACTTCAAAATGTTTTCTGCTTAATTAGTGTGAAAAAAAACAGCAACCCAATTATCTAAAAGGACCATGCCAGTTCTCTTCACAGCGAGGAAAATAATGCCACCAACATCCTCTAGTGTAGGAATCTAGGTTGTTTTATCAGAAGACTCATCAGATATTTAACAGCATATTCTTAGAATAACAGGTTTGGCTATAAAGCCTTGAGTTTCATGACTGGCCTACTAGGAGGATGCTGTGTGAGATTTTCAGCCCTTAAAGCCTGGGTTCAATCATTTCCCCTGCAAGAAAGCTTCCTCCCAGCCTGCTGCCTACACCTTGCCCATGCCCCTGCACAGCTCCAGAAGCCCACAGCGAGACATTGGATAAAGGACTTTAAAGGAATCAGGACTCAAGGGCTAACAAATAGTTGGGGAAATCTGAAGCAGATATATCCTTAACACAGAACTAATAATAGAAATAATGTCAGGTTTTGCAGCATCCTTCTTGGCTCCAACATCCTGTATCTACCAAAATCAATTGGAAAATTACCTTTTACTTCAGTGTTGGGTCCACTGCAATCTGTTTGTTCGTTGGACTTGATCCAGACTCACTTATTTCAATTCCACTTACATTAATCTAACTATGCATGGAAGGTGGGCTGAGGGCTGAAGCTGATTTTGCAGAACAGTTCCTTTTATTCTACCAAAATGCCTAAAAATACTATTTCTCCGTGTTGTATATAAACCAGTCCAAACTAGTCCATTGATTTATGATTAAAGTGCATAATTTGAAATGCACACTGTATTGTTTTACTTCAAAAAGCGAGAGGCAAAAAAAAAAAAAAAAATCATTTTCCTTTGCAATAGAAAGCCTGTTACATCAATAGAATTTTATGTGTGCACTTATGTAGAAGTTCAGAGTTTTACATAAAATTATTTGGATCTTTCTTACCATATTGTGGGATACACTCTGACCTACCGCAGGAAAAATTTCTAGAAACTCAGATTCTAGCATTTACTCAGGACTTAAAGGAGAGATGATATTTGGCACTGGTTGGAAAACTCATTTGTGCCCATTATTGCAGGATTTATAGAAGAAAGCCTTCTGACAATGATTGTAGAGTACTATTTTCTTGCGAAAAAGACAGGCAGAAGGCCTCCAGGGCCTCACTGTGGTCATGCCAAGGGCCAGATATGCAGGGAAAAAAAGAGGGCACCTTTCAGTTTCATTCAGGACTGCTGTTGTCCCTCAGTATTAGGCTGGCTGCTACCATGGCCTGCTTGTAAATATGGTTTTGATGCTGGTATGTGGTTAACTGCATATATAGGGATGTTGCCCAAAGAACTAAAAAGCTGTTTGAAGGCATGGCAAGCATCAAAACATCTACTAGTGCAGTAAGGGGCTTGAGCCAGGGGGTCAGACAGTCACATTCAGATGCCCACTTAACCTGGCTATTTGACACTCAGATAAGCGCAGTAACCTGGAAGCTATTTTCTGTTCTTCCTGGTCTACACTGCATAAATAATTCCACATTTGTTAGCCCGCTCTTTTACATCTGCAGGCAAGTGCAGTAACCTATGGAGCCAGCATCCAGTTGTCTCCTTCTCAAGGTACATTCAGATAAACGCCTCCAGAAGAAGAAACCAAGGGAGACCTCAGCCCTCTGGTGTATCTACTAACCTGTTTGTCAGGACAGTCCCTCTGAGGAGCAGATCATAGGGATTCATGTTTTTGTGAAACAAGCAGGACAGGAACGTGAACTTGGGCCTCTCACATGCGGCTGCTTTAATCACAAGCTACTGGAAACTGGGCAGTGTTGAGCTATGTCCCTCCACCCAGTCCCCACTGGGCAGTAATAATTTAGGTCAGATCTTGGGAGGTCATCTGGTCCAAGCCCTGCTTAAAGCAGGGCCAACTTCAAAGATACATCCAACTAATGTCACATTTTGGAATAAACTCCCAGAAAAGGGTCACACTTCAGATCCCAAATGAAGGGGTGGGTGGCACATATGTAAACTCCAGTTCCGTCTTCTGAAGTTCACTTCCTAGCTGTTCCAAGCAATGTGGGCTTTCTGGTTTCAGAGGAACCCTTCCTCAGACTTTTTTTTACTTTTTTTCCAAGGGAGCCCTGGTGCCCAATTTAGGCCTGAATGCTAAATACACATTGATTGTTGAGATACATGGGGAAAGTCCAAGAAGGTGGCCCTGACCTGCTGAGCACTCTGCCTCCTCTGCAAGTGCTGCAGCACTCCAGAGCACCTTTACCATGACAAGCATCTGTTCATGGACCCTCCAAGATGTTGAATCAGCCCCTGTAAAAAGGGGGATTGCCAGATAAAGCCATCAGGCAAAGGAGAGACCAGAATCAGTGGCTCTGGCATCAGAGCTCTAACATTGCTTTACCTCTGGTATACTACTGCAAATAGTAGACACTCTACTCACAGTTTTTCGTGAGGGACTTTATGAAGCACAGTGCTTGCTGTTTACCAGTGTCAGCTATTAAAACAAAACAAAACAAAACAAAAAACTTACAAATCTAAATAGATCTTTACAATGGAAAGTATAGACTGAAACCCCAGCTAAAAGCTACTTTTATGGAAACGGACTCAAACAAAATCTTATTAGTATGTGCTTTATTATTTGAATAAAGAAAATGCAGGACAGAATGTGAGTGAAGGTGATTATGGTAGAAACACTGTAGGTAGAGCAGAAGAAAGTATGACTCAACACCAGTCACCCTAACACATGACAGAGCTTGTGATGTGGTAGAGAGCTGTGGCGGAAAGGCTGTGGACTAACCAGCCTCTTCACAAGTTGACAAAAGTTCTGAGGATAGTAAGAAAAAATGAACAAATAAAAACATTTGAACATTGGAATGGTAGCTATGCAGTTAAATAATTACAATGGGTTAGGACCAAGGGATAGAAAATTTCTAACTCTCACATAAACTTTTTTTTTTTTTCTTCACAAAGCCCAAGCAACACTGAAACGGTCAGTGACCAAGGGGTAGTGATTCAGCAGTCGGTTATAGCTACAACTAGACACTGCTTAAACTCTAAGCTGAATCAAACCATGCTTTATGGCATAACCTTAGATGAGTCAGTTGATCATCTTGTTTCACAACTATTCCATCCAGATGCCTGAAAACCTGAGATGATTTAATTTGTAACACAACCATCAAAAATAACAAATATTCAGGAGAATTTGATGTGTCTGATCATTACAAACTAATTAATAGGGAAGTTGGTATGATAGCTAAAAGACTGATTTCCCAAAAGGGATGATGAGAGGTGTTGAAGTTTTGGTGTGGCTAGGGTGAATGCGATGGTCAGAGAGCTTATCCATGCTCTGCTGACGTACAGCCCCAGGAATCTGTATCAGTCTTGTGCCAGAAATAAATATGCTTTGATCTCTTTAGCGAGCAGACCGTGTGAACCATGGCAGAACCAGACAGTCGAGTTTGTCCACCTCCTGGGAAACTGAACACCATCTCTTTGACCAGAGTGACTCCTCTCCCTGCAGGAGAGGCCAGACTGGGTGCAAAGGTGGGTGCTTGGGTGGAGAGGAGAGGAGGGTCCCAGTCAGCCCAAGGGGCTAGAGACCTGCTTTGCCCTGGCTGTGCTCTTGGTGCTTGCCATCTCCTCCAAGCACCCCCCTGCTATAAGAGTCTCTGAGCACTGTTTCTCACTGTCCTGCTTCTTCCTTCACCCTGGGGTGCAGGTTGAAGCCAGCACCTGGGGCAAGCCCTCAAAACAGAGATCCTCAGAATTTCATGTTATCCTTTGCAGCATTTTCAGTGTATTTGCATCTGAACAAACGGCAAAATCTTACATCCGTGGATAAGAGCTGTTAAGCAATGTTCTCAAACTAGTCAACCAGCAAGTAACTAGCACCCAAATAATTTTATATCGGCAGGAAGAAGAGGTGCACATGCCACACAAAGTCCAGCATTTCTATTGACATGATGACAGCAGTGTGTTGGCAAACCTTTTACAGCATTTTTCAGTTGTTCCATGGCCCCTCTGCAGCTGAGGAATAAAGACAGCAAGGCCCTTTGTGTACCAGAGCTGGACGCCTGAGGAACACCCCTGCCCCACGCAACGGGCTCTCCTGTGAGCCCTCCAGCTGCAGAGCAATGGGGAAGCGACCCCACGATCAGAGGAGCAAGGAGGAAAGACAAGGAGGCCCTTCAGGAAATCCTGGGAACAGGCCAGAGGAAAAGCTCTCGCTCTGGTAGTTTTTTTGTTACCAAGCCCTAAGGAGGGGGCTTTGAGAAACAGTTCAAGCTTACCTTTTAAATGAGGTAAAGCTTGTACATGACCTTTCCATAGCATCTCCTCATTTCTTCTTAAATGATATACAACACATACACTTGAATCCCATTTATGAAAAAAAAAATATCCTTTCTGAACAACATGTCTTTCTGAGGAGAAAGAAAACATTTCAAACAAGTACTAGGCCAGCCCATCAAACTAACGCAAATGCATGTTTATAAGTAACAGCTAGTAACAACACTGCACATCTGTGATGTTTCTTTCTGGCTGCTAACCATAACATAGAGAGAAGTGAAATTATGTTCTTTGATACAAACCAAAAACACCCTAGGAAATGAAAGCCTAGGTATTTAATTATTCTTTGCCACTGTGCATTCAATCAAATCTTCTATCATAGTTGACGAGGCCAACTTTGCACCTTCCTGTTGTTTTGTCATATAAAACCAGGATGTCATTCCACTGTGGAAAATAATCGTCAACAATAAAGAGTTGGTTTCTTTGACATTTGCTAAGATATTGCTAAAAAATCTCTTTAGTATGGATCATCTCACCTCACTGAGTAGGAGAGCCGACTGGAAACTAAGCTCTAAAGTGTGTTACCTACCATTGTGCCTAATATGAAAATGCAATATCTACATTCCCCATAGCTTAGAGAAAGACATACCCCCTGCCAGGCAAAATACACATACTCTGCTCTTTCTGCCTCAAGTTCATGCTGCAACATAACAAATGGCTATTCACAGATACTTAATTTCTATTCACAGGGAAGAAAAAAAAAAAAAAGAAAAATACTGCTAAGATTGAGATGGACATGCCTGCAACAACAGCATAATTTTTAGACTGGTTCAGAAAGATAATCTTGAAAGCGCACTTATAGTGAAAGCCCAGTGGTAGTTCCATATCCATAAAGATATGGAGCACTTTTTGTTAAAATAGCCTGTGGCATATAGCTGATGTCTCAAGGACAAATAGGCCTTAGGGGCAGAAGGAGAAAGAACCTCAATCAGATTCCCTGACCTGACTCTCATTTTACAACATTGCACATAACATATTCCCAACAAAAGACACAGTTTTGTAGGGAGTGTTCTTAATTTCATGAGAAAATTGTTACACATTAGACTATGAAGCACATGGTTAGATAGTTTGTCAATGGTTATCTGATAATGTATGACAATTTACAGTGATTTTCTACAGAGCTAAACACTTGCAGTGTCATCAAAATTAGTCGCTGAGGGTTTATTGGACATGCAAATTAAGAAGCATGAAGAAACTAAGAAGAAAAATACTGCAACTTTTTATTTTTTAAGAATACTCAGGCAGATACAAGAAGAATCTCAGAATGGTGTTTCATCTTTTCCTCTTTTTTAAATCAACAGCACAATTCCATTACACATGGGCTTCCTCAGTCTACACCAGAATAACTTGAATAACTGAGATATTACATCTTAGTGCCTCCAATACAGCACTAGTTGGGCTGAGTCAGCTGGTGCTTAGAAGGAGCGAGAGAGATGATACACCTTCCTTCAGTTTTTCCCTGGCAGTTGAGGTTCTCCAAGCCAAACCTGTCCTTGGCTTCTGCTGCAGGTCATGGGAGGTGATGATGGTTTCTGAGTCCGCACAATTTCCACCCATAACAACTCCCCTTCAGCCCAACCCACTGAAGCATCCTTTGTGCCTGCCTGGAAGGAACGGGAACAACTGCAGGAAAAACATAGCCCTGGTATCCCCTCCCATTCCTGGGCAAAGCAGGAGCTGCTTTGTGTTCTGACTTACAAATACTGAAGCTGCACATTTAACCTTGCCTTTTGTTTTCTATCTTCTTTTTCAATTTGCTTCTTCTTCAGTGTCAGCCCCTGTGCTTAAAACAATTACCTCATTAACAAAGGCCAAGTACCAGCTGTATTTCTTTTAGCACTTAAAGTCCCATCTTTTCCAGTGAACTTTACTGCTCAGCAAACCTTAAATAATCTTAAATAGCTGCTGCTACTTCTACATACTGCTTTGCCCACATTAAAACAAATCTTTCAGGTACTAGCTCACAAAAGAAAAGCATTTACTATAATACAAGCAGGGTTGGACCATGTGCCAGGTGTCTTCTTTTAAGCTGCACGTATGTTAAACTGTCAAGTGTTGCATACATCACTGTAGATTAAGAACAAAAAAGTGTTGCCATTATTTCTTTCAAGTCACTTACTTTGCTGAAAGCTCAAGTCTTAAATTATTTTCAGTGAACTACCCGTCTATATCTATTTATTGTAAATGCCTGTGGTATGCAGAAAGCTAATGCAAGGTCAGTAATAATTAAAATTAGTTGTGGAACTTAATTACAATGGAATAAACACCAATAGTAATATGTGCATTAAAATACACTGTCAATAGCTGTGAGCATTTAAGCACTCATAAACAGCATCAGATATTTCTTGTAGCTGCATATGGGTTTACCACCTAAGCAATTCACAGTATGTGTGAAATCATGGTAAACTATTTTAAGAGTGCAGCAATTAATGCCACTGGATAATTGTACAGCACAAATGGCAATACAGCCAGTGTCCATGTAAGCGTGGGGGGCGGGGGGGGAGAGATCATAACGATCAGTACTGTTTCAGAGCCATATAAGATTAATTCAGAAGGGAGACTTAAATTGTTATGCCTTATTTATGATTTTGATATAGAACTCACAAAACAAATGAATGCTTATCCTTAGAATTCATTCTACTCAATACTTTGCTTTTCATAAAGCCCATGGCTTGTCTTCATTCATAAACTAACACATTATCAGATGACACTTGACAGGGAATTTTTGTATTTCATCTTTTTAGTGAAACAGAGCATCAATTGCCAAAGATCGCCAAGTCAATATGAGAATGTACATAAATGAGAGCAAGTGCATCCGTAGAAAATGCAGTCAACTGCTTCTATTGTTATTTCAAGCACGTGAGGACACAGACCTGTATTTCACTTAACCCGTTTACACTCCATTTTATATTTACGAAATTGAGCTGATGGGTGCAGATGGCTGCAGGGTGATTTGTGGTTAGAGCACAAACAAGGGTGGGTAGCTCTGGGCTCTGCATGTGGATCTTCCGCTGGGACTGGCAACAACCTTCATGCACTCACTGTACTCGTACATTTGCTTAAAATTGGGCAAAGATACCACATCACCTTGGCAAAACTCTTTGTGTTTTTAATTAGGCAAGAGGCAATATATTTTTAAAATAGTACTGTAACTGGCAATTTTGCATCGATTGGGTTAAAGTAGCAGTAAAATGTAAAATTCCTATGATATTACTCTTGATCTGCTGTGTGGGTAGAAAACAGCATCAAAGAAAGTCAGCCAGGGATCAGATCATCGTGTTACTAACTCAGGTAGTCCCACATGCTAATAGGTTGGAAATATCTTACCATACAGACTGAACAACTTGAAGTAATGGTACAAAAAGCTTTGAAAGTTTTACCAGGAGCTGGAAGATAAGAAATTGAGTCTGGCTTGGTTTTTGCCCAGTACATTTTTTCCTATAGCCAGCTACCAAGCAGTTTCATTTGTATCTATCAAAAGAAGCCATCAGGATACACAGAGGGTCTGGAAGTCCCTGTGCCTGTTAACAAGCCAACAACAGATAAATCCAGATGTGTCCACTCCACCTCTGCTATGAGATCACTGTGAGGCAGTTTGACATGGAAAACCAAAGCAAACGACTGCAGTGTCAGATGCAGAGCCCTAGATAAAGTACTGATCCATGAAAGCCAGCTCAGTGCAAGCTGTCGTGAGCTGCCTGACTCTGAACTTACCCAAGAGCAGCCTGGGAGCATCATGGTGAACCTAGAAGCCCTCACGTTTTAAACAAAAGTCTCTTCCTTAGCAATGTCAGTCATTCCTGGGCTTCCCAGAGCAAGCTGACTCCCAGCACTCTCCAAGGAGGGGAAAAAAAATTAGAAGTTGCATCTTTATCATCATATCAGGCTTCCCCAGGGCTCTCCCAGAGACCAAACTTGGAGACTGTACAACAGCACTGCCTCAAGCATGACCCCAAGCATAGCCAGAGGCCGTCCGTCAGATCTCTGGCAACAGGAGGCAGATTAAAACAGACACAGACGGACATTTGCAGACAGACTGCGAGCATTGGGATGCTGGCAGGCTGCAAGGAAGCCCTGCATGTGGGAGGAGGTTGGACATGGAAGACGCAAGTCTACAGTCATTCTTGCTTCTTCCTGTGATCACCTTACCTATACATTGCCAATGTTTGTTATCAGAAGCACATGTGTTTGCAGTAGCATCAGGGATAACAAAAGCCCTCAGTATCGGCAATCCAAAGATGGTTATGAGAAAAGGGGAAGGGTCTGTTACCAGTCTTGTCACCTTTCTGCTGAGCTCTATGCTCATTTTCATGAGCGGCACCAGGTTGTAACTACCATCCACATTAGTAAGAGTTACTGTACGCTGACATATCACAAAGGAAACCGGGCCCTTTAACTTCTGAGCAGACCTGGTTTATTTCTTCTGTGATGAAACAGAGATTTTGTGTAGCCTACATTTAAAACTAATTTTTAACTTATTTATGCTACTACTTTCATTTCAGAGCCTTGGAAGTCTTCCGCAATGAACAGTTAGCAACAGCAAAGCATGTAAGTTTTTATTTGCTTCACAGAGATCAGGTTTGCATTAGAGACCAAAGCAGGGGGAGATTGGTTTGGGGAAGCACTTTATGTCTGCAGCTGAAATGTGTGGGATGGGGAAGAACTAGGTTTGTAGTAAATGCTTAGGTCCAGTTGCAAGCTGCTTCATCAGTGGGGACCTGCATTACATTTGAGACAATTCTCTGCTACAGGGAATAGTACCAAAAAGGAAGAAGGCTCTATGCACTTGCTATGTCCCCTTCTGCCAAAGTACACTCAGCTACTTCCTTAGGCTGCTTCAGCCTATCATATAGGAGTAAGAATATTTGTGTAGCTCTCACTGAATATGCGTTTAGATGGCTTGGATTTATTTCACTCTTTCCAGATACACTCAGAAGTTACTCTAGCCTACCAGTCTGTAGAGGACCACATCAGCCCTAACCATAGTAGATGTTATCATCTAAGCATGTGATAAACCAAAAATTTCCTTTATACAGCTCTTTCAGTAGCAGACAGTATTCAGTGTTGCAAAGAAGCATAAAAACAATTACCCTGAGCCTGACTGCATTGCTGGATAGAAGCATACAGAGCAACTGTGTGTCTACACAGAGAAAGCTTTAAATCATTTTCACGTCCTGTAGCTCTAGATCAACTCCCCAAGTCCACGCTCTTCACATAGCCGTCACAGCACTGACTCAGACTGGAGGACACAGGAAATTTCAACACTGCATCTCCTCTGCCCACTCTCAGAGACATCAACAGCACATGAAATAGTGTAGTGACAACATGACGTATGGCAGCATCCGCATCACACAAAGGAGATTTTGCATCTCGTTCTACAGGGACAAACACCAAATATCTTAAAAATGCCTGTCACCTGTCTGAACTGTCAAATACTCACTGATGAGCAGGGTTGCATAACAATAATAAAAATGTATTTGCCAGATAAGGCCCAGGGATAGTGAAATTCTTCAACTAGGCAACACAGTTAAATCACCCTTTCTGAACTGCAAAACATATTTCAGAGTTTGTTATGATGCCTCTAGTTCCCGAGCTCAGGAAAGGCTCCTGCATTCACCAAAGTCATTTCACATGATACTTTTTCCTAAGTATTGCTGAATCTTGAGTTCAGATAATCAGTTCTTAAAAGTTGTTATTGACCACAGTAGATGACTCCACCTTTCTGACAACTGTTCTAGCTAGAATTGGAAACAGCATTTAATCCTGTTCCAAGAGTGCAATCTGGTCGTTTCCTTCACACACCAAAGAACAAAATGTTACCTCTAATATTTTTAAGTTCACTAGTTAAGAGGAGTTATTATAAATATCTCACATGAACTGACATACTTTACATGATTTGGTGTTAAAATCTGATCTAGAAATGTCTACATTAAAACTAGCTTCTGCTTGAGCAACCTCTTCTCTTTTAAAAAGATATCCAGATCTAAGGATGTCAAATGAAGGAAAATCCATTTTTTCTCCAGGCATTTTTATTCCAATGGCTAATTGCTCTTAAAAATAAATATTAAAATTCATAATTGGTTTTCTTGATTACTCAGAATAATTTGACCCTTATGGTATTCATTTTTCATGTTACTTTTAATAAGCAATAGGCAAGGGGCTGGGGAGGGGAAGCAATCTATGTTTTCTGCAGGAGGAAGGGGTGGAAATGAGAAAATCCCAGGAAAACACAGATCCACCACCGAAAGGCAACATTTTCACAACGTGAAAACCTAGAGAGCTCCACTGGGCTCAGTAATTGTACCAATTAAGACTAGTCGATAACCAGATTTTATTTTTAATGCTTAAAACTTTCTATGTTAACTTATTTGAGTTTCTGCAATTATCTATCAACAGACAAAATATCTGAGCAGAGTCTAAAAAAGGCTTGCAGATTTTCCATCGATAGTTTTGTAGCTTGCAGAAAGACTCCCAGAAATCACTTAAATTCACTCCAGGTTGAAGTTTTACATTTAGATCGGCAAAGAACTCTTGTTCTAATATATAGAATATGGATGCTCACACAAGATACATTCATAGCCATAATTCAAGTCATCTTACAGAGCTCTGGAAATGCAAATTAAATCTCAAGACATGTGACTTCACAGGTTTGAAATCTTGTACTATTGAACAGTAATTCACTCTCTCCGACTGTCCTATATAATTAAGTCATATGTCACTGTAGAACCTGAAGGCTGTAGAGAGGTTGAAAACAACATTTACCTCCCTACAGCAAAAAGCCAGTGGAGGAGTGGGGAAGGGATCAGCAGCTTTGTCACTTACTGAAACAGAGGTATCTGCAATAATTAATGGTTGGATATTCTCCAGCTTGAGCAGTCTTTCACAGGCCAGTAATACAATTAAAAAAAAAAAAAAATCACGGGTTTATTTCACAGGTTTCTGTCTGCATATGCACTTATCATCAAAGACATGTTTTAGTATGTGTTTGCTAGAATACAGACAAACGCATCACATTTGCAAAACAGGAATAATATTTTAGCAGGAGCATCAACAGTAGATGTGTAGCTAGCTATTGTTCGTGATGTGGCCTGCCTGTTCAAAATGAGCAGAAAATGGCAAGTTTGGTCCCACTGAGTTAGTGGCATATTCATTTTTGGCATCTCAGCATGATGTGACGTAGCAGAAAAGTTAAAGTACTTTTATGCCAATTGATAGACGAGTTCAAGTTTAAATCCAGATTAGTAAAAACAGTTACCTTCCAGCACTTTTTTCCCTTTTTTTTTTTTTCGGTGGCTACAGAAGATAATATATTTTCCCATACTAGCTTAACAGATCACTAGCATGGGCAGATGTTTGATATTCTGTTTTATGAGCTGTTTGTCACCTGAAACAAGGAGTTTGACTTTTAGAGCCAGCATCTTCAAAATGTCCAGCCACCTGGTAGAAAAATCTCATGTTTGCTGCTTAGCTCCTACCTAAACTCCCTCCCAGTCTCCAGAAGGGTGACCTGGCAGCAGTGGCAATCCGTGTCCCTGTCTTGCATTCCCTGTGCTCTCTGAGGAGGCTGAGAGGCGAGTTTGGCGACATCAGTAACCCCTTGGATTCCTGTGGCAGGCCCTTAATTTTCAGAAACAAGGGAGTAATCATTCCCTGGGTACACCTTCCATGATATATTGGTTGATTTTTTGCTTCTGACTGTAGATCCACAGGCTTCAAATGAAAACAATAAAACAACTGGTCTTTTTTTAACTCTATCTTTTTTTTTTTCCAGTGAGGCTGCCATTTCCTGAAATTCACCTTAAAGCTGTGGGATCAAATGATTATAACAATATGTACATACTTAATTATGTAGAAAGCACAGACATCATAAATTTGTTAGGCTGAAGAAACACTTCTGTGGAAAGTAGATTGTAGCACAAGTTGGAGTGGATGATATCACATACAGTATGTTGCCCAGAACTTATAGACTAGTTAGTATTTTCTTAAGGAGCTCAGAAGGTAAAATTGAAATCACTAGAAAAACAAGTCCCAGTTTGCCTGCCTAGTACAGCCTAGTGCACCCCTACCTTTGGGCATCAATGACAAGGGGCTGCTACAACACAGCAATACAGTAATTCTGAGGTCTGAGAAGTCCTTGACAGAATATAGGAAAACATGCACTGCAACACTTTATTCACATCCTTCATTTTAGACTTCATCACCCACTGCTTACACCACACGGAGGGAGGACAAACCAAGCACAGAAGGGAAAGGAAATCCATCAAGACCCTGAATGCTGGGATAACTCTTCTGCAGGAAGGAGTCACAACTTAAGTAAGGACATCCTGGGGCACGGACCCTTGCTTGAACATCATGTATAACGATGCATACAAATAAGTATGAGGATCTATATGTATACACATTTTATATGACAAACATATTTTGTATAGGTATACAACTGAATTCAAGAATAGCAATCTTTTAATTCCTTTGGATTATGGGGTATGAGAACAGTCAAAATACCTGTGTTCCAAAACACGTGAATTCACAGCTACCTTGTTAATCAAACAAATATTCACAAGACAAGTGCTTTGAGTAGGATGGTTGCGTAGACTCAAAGCACTTTTTCTAGATCTAGCCTTTCAAATCTATGATACCTATATTAATAGTATTAACTTCACAGGAAAGACTTCATAATTACTTCTGCAGAGAAAGGAGCTTAGGCAGCTCTTAAAGCAGGGCTGTTCTCTAAGCCGACTTTCCAATACCTAGATTTATCTGTTGTATTTCAAGAGCAGTTTATAGAGATAGGATGTTAAGGGGCAACAATTTTCATTATAGCTTTCTTCTAGTTTTCTTCTGTATTCTCATTTTGGTCCCCCTAGATAAGAATGCATTTTAATTTCACATTTTCTTAATTAGCTATTATCATAACTGAAATATTATGGATCAAGTTGAGACTATAGTGTGAAATTTCACATCTCCCCAGCGTATCAATTTGACAATTAGGCAGAATGTAAGCACAAGCCTGCATGGCAATTGTGCAAACAGTCCAGACTGAGAACAGGTTTATACAGACAACAAAATGAATGCAAAAAGCATCTTTAAGAAAGGGTGACTACTTGCTATTTTCTTTAGTAATTTTGCTGCAGTTACAACCCTGTCCATGCAAAGCAAGGGAACTCACCATCTCTTCCTTGCTCCCTTTCTGCTCAAATAAAGAAGACATTTTGTGTTCATCACTCTTTAGATTTACCTCTGCACTGCTGCTTCAGCCCTTCAAGGTGTATCAGGAAAGCTCTGAGAGCAGCAAGGCAAAGCATTTGGCTGCTTGTAGTTATATGTTGTAGATGCTGAGAGCAGTCATAGGGACCTCTTCCCAGCTCTCTCATATCTCCTCCTTGGACCTTGCTTGCAGAGGGCACAGGTACACGTGGGCAGAAGCAAAGTCTGCTCTGACTACCCCCTCACACAGCAAGTGGAAGACACCTCTCCTGCACAGCAGTTAAGAAACAATGAAGAAAAGCAAGATCTCTTTCAGCTATCATGTACTGTTAATAAACGACTCATGATATAGCCATGTGTTACTGGTAAAGACAGCAATCAAAACATTAGACCCCCTTGAAGAAACAACACTAAAACTCAATTGCCCTAAAACCAATACCAAACAAATAAACAAAAAAATCTCTTTATAAGTTGGAATTAAACTGATGTCCTGACTTTTTCCAGGCAACATAAATTGAAAAAAGGTACCATATTTCTTCCAGGATGGATTGTTCTGTTTCTTTCCACCTGAGATTTGTTATGGCTCTTAACTAGCACAGGACTAATAATGCTAGAGCCAGTCTGCTTAGCCAGACCTTTTCTCTAAAAAAATAAATAGAAGGAATAGTACAGCTATACCTGCTGAGAAAAAGAGAAGCAGAAAGAAGAAAATAACAAGCCACAGTAGCCCTCAAGTGATAAAATAGAAACGCTCCTATAAGTTAACCCTAAAGCAAGTCCCAAATGCTTCTTCCCACCTGAAGCAAGACCCTGTTTAAATCTCTCAGCTGAACTGATCCACAGCACCCAGGGCTTATTTTATTACAGAGCAGGGCTAGCTACTCAGCTTTGGCCATTTTTAGCTTATTTCAGGAATAAAATGGGGTTTTTGCCCTCAGGATGAATTTAACAAATACATTTGCTGTAAAATAGAAGAGGAGGAGGAGAAGTTTTTTGGAAAAGATAAAAGTTTCCAGACAATTTTAAAGGGATATAACACATTTGAGAAGTCACGGCAGTCCAGGGAAGTTCCCACTGACTGGAAAAGGGGTAACATAACCCCCATTTTTAAAAAGGGAAAAAAAGGAAGGCCCAGGGAACCACAGGCCAGTCAGTCTCACCTCTGTGCTCAGCAAGATCATGGACTGGATCCTCCTGGAAACTATGCTAGGGCACATGGAAAATAAGGAGGTGACTAGTGACAGCCAACATGGCTTCACTAAGGGCAAACCATGCCTGACAAATTCAGTGGCCTTCTACGACAGAGTTACAGCATTGGTGGATAAAGGAAGAGCAATGGATGTCATCTACCTGGATTTGTGCAAAGCATTTGACACTGTCCTGTGCGACATCCTTGTCTCTATATTGGAGAGGCATGGATTTGGCGGATGGACCACTCGGTGGATAAGGAATTGGCTGGTGGTCGCACTCCAAGAGTTGCTGTCAACGGCTCAATGTCCAAGTGGAGACCAGTGACAAGTGGCATTCCTCAGGGGTCAGTATTGGGACCGGCACTGTTTAACGTCTTTGTCGGCAACACGGACAGTGGGATCGAGTGCACCCTCAGCAAGTTTGCCGACGACACCAAGCTGTGTAGTGCGGTCGACACACTGGAGGGAAGGGATGCCATCCAGAGGGACCTTGATGGGCTCGAGAGGTGGGCCCATGCGAACCTCATGAAGTTCAAAAAGGCCAAGTGCAAGGTCCTGCACATGGCTCAGGGCAGTCCCAAGCCCAAATACAGGCTGTGTGGAGAATGGATTGAAAGCAGCCCTGAGGAGAAGGACTTGGGGGTATTAGTGGATGAAAAACTGAATATGAGCCAGCAATGTGCTCTCGCGGCCCAGAAAGCCAGCTGTATCCTAGGCTGCTTCAAAGGAAGTGGCTTGCAGGTTGAGGGAGGTGATTCTCCCCCTCTACTCTGCTTTCATGAGACCCCACCTGGAGTACTGCGATCAGCTCTGGGGCCCCCAGCGAAAGAAGGACATGGACCTGTTGGAGTGAGTCCAGAGGAGGGCCATGAAGATGATCAGAGGGCTGGAGCACTTCTCCTATGAAGACAGGTTGAGAGAGTTGGGGTTATTCAGCCTGGAGAAGAGAAGGCTCCAGGCAGACCTTATAGCAGCCTTCCAGTACCTAAAGGGGGCCTACAGGAAAGCTGGGGAGGGACTTTTTACAAGGGCATGTAGTGATAGGGCAAGGGGCAATGGCTTTAAACTGAAAGAGGGTAGATTTAGATTAGATGTAAGGAAGAAGTTCTTTACGGTGAGGGTGGTGAGGCACTGGAACAGGTTGCCCAGAGAGGCTGTGGATGCCCCATCCCTGGAAGTGTTCAAGGCCAGGGTGGATGGGGCTTTGAGCAACCTGGTCTAGTGGAAGGTGTCCCTGCCCGTGGCAGGGGAGTTGGAACTAGATGATCTTTAAAGGTCCCTTCCAACCCAAACCATTCTATGATTCTATATTAATTTCATTCACAAAAGATGGTTAAATAAGCTGAAAGTGGAAGTGTTTATCTTGCATAGGAGAAATGTTTGATGTTGGACAACATTTTTATTCTTAATTTTTGTCTGGACTTTTGAACAAGTGCCTTTTTTTAAAGGGGTGAATGCTAAGATCAAAATAGGAATCAGTAAGAGGGAAAACAATCAGATATTACAGAAAGTTGGGAGGATGGGGACTGGAATCTCATTATGCTAATACCTGGGTGTATTGCAAAAATTAATTAATTTTCGTTGCGCTCTCTGTGAGATGAGGGGATGATAGTATCTCTGTTATACAGTAAAGGAACTGAAGCACAGACAGGAGGAAAAAAAAAAGACACTTTCATTGTGGGGATCTCACTTGATCAATGTAGCACATGGTTTTTCAGAGCACACAGTGTTATATAGCACTTAGTATAGTTAAAGCCCAGCCTTTACACACTAGTTTCTCTAAAAATATAACATGATCAATCTGCTCTTGTAAACAGTGTGTTCAGAGCTTTCTCATGCCAGAGTATGAATTAAGAGTTAATATAAGAGGGCTTTGCATTGCTCTTAAAAAAAAAAAATATTAAGATTTTAAGAATCCCCTCCCTTAGTTTCTGTAATACCTAACATTATGAAGCACTTAGTAAGACAAATCATTATAAGAGACAGAAACTTTTGCAGATAAAATAGCCTGTATGTGAATTAATGCTAAGTGGTCTGTTTTCGGCACTGGCTAGCCTTCATTTCCTGAGATCTGTATCTGATATTAATGATACAACAGGAGCTAATTACTGAGTAGTCAAGTGTGTACTAGAGAAATCCTACCTTTTTTTCCCCACTTTTCAACTTAAAACTCATGGCCGTTCCCTGCTAATTGCACTGTATGGATTACTTAAGTGCCGATGTAAGCTGCGTGAAAAAGATAACACTAAACTGGGAGATGAGTGAAAAGGATCTGACCTTCTTAGTCAAGGTCATTGATAGTGTAATTATTCTGATAAGCTAGGCATAATGGTCTCATGTGCTATCAAGACGCTCAGGCTATTCAGTTCAGCAAAAATACACTGCATTTCCCAGTATACAATCCATGAATATGCTTTTAAAACATGTATCATAGGTTAAAGCTACCCACGCTGATCTGCCTGAACACAGGACTGTGTGCCGGGATGATGCTGCCAGTGGGAGAAAGGAAGGTATTGAAAAGGGTTGTTGCATGCAAGGCTGCCCTAGACATCCCTCTCACTGGACAAGCAAAAGCAGAGGGGTCCAGATCTGAATTTCTCACTCTAGGCAGGAACTTTTCAGCTGTCTCCCTCTCACACAGCTCTGGGAGATCAGGGGTGTGAGTGGTAGAGAAAAGCAACCTCAGCCTTTGCTGCAAAAGAGCCCAGTGTCAGTGTGTAATGTCTGGGAAGCACCGTCAAACTCCCCAGAGAGGATGCACCAGCAGCAGGACCAAGCTTCAGCTGCTGTGCTACTTCTCAGGCTGGGGCCGAAGCTGAGGGGGAGACACCTCACAGCCCCCACCAGGAGTCCTGGCTAAAGCAAACCCCTTGCCTTCCCTGGATTCTCAACATACTGTCCCACCAGCTCTAGTGCAAACTGTAGCCAAAATAAAAGAACTAAGGAGAAATCACCTGCTCTGTGCAACTGGCTTACATTTGTGGAATCAGATAAAATGAGCCCATGGGGGTTTATTGTGGGGTGTAAAGTTCAGAGGGAATTGCTCCCACTTTCCCAACAAACAGTAGGTTGGAAGAAAGCTTAGCCCTCATAATAATCCCTGCATTTAAAAAAGCCTTAATCTTTATTCACAAGGAAATCACTGACGCATGCACAGTTGACAGGACAAAATGCAAAGTTTCACTGAACTTCAGGCTGGCTGCACTTTTTTCTTTCTCATTCCTTTGGCTCTACAAATAAACTGCAATGTATCCAGGAAAAACAATGTTATATCATGCAGGTTCCTATAAAATCAAGGCAAGGATATTCAGCATGTAGAAAACACACCTAAGACACTTAAGCAATGTAACACAAAATATCACAATGCTTGCAAGGACCTGTATTTAACACACGACCAACCACCATGGACTGTTCTGTGTGACCAGCAGGAAATTATGTACCCACTGCACCAGGATGGCTATCCCCATTGAAGAAAAGCAGCTGGGGAAAGGGCTGGGCAGCTAGTGGAAATGAAGCCAGCCAGCACACAAAAGGCTTCAGAAAGAATCAGCCCTCTGAGGACATGCGGAGCCTCCCACCAGAGCTGAAAGCAGACCTGTGCCTGTGTGGAGAAACAAGGCTGCAAAGAAATAATTCCTTAGTATTAAGATTAAATGAAGTTGATTCCATTGAACAAAAGCAGTGATTCATGTTTCTGAAGTTCTACCAAAGATCAGATGTCTTTTGGGCTCCTTTTTATACTGCAGCAATGGCAGAATATGTATTTATTCGATAGGAACAATGTCTTTCTAGCCTCAGAAAGAAATACAGTTTCCCATTGCAGCTATCAAAATTATATGCTGGTCTGTGACTTGTTCTGTGTATTTGCTGCTCAGTAATATAATATCCCCTGCTCAGTAGCCTCTGGGCTGGCATAAAGGTTTGTGCTGCCTCACTTAATCTTCTGATCAACACATCTTCTCCGCTTTTGTTTGTTCACAAGTGTAACATATCTCTAAGTAAAGCAACAGAGATTTAAATAAATTAATCATAAAAATCACCACACTGTAGTGGAGCGTTTTTCCCTCTGTGCCTTTGTATTTATTTCATGATCTTACCAGCAAAATCTGTAGCTGCTCATGGTGCCTTCACACATCCACAGAAGGGCAAAAGATGCATAAAATATGCAAGCTTATGGACAGACATTTACAATGAAGGATAACAGACAACATACCTCCCTATTCCAGCATAGCTCCTAAATAATATTTTCCTTCTGTTACAGATGGTTTTGCTCTTTGTGAAACCACTGAGGCTGGTTTAAGAGTTGAGACTCAACAGCTTATAGATAACACTGGAGCGACATTTCTATCTTATTCCCAGATCTAGTTCATCATGAGTCTGAGGCAAGAAACATCCAACAAGCACTGAAAAACAATGAGATTTGGGAAAATAATCTCATTGACCATTGAATTTTCACTGAACTGCAGTCCCAAAAGACGAGATAGAACATGTGTTTTTTCCTCAGTGTCCTAGACACTTTAATCCTTTGCTACAGCCTAACAGCTATTCTTTTTGAGCCTAGGATATTTGTTCTTTGACTCTGAAATAAAATATTCTCTCATCTGATTCCATACAGGTACACCCTTTCTTCTTGATTTCAGGTCAAGGAAGGCACTAACTAAACTCTACATAACAGAAGTCTCTGAATTGCTATGCAAGCTGTTAGGAAAATTAATGTATTCAAGTCTCTGCAAACCTCCTTCTCCTTAATCCTCATTTTGGGGTTGGCAAATCTTCTTTTCCTTGGTGACTCTACATCTCCTGTGGAATATGTATCTTTAATTACATTTTGCTATACATAATCCAAGCCATCCAGTGTCATATATGTGACAACACAGAAAATGGCTTCATAGCTAGGATAGCAGTTAGGCTGAAGGAAGGCTGTCAGGAATATGAAGAAATACTGTGTGTTGTTTCCTGCATTCTGAAAGATTAAAAGGTCATAGATAAAAACAAAACCAAAAATTTGAAATGTTTCAGATTTCACTAGTTTCACATGGTTATTATGTTAACTTGATAATGAAAAAAGCAGCAAAAAAAAGATTTCAAATTTACTGTGAAACCTGCCTTAAAATTATATTCATTTTCTCTCTAGTTTTCTACAAATCACTTTTCTCCTGCTTTGCTTCTCAGACAGAAAGATTTCCCTGAAAAAAAAAAATGCCTTTTGCTATGTGTCTGTACAGCATACTTCACAAGGTCCACAGCAGCTGGGATCTTTCAGTGCTATGAAAAGAAAATCAGTTAAAAACTATTGCTTTAACAGCAAAAACATACTCTGTAGGCTTTCATGCAGCAATCATCCATGAAGACTAATTTGAATATATGAGAAAACAAATGGCTTCTGAGGGCTGCAGTAGTAATCAAAGGAATTGCCTGGGTTGGATAGGGAATCAAAAGCAACGACATACGCTACGTGATGGACCACCGCCCACACAGGCCAAAGATGATATTTGAAAGGTGCTTTTACAGCTGCTAAGATGATGAAAGACTGCTGTCCCAGATGCAATAACATTTCTAGAGTATCAGTCATGAACAAGCAGCATCTGGATTTACCTTGTCATTTGGCTCATGCTGTATCCTCCTCCGAGCAAGTCCAGGGTGCCTTGAGTTTTTGAGAGTATACCTTGCTCTGCCTTGCAACAATTGTGTAATTACTGTCCATAGTCATCTAAACATCATCCTTGTTAGAGGTGTTGCAAGTTGGACAGACAGAAAAATCAAGATATTCTTAAGAGCTAATAATTTTCAAAACCGTTACCCAAAATGCTTTTAAAAGCAAATCCATGTTACAAGTTCTTTAGCAGTGCTAGGCATTTTCAGAGATGCCTTGGGTCCTATATGCCATTAAAACATTTGATGGGAGATGTCTAAATATGGTCCTCCTGTTACACTGTCTGTTGCTGTATTTCTGCCCTAGATAATTAAGCAAGAAGTTTCCTTTTTTTTCCGTCTTTACTAAATTAGACTCTGCTCACATTAATCTGCTCCATATGGTTATTAGCCAAGTTATATTTCATATGCAGGATAATAAGATGGGATTTATTGTAGACATCCCACAATTCCAGATGTGGCTGCGTGGTCATGGGTAGAAAGTCAATTCCCCTCTCTACCCCCACTTCATTCCTGTGTCAGATATCACTTCTGAGTAGCCAAGTAATATGCCAACACAGTCTGACAGAGGGTACAGATGAATGCACACCATAAATGCCAAATTAATAAAACTGGTGGTTTTCTCTGATGAAAAAAACCTGTAAGCTTATTTTCAGCTATGGGGAAGCAAATACAGCACAAGTGAACAATAGGTATGGATGGAAGGATTACAAATTTCTCAGTTCCAAACAAATTATCTTAATTAGACAATTCTTTCCTCTCTCTTTATCTCTTTTTTTTCCTGCAATTATTTTGCTCAACAATGAATACTGTGCTCTGTCTGCTAGAGAGTAATGAAAAAGAACAGCTGTGTGTCTATGTTTCCACAGCAATTGAAGAAAAAGGCAAATAGTCTTTTTTTTTTACTTTTGCAATCATGCACTTCTGATAAGAGTGGTGGGTTTTAGGCATTTAGCCCAGTGGATGTCAAGAATGCTACAGTGATTAAATATTATCTTGTCACATCTGTTTAGAAGCAATACATATCTCTTAAAAAATCTAGGTCATGATAGCTTATTAGCCACCCATCTACACTGGCAAGATACAGTAACTTACGTAAAGCTAAGACGCATGCTGGAGATGGAAAGTCAAGGAGAGATGTGGGAGTTGTTAATGATAGGTCTGAGAGGAAATCTTGTATTTGCAAATAGAGGCCCCCCCTTGTCCAGCGCAGTGTCCCAGCCGGTATGTGAGTGGGGCTTTAAAAAAAGAGAATGAAAGGGGAAAAAAAAATCACAGTGAGAGGATTAAGCAAGTAACAATCCTGTTATAAGCAGCATGCAGCCATGTCATGGTTTATGGTATTGTCCAGAAAAATTCAGAGCACAAGACACATTTCTTGTAAGAGACAACAGAGTGTGGGGGCTCTGGGTTAAGGTCTTTCATCTTCCACATGGACAGTTCCTCCAAAACTGTTTGTTTTTCTATGGACTAGAGATCTATTGACAAGACTATATAAAACAAAATTATTGTCTGACCCTGATGGATATAATGTGTTGAATAGCATACTTCATTATAAAACTTAATTTGCTAGGAATGGGAGCTGGAAGTATACTCCCCATGACACCAAATGTCCATGCATTAATGAGCTGTTTGCGTATTCTAGATTACCCTACCAATCATGGTGCTCTGTGAACAATGAATACAAATATTATAGAAACATCAGCTTCACAGTGTTTTCAAGTTTTGGGAGGGGACTACTATTTATTTTGTGCATTTTTCTGTGCAGGATCCTTGCATTCGAGGAGCCGAGTAGGCAGTTGTTGCAGTGAAAATAGGAGAACACGAGGGCTGACAAGCTTTTAAGTGTCTCTGGTCAGTATTTCCAGCTGTCAGTATGGAAACACTTAGAAGAGACAGAGTATGGTAGGGAGAAGGTTATCATGTTGCCTATGTCTTTTTCCAGATGTATGGATTTACAGAGAAAACACTGGATGACTCCTTGTTCTCTACAATCCACACGCCCACAGATCAGACAAATCTGTGCTTGCCAGTGCCTTCTTGGGAGTGGGCTTCTGGAATGAGATGCCAGCTAGAAATCGATGTAGCATCCTTACATCAGTTTAGGCATCCAGTCTTTGTATATTTATCATTAATCCCAACCTCCAAGTTAAGTTTTTACCTCATATTTGTCAAAGCCTCTTGCAGTCTCCTCTCAGCTTAAGCTACTGTCTAACATGTTTATGAAGGTGGACTCCTGTGCCTGAAGAGCCTAGGTCTGTGTGGAGGGGTGGCATGGGCTGTAAGAGACTGTAAGCTGTGCCTTCTTATTTAGTTGTATAGCACCTCGCACATGGTTTGGATTTTTGAGGTCTTGCCATAGAAAAGTACTAACAAACAAACAAACAAAAATACCGCAGAAAGTAGAGAAGTGCTTTGGAATGGGTAAATTCATCATTTTTACAAGAGTTAAAGGAACCAGTATTTGCCTACTTGGTTTTTAGCCAGCAATTTGACTGAGAGTAACTCTCTGGGTAAACACAACACTCAGAACTCTGTGCCAGTGATACGTATTTAAGTAGAAGAGGCTGACGCAGAGCCAGCTAATACAGCTGTATGCATGTGGGTTTTTCTGCCATTTCAGTTGTGGGGGTTTGTCTTACTTTGGTCTTTTGTGATTTTTTCTTCTCCAGCTACCAATTTTAGAGATTGGTAGGTTTTAACATGATGAGGGCTCTAGGGAAATAAGCAACAGAATTGCTATGCCATTTCTTCTGGGACTACTTCTGTGTTTTTATTCTAATCCTAGTGTTTTGGTCATGTAAATAGAGATTATGTGAAAGAATACAAAAGATGTTAAGCTACAGAATTTGCTCCCTCTTGTGAGCACAGACTGGCAGCACCTTGGCTGGAAATCTCTCAGATGTAGGAGATCAGGGGAGGGTAAAGGAGATTGCTTTTGAGTGATGTAGGCTGGGCTCCTTTTTTGGATTTCAGTCTGATCACTCAGCTTAACAGCAAAGAATTAGCAACAGTGAAGGGAGCAATCTGCTGGGGGGGCTTTAGCAGCTGCAGTTCCGCACCATGTGCGTTGTGCAGCACCCATCACCAGTATTCAGTAAAAACATATTGGAAAACAAAAACTCCAGCATGCACTTACCAGAAAGGGCGTGTGAAAAAAATGGGTGTAGGAAGACAGACCCTGTACCTGGTTACCAGTGTGGTGGAAGAGCCAAAGGAAGAGCACAGGCTTGCTGGCTGTGGCTCCATCAGTAGCAAAGCTAAAGAGACCGTTACGTCACATTGAAACTAATGGCAGTTTTGCAGTTTTACTTAAACAAGAAGCAGGCATTTCACAGAAGAAACTTGTGCAACAATGTGTAATATGCACCAAACACAGCATGCTAAATATCGTGGCAGGACACTGAAATACTTGGGAATCTCTTCTTTCCTCCCTCCAGCATAAATGCATCTCTTTCTGTAACCTCATCTTTGCAGTTCTTGATTTATAATGTGAACTCATTTTCAGCAGTAAAAATGAATCGAGCTTACATTTTGGCAGCAGTAGAAATAGCTCGCTCCTGAGGCTGATATGCTCTGGACGTCTCAAACGGGAGATAGGTTGAAGCGTGAGGGAGGTCTGCAGAGGAACATGTCCAGGGCATACCTCATATCTTCTCTGTACTTTCAGAGCTGCCTAAAGAAAGGGAAAGAACCACCATATCACAGGTGGCTGGCTAAACACATGCACATACCATTGTTTCACAGATAGCTGAGAGGAAGATACATACCTGAAATGGGAGGGAAAAAATAAAAAAAAAGAACAGAGCAGAAGATAACCAGCAGTGGACAGGAGAAGGTGGAGAAAGGAAAAGATGCATAATGAGTTATAGCTAGCTGACAAAGCTATGGGTGGTAATAACAGCCTATTTAGTGGAACGGACATAAAAGAAGAACCAGGGAAAAACAGGTCCACAATAAATGAGGGGGACAATCAAATTAACAAGAATTTTATAATGGCAGGGTTAATGAACTGTTATATCAGTCACCCAGAAGAGAAAAAAGGTGAAGAAGTATGAGGGATCACACATTAACGAAGACCTAGATAATGGGGAAGAAACAGTTGACTGAAGTAATGTAATAATATTGTGGAATTTTTCAGAGGAGATTTTATTTAAGAGATGGGAATAATAAAAGTGTGTTGAAATCTCCATCTCCATCATTGTTCAAATTCAAGCTACAAGGTGTTCAGGAAAGCTAAGAAAAATTGCTGCAGTGAGAGGGCCTGATTCAAAGGCTGATGGAGATAACAGTGTCCATTAACAGTGAGACACTGTTTCCTTGCCTTCAGCAGGTTTGGATTCAGACCTGAGCAGGTGAGCAGGTCATGTGGAGTGTTCAGTCCTGCAAGGCGGAGACAACTCTGGACTGTCTCCAAAAAAGCACTTCAATAGGCGATAAAATTTTAAGTACAAAAGTTGGTTTCTTATCTGCCGTGTGACTCTGAAGTTGCTCGTGGTTAAGCATGTGCTTTGCTTGATGGAGGCCTGATCGCTCTGTAGTTTTCGGGACTGACCACATCTGAATTTGGTATTCCCATCTTCCCAAGCTTTGTAGTCTGAACTTGCTGGTAACTGGCACACGGGAGCTTTCCCAGAAGGGAAGGAGTGAACTAGATCCATAAATACGTTGTTACAAGAGAAGAATTCACATGAGGGTTATTTGTTTTGCAGAGGATTTATCCTTCCCTCCCCCCGCCCCCGCCGTGTCCATAGCAGGACCCATCAGCTTCTGATCAAGGCAAAATGTAGTAAAAACAGAAGTGAGGGGTAGTTGATTCTTTTAGTAATACTCTGCAGAATAGCTGGAGTTCTTGACACGCATTATAAGTGAACACCGAAACTGTGGTTTCTGTGGACATAGGTTTATTCCTGTGTTAAAAAGACAATACATTGATGCTGTTTTCAGTGATCTTCACACAAAAGGATTTGTGCATTCAAATTACAAATGTGCAAAAGAGAGAAGAGTGGGAACTAAAAGACTGCTTTCTAGCTTGATACTTATTTTATATGTAGAATTGACAGACAGATTT
This sequence comes from Haliaeetus leucocephalus, assembly GCF_000737465.1. Lineage (NCBI taxonomy): Eukaryota > Metazoa > Chordata > Aves > Accipitriformes > Accipitridae > Haliaeetus > Haliaeetus leucocephalus. Next base: position 8,048,361 of record NW_010972576.1, on the reverse strand, counting down.
GTGATTGCTAATTAGGAAGGGGACAATTCCTTAGCTAGGAAGACATTCTATTCAAATTCATGTATTTCCACATTAAAAGAGGATTATAAAATTATTAACCTTTTTATGTTCCAGTTAGCAATCATATTTCCTGGCATCTCAACATTTAAATCTAAAAGATTTTTATGCACTGTCTGGAAAATGATTTGTATAAACAGTTTTTCTCTTATAAACTGTATTAAAAATAAGGCAGTCAGACATTCTGCTGTTGGCAAGAGGCAATTCAAATCATCACCCTCACAGTCCTTCTAATCCAGTTGTGTGTTCACAAAGGAGAAAGTGCATGTAGGCACCTTGTGTCCCCAGCAGAGTAAGGCTGCTAGAACTGGAGGGTGTTTTGCCTATGGATTTTGGCTCTTCCTAAAATGTGGATTTTCCTGTAATGCATTCCAGCTGTTCTCAGCAGGAAGTCTGTAGGGAGTTCCCTGTGGAAGCAGAGCTGCAGCTAGCTATGCGCATTGCAAGGGGTGCTCTGTGGCTGCTGGCACTGCCGGCTGGCAGTCGGCAAGTCCCTTCCCTCTGCCCGTCACCAGCCTCTTGGTCAGAAGGGGAGCGGGAGACAAACCCCCTTTTCTCCAGCAGATCAGTTCTACTGGTTGTGCGGTATGATTTCCTTTTGCTCCACGAGTTTATCCAAAGGCCTTGGATTCATGCCTAGAAGTCTCTGGCTCTGTCACTGCGCTATAGAGCTGCTCTGTTACCAGAGCCCTGACATGTCTGCAGTGGTAAGGGACTATGCATATAATACAGTAAAATTAACACCTCAGGCCTCCAAGCCTGATATCATCCTTTTCCCCTCTTCTTTCATTTTGGGTAACTCATCAGTGAGATATAACACCCTTTCTTGCTTCCTGTTTTTAATTACTGTAAAGGAACTTTAAGTAGTAATTAGGTCCACTAAGGATGTGTACTAAGTCTTCCACTAGACTTGGAGGCATATTTTAGTTTGTGCTTACTGGGCTCAGAAACAAACCCAGCCCAACAGCCCCATCCAAGTGGCACGCTGAAAAGCAGAAAAACCTCAAGCAGTTTTTTCAATGTCAGAGATTTGCAGGTTTTTTTCTGAGCAGCAGGATGCTCTTGGAAACAGATTTCATCCTACCAGAAGTCTCAGGTTAGTTTAATGTTAGCTTCTTGTGAAGTATGTGCTTTCTGGGATTGGACAAGTGGATAAAAATTACATAGTTTTTCACTTGAGCTTTTTTTTAAAAGCATCTAGTGATTTCACTCTGTTTGTATGTGTTAAAAATGTTGCAAAGCACAAACTCATTTCTTATCAGACTAAGAGAAATGGGCTCATTTAAGTCTGTAGTACTTCAAAAGAATGACTGCTCTTCAAAAACCTGATCATCTATGGAGCTATTCCTTCCTGCCCAACATGCTTTTTATTTTTCAAACAGTCTCCTGATAAAAATGATTGTATTGTTTCTCTGTATGAAATACTAATTCATTTCAACTGGCCTGTCTTCTTTTTTTGTCAGAAGTGCTGTCAAATAGAATCTCAGAAATTACTTTCCTTACTAGAGGGGGGAAAAAGAGCTTTCACTGGCACATGTTCTCATTCTTACCTGATCTGAAAGCAAAGTGTCTCTAGACATTTTTAAAATAAAATTTTAAAAGGATTTATGTATTAGTCTCTTTTAGTATGATTTAAAATCCACTCACCTAAATTTCTAAAATTACTCATAGATAATTACATATCCAAATTCAATACAACTTTTTATTTGAAGTCTTATTTTTCTATTCCCCCTGAAGACACTTGTAATTTTTCTTGTAGGCCTTGTTTGATGGTACTGTGCTGTGAAACGTATCAGCACATTCCTAGACTCCAGACTCATCAGGCAAGACATTCAGTGATAGCATGGCAGTATGAGCAAGACGGACACATTGCGTGCATTCATAAAAGCCATTCATTAAAATTTTGATGTTTTTCTACCCATGATACAGGACACAGCTTGTTTCAACACACCGTGAAGATTGAGTACAGAAGCTTAAGTGCTGATAAAGTAAGTTTCTAATAGGTAACTTCAAGGTAAAGATTTTCAAAGGTATAATGGATGCATCCACTAGAACTCCCATCTGTGTTTTTGGAAGTTCCTATGTCCAGGCATCACTTGCTGGCCTGATTCTAAAATATTTAAGCCCTCCTGCTTTGTTACACATTCAGTACACTCAAACACCAAATTTTCTGTTTCTGCTTGGAAGTAAAGAAACCGAAAGTTTAAGCAATATTCCCAATACAGAAAAAGTCAGTATGTACTATACATCTAGATTTCCACCTCACTCATGATAATAACTCTTATGCAGATAATTTTGGTAATCTTGGTTGGGTATTTTACAATTTCAGAATATTTTGCAGGAGTCCTAAATGCAACAGAATAGGGAATACAAAGGCAAGACCTCTGTGGAGAGATGCTAATAAGATTGTGTATGTAAGATATTCACCTAGAGACTGTATTGATCATGGAAGATCACCTTAATCATAGATGAAAGAATGCCAATACTAGTTAAATACAAAGTATGACTGGGGGTGGGGATTGAGGGGTGTGCTTATATGTATATTAAATAAATGTATAAATTAAGAGGTCTGGAAGAACAGTGGTACCAAGCATTTCCAAAAGTACCTTCCATAAGAACAGCAGTACTGTGATATTGTGCTGTTTCAGTATGGTTTTTGAGCCTCTAGGGAAAGAGAAAAAGCAGGGCTGTGATAATAATGTAACAAAAATAAACTAAACCAGCAGGGAAATGGAGTTACAGGCCAAGATGAGGACACACACTCTTGTTTACAAGTCTTGCATAAGACTGGCAGGGCTGAATGTATAATACAAGATCTGTTCTGCTGCTGTCTTGCTACAAGCCTGAACTAGACCTGGCAAAAGGATGAAAATATTATTTGGCAAAGGCTTCATATAATTCAAAATCTGTCTTGGCGTCAATATGCATTACAATGGAACATGGTAATTTTGAAATCCCTGGGAAAGAAATATTCTGGGAAGAAAATTATTTTACTTGGAAGCTCTTTTTTTGAATAAAGAAAACATTTCATTCTGAAAATATTAGAAGATACAATAATAAAGAACTGGAGACTGAAAGTCTCTTAGTGTTATAAGTAATTCATTTCACAATGTCAAAATGGCACCAAGCTTTGATCTTTTTAGCATCAGTATTGGAGAACAGGAGGGTTGAAGAGATTTGGGAAAGGGAGAGAGCACCTCTACTCTAGAGGAGGAATGTACCAAGAGGAATAAGAAGATTAGAGGGCTTCTGACCATGCCAGCTGAAGTGAGTGCTGCTTGCTTGGAAGGCCAGGGTTGCAGTATCAGAAATATTACCAGACGAGCTCTATTTTGTTCTTTCCCCCAAATGTCTCTCCTCACCCCCTCCCCCAGCCATACGCTTAGCATGCACGGTGGGCTGCTTTCCCTCACATGCTCTCATTAACCAGATCTTCAGTTCATGCTTGCATCTCTCACTTAGTATAGTTGCTGTCACCAATAATATATTCTCTTTGATTTCCTTCCTCACTTTCTTCCCTCCACAGCCCTCCAGAAGACATCAGGAAATTTGCATTTCTATCTTAACAGTGCACGACTCAGAAACAGTAAAGATAACTCATGACACACACAACTGGGAATGGCATCACAGACAAGTCTCACTTGACATATATGTAGGCATGCCCTACATAACTCCTTTGGCAAAGCACCAGTCCCCAGTCAGCCAGACTCCTCTTGTGATTATAGCCATTCATTTAGGCTTTTCAAAGCCATCTCTGCATACCTTTAGTGAAATGGGAGCAATCAGTACTCCTCCACTCCACCCTTCTGCCATCCCCCAGTAAAGAGATTTACAAGGAAATTGTTTGTTTGTTTGTTATTTTAAAATAAGCATTCAAACAGACAAAGAGTGCTGGAAATGTTAATATATCCGTATCACACATGTTATTGTACACTTTACGTCAAAAGTGGTTTCAGGCACACCTTATTATTCTACACAGGACACCTGTTACTTGGAAAGTTAGCCTTTGGTCTCTTTTGCGTTTCTTATTTTTTCAAGAGAAAACAGGTGGTTTTGTTTCAACATTTATTTTCAAAATGCTGCATGAGTGAGTGTTTTATCTTGATACATGAGTTGCTTTGGAAGACTTTCCAGACCTTGCTGGTTTTATCCACAAGTCTCCTCAGTTGGCCAACATACATCTAAAGCAACTAAAGCATTTAGTCACTCCAGGACAATTGCAGGGCTGCCCAAAATTAAGCTTGTGTTTCAGGGGTTTTGTGCCTAAGCTGGTGACAGAGCACAGAGCACCTCCAAAGATTAAAGCCACAATTTCAATGTTCATTCCCTAACAGATGTTGTTTCTTAGATTCTTCAGTAAAATAACAGACTTCTCAGCTTTGTTTCTCTGGTGTTTGCCGATGAATTTTTAAAATAAAGATTACTAGAACAATGTCACTGTACTTCTCAGACACATATTAATATAATGGATTGCTTGTCAGCAGACAGGAGCGATGAGTCACAAATGGTGTGACAATGGGGAAAAGACGTCAGTTTTATAATGAGGGGATTAAATCTGAGGTGTGACTGTCCTTGCCATTCAGAAGGATTTTATAGCAGGTGCCACTCAAATTCAAAATACAACCTTATAAGAAAGCTAAAGACAAAATTTGTGGTTAATACAACCTTGAGTTCACATGCAGATATCCAGCATTTAAGAGGTAAAAATCTAGCTCAAACATTGTAGATAAATACAGTTGAGTTCAGTGCAAGAGTAAAATGTAATTATATCAACACACCCTATATAGAACCCTAAAGGATGGCAAAAAGAGACCTGCTTTCTGATCAAGAACGATTAGCAGCTGGCTGATGTCCCACAGCAGGAATACCAGCATCCTTTCTTACATTTTATTCTAATGAGTGCAACTGTGGAAATAGCATTATTATTTATGTAGGCCCCGGTCCAAGACAGCATTTAATCTTATCAGCAGGAATTTTAACCCCAACATACGGCTAAGGCAAATTGGTTAATAAGATTAAAGAGCGATTAGTTGCTCGCAGGCACGGTTCAAGAAAGCATTTGTGTGTGCAAAGAGCACTTTGCCATGTAGGTCCTGGAGACATCCAGCCCAAGCTTTCTTGTTGGCTTTCCCCTGGAAAAGGTGAAGGAGTAGTAGCTGCTGAAGGGAGCATCTTCCCTGGGATGCTGCGGGCTCTTGGAAGCAGCTGGAGTAGAAACAGGTTAAAACAGCACTGGCTAAAGCAGCAAGCAGGACGATACTACTTTCTTCTGCCTCTCCCTTTGCTTGCCCTGCAAAGTCCAGCTTGGTCATGCCAACAGCTCTTGCAGTGCCTCAAGGAGTTGTAGCTCAGGCTACACAGACTTTACGTCTTTCTCCAACTCGTCCTTTGGAGGCTTTGCAGTGACACAAAGAAATAACCAAGAAAATAAAATTAGGCTTTTACAGTTTGGATATGTCATGTATTTATTGATCTGAAAAGGAAACCTGGTGGGAAGCAAATGAGAAATGCAAGTGAAGCCACCCACTACATAAACTCTCCCAATTTGTTTGGAGCTTGGGGTTTTTTTGGTGGTGGTGAAAGGCTATTTGGTCAGCAAAGCTTAATTTTCCCTTCTGTGTGTCAGTTTCTCCTGGAGCATAGCATCCATCCGTAGCTTCAAAAATTATCTTTGCTGTAATAGCTGTGCCTTCCAAGCTGTGCTACAGGTTTCTTATTTTTCCCCTGAAATTGTAATCCTTTGTATCCACTGTTTGTTTTCTTTTACCGTATAGCTACCTTTGCCTGTCCATTTGGTCTAGCTGAAACAGTACTAAAAAAGCTGTACTTGTTAACTCCTTATCATTCTTTTTAAAATTTTTATCCTTATATCCTCTTTTTCTAAATGTCTTTTGTAACAGCAGTATTATATTTTCATGAGACTTTAAAAGCCCTTAATTTTAACCTTGGAAAATTCTCAGCCTTTTGTTTTAAGGGTTTGTTTCACTTTTTATGCAAGGAAGAAACAAAATTAATGCGAATAGAGGGGAAAGTCTTAAACAAATCATGTGTCTTGCTACTTTAGCCTTCTGATACAGCTCTGCTGTGCTACTTGGAGTCTTTCATCTGCTTTATGAACACTCATGATTATTTTGGAACAGTTTAAAGAGCTACTGCCCAATTACTTCATTGCAACATCCCAGCTAAGCAGCTTTTCTAGGCTGTGTGAAGGCATTGAATCCCCTTAGAAAAGTTAGCCAGGTTATTCTGAAACACCTTCAGTGGTGATTTAAATTAATTTGGCCCACTGCCTTGAAACAGGCTAAGTTCCCTGAGTCCATTAGGGCACACTGCCTCCAGACAGACTGGTAGAGCAAACTTCAGTTTAGCTACACCATTACAGAAAGACAAGTAAAATTACCTTCATGAAACCATCGATGTTCCCATTCACAGATCCACCCTGAAATGGCTTTCTATGGCCATCTTTGTTCCTTTTGTCATCAGGGACTCTCTATTCTATATGTTGTCAGATATATGTTTGGCATACAGCATTTGAAAGACTTTTCATTGGGTTTTATTTAACTCAAGCCAAAGAATCATAGTAAATCACCTCTACAGTTATGTCTAGGTCAAAGCAATATCTGCTAATGTAATTACAAGCCCATAAAAGCCCGAGGCACATATGCAAGTCCATAATGCAGTATTCATCACCACAATAACTAATTTAGAGCTGCCTGTTGATTCTACCTTTTTTTTTCCCCCATTAAAATACACGGAAACAGCTGTCCATTTTCCATTTCAGACACCTACAAAATCCATAGGCCTGCTCTGGGCTGGTGCCTTCCATGTTACCGGGACACAAGCATTTGTGGGATCCTAAGTACTCGGTGTGCATTACTTACAGCTGATGTTACCTGAAGGCAAGCCAGGTTTTAAAATACGCATACTGAAATATTACTCCTTGCAGACCCATTGTTACCTAGACCTTAAAGAAATAGTACATCAGGCAGGTTAAAGCTCCTCACTGATAAGAAAAATCAAATCAGCCAAATTTGGTGGCTGAAGTGTTGTGCCATTATATATTTTGTCTTTTTTTTTTCTTTAATGAGCCTATTCATAATCCTTAACTCTAAAATACAGCATGTTATCTTATCTGTTTGCCCAAGACTTGAATGGCATGTGCTGTTCTGTGCTCTGAAAAGACTACATTGCAATTTTTAAGTTGGTGATGTAAGCACCCTTATATTCTCATCACCTTGAGAATGCCTGAAGGTGCACAGAAGCTTTGGCACACCTTCCCATATCCTTGTGGCATTTTACAACAAATGTTCTTGACACAGAAAGAGCCGAAGTCACATGCTGTTGTTGCTTAAAGGATACAACAAGGTGTGCCAAAAATTTGGTGTTTCTCAGAGCAATCCAGCCAAGCCTGAAGGTATTATTTAATGCATTCAGCACCTTATAAGACCCTTGCAGAGAGGTTACAATGGGTTAAAGAAGACCCTGTGCAAAGCCCCTGGATAGAGGTAAGTTTAACTCAGGGAAAAACCCGATTCACTCCCCTAAAATCAGAATTAGGCCTGAAATCAAAACACAACAGCACAAACTCTCGCCTACCTACCTCACTGACCAAGAGACACTTTACCTGCTGTTTGCAATACAGACCAATGTCACCTGCACTTTTCCTGCCAACAAAATTATCAACCCAGCTTTGATATTTATTGCTGGTAATGTAAAAAGTATGAAACCCCCCAAAGTGATTTTTTGGTCTCAAACTCAATTTGCAGCACGGGCTGCAAAGCTCACAAAACCCCCCCTTTTCTTCCCTAGGGCAAATTGAGCTCCCACTGGATTTCTGACACTTTCTTTCCCCTGCTTCAGAGGAGCAATGGGGTGCATTTCCCACACAGACTATTTGTGCAGAAGTTCTCTTCTGTGTCAGAGCCCCAGCTCTCCCCTTCACTTGGTTAAAGTCCCCTTGAGCCCCAGCTGGGGGACAGTGGAGGAAGCCCAGTTCCAAGCTGGATTATCTTCCTCACAGGATCTTCAAAAGGACATGGGAAAGGGATCCCTCTAAGAGCCTGTATTTGAAAATTCCTATGTATGCTCTTCCAAGTGATTGCCCTGGGTGATTTTAAAAGACAAGGGTGATGCCGAAGAGGTAACAGAGCCTTGTGAAGGGAGACTTCTGCTTTCACCACGGGTGGCCATCATGGTCCACAGAGCAAGGGTTTCATTTGAACTACAAATATGAGCTACTGCAGGCTGAGCTAAAGTGCCCATGGTGATTTTGTAAGATTCCTCTCTCCCCTAAGTACCAGTCAGCAAAATCTGAAAAATACACACACAACACAGGACTAAGAATATTTTTGGGCCTTACTCTGAAAGTTACTGAATAAAATGTATGCAGTACTTCTGTTCTTTTTTTTTTTTTAATTATTTCAGATGCATCTTTTTTGCTAAGAACTTGTTTTACTGTTATTACACATACCGATGATTCTAAAAAAACCCAAAACCTCAGTTCTCAGATTCTTAAAATGAATCTCAGTTGATCAAAGTGTGGCAAATATTCTAAGAAGAATTAATTTTAAATTATGCAGCATACAATCAACTTGGAAATTTCAAAGCGCATCATGAGGTGCTTTGAAAATGTTTCAATCAACCTTCACATGGCTCAAAAGTCCCTCCATTCTGATTATGCATAAATAAGCTTGCCCTGTCCTTACTGATACTGCAAGGACTACCAACAAGGTGCTAATGAGGATTTTTTTGTGTGTGCGAGTAGGGACGTATCTCTTAACAAAGAGTTTGACTAATCTGACAAGGTCACTTCTATATAAGCAGCCAAACATCTGTCAGCCTGTAATGACTTCTTCTGATCAATAATGACATGGCCAGATTTGAAACTGGCAACCTGGAGGCAAAAGACTTTGTACCCTGTTACTAATCTCCTGAGCTTTCCAGTCCCCTCTGAGCTGCTGCTTTCTAATGAATACATTCCACATTCAAAATGACAAATGGCTTCAATTAAAAGAAAGAGATCTTTGGGAAAACATTCTTGTTGTTGAGTGAATGACCCTACAGTATTACTCGTTTATTCTTTCAGGCCACTGGAGTTAATATGTCAGTTCTATAAAGTAAATGTTTCTGTGTGAATCATGAAGAAAGATGCCTGGGAGCTGCATTGCCCTGGGACATGAGCTGGTCCTCCTGCGCTCATGATGAGATGGGAAGCACAGGCTAGTAAGGGCCAGGATCAAGAGATATGTGCCCCCGAGAGCATCGTTGATACCTATAGAATTGAAGCCCTACCTCTCTTAAGGCTTTATAGTTGTTACAGGTGCCACTTATAAAAGACGGAAAGGATTATAGGCACTGCAACAGTGAAGGAACTGGGTGAGCTCAGTTACTACGAGAGGGAAAGCTCACTGCTTCTCTCATTACTGTGAAGCTGTAGGAATGAAGTAGAAAGGCTAGCTTCTGCAAAACTGGGCTTTTAACAAGAAGTTTTGCTTCTTTACTCCTCATCCCAGATTATTTTTCATGCTGTTACCTGCAACACAAGCACTTTCTTTCAGCCTTTGTTGCTGGCAACAGATGGAAAGCTAATGCACGGATCTAAGTGCACAACAGCCTGCTTTGTGCACCCCACAGACCTTCTGACCACTTCGATGGTGTGTTTTTCAAAGTTAAGCCTTTAATTCAGATATTCAGGGTCTAAGCCTAGTGTTCCTCCTGAAGCCTGAGGTCAAGTGAAAGCTGTGCAGATCATAACATTCCTCACAGATGTACATGCCAAGCAGTCCTGAGCCTACCTGAGTTGCAGAGTAGCAAGTTCAGGAGATGAAGAGGAGACACTATGCTAGAAGGATTATAAATCCTTACCTTGATTTTAAGCAAACTATTTTAGAAGCATATAATTGTGGTAGGGCAGCAAGAAATGCAGCAAAGTTTACTGGTTCACATAACTCGATTAAGCTTAAGCTTTGCTGCTTAAGCATTCTTGAGGGGGCTGAACGGGGACAGAGGCAGAGACTCTACAGCAGCACTGAAGCTTTTTTTGGCCTGAGCTCTTCACTGCTGAGGCTTACAGAGGATTTGCACCCACCCTGCAGACCCCAAATCCTCAGAGCTAGTCAGGCTGTGATCAGTTATCCCAGCATGACTTTGAGCAGCCCCACCAATTTATATCCCACTCTTGTCTCACAGCTGGATGCCACAGGAGCAGCTGACAGATGGCCCAGCTTCACTCGGCCTGTGCTGCCCTGAGCTCTGCTGTGCAAAGAGGTCCTCATCTTGCTCTCTGTCTTTTTTACAGCTGCCCCGGGATTGCTATATCAGGTCACCATTTGAATCTCTGATGGTTTGCGCCCTATTGCCTCTGCATTGAATTCCACCAGCATCTGGTCACCAGAGACAAACTGGACATGAAATGTTCCCATCTGAGCTCTTCTAAAATGGTTCACAACTTCTTCTACTGGCATGAATGGGAAAAAGCAGAAGGCAGTGAGAAATTAGACCAAAATTTTTAAAATGGTTAGAAGCTGATCCAGAGGGTTATGTTGTCTGTAAAAAGAGGACTCAGAGTCAAGAAATCACATTACTACTTTGGAACATTTTCTATTCATGACGTTACTGAGAAATATAAGCTTTCACTTCCTCTCTCCTAACTGTTGGGAGAGTTTTCTATGACTTGACTTTACTGAAAGGTCATCTAGATGGTTGGGTCCAGCAATTTCAATCTGTCTCTCTTTTTTCAAGTTCAGGGGCTACCAACTCTATACTTGTCTCAGCTCTTTGAAAAGCCTTCAGAGATCATTATCTTCAGTTAGGACCAGTGAGTTTTTTACCTAATGAGCTCAAACCAAAACAAATTGGTGGCTTCATAAGGAAGTACTAAAAGGAAATAAAGATGATTCTTGTTGTCAATTGAATATCTGAAAGAAAGCCCTACACAGCTGAACTGCTGCAGTTCTGGTTCCTGTCTATACTCATTTCTGTAGGAGCCCAGAGTATAAAACTGCATTGGCAGTTCAAATGAGATCCTGATCAACTGGAATCCTCTAGGCACGATTACACTCCAAGTCCATGAAAATTAATATCTACAGGCCCTGTTCATTAGCAGCAATGCCACTATTAAAAGAGATTGTACAAGGGGGGCAGCATTTATGCAAGCTGAATGCCTATAATGACACCAAATTAGATGTTACCACAGCATATCCTAAATGCTTAGGCAGCACTATACAGTTTTCATAAATGTGAAATTACTTACCTCAACTTTTACAAGAAAAGCTGTAGCTATCATGTAATCAAATGGCCAAAGTTGTTAGCACTAAAAAGGAGCCAGCTAATAGTAAAAGACCGTGCACCATAGTCCTATCTTAAGTGTATTAACGCTCTGTGGCTTGAAACTGTAACAAAGTCAAACCCACAATAAAGTTTTCCATTAATGATCTAAGGTGCAACACAGCTGGGGAATAGCTGGTTTGGCTTTTGGCTAAACTCTTAAATTTTGGGGCACACCATTAGTCTGCTGTATATACACAGAAGTTCTGTTGTGTACATACACAGTAATTCTACACTCCACCATTAACTGAAACCAGGATGCCCAACACACTAAACATCACTCCACATTTACAGGAATCCATTTAAATGAGAATTTCAGAGGTCCATCCAGTGTATTGCTCCATTTAAGTCTACTACCCAAAGCATAGCAGTAGGCAGATATAAAACCTTAGCCTGACGAGGGTTTTGGCTCTGATATTGGAGATTTGGAATTTGAAATCCACCTTAGCAAGATATCTGTGCTGTAATTTATTTTAGCTTTGTTACAAATTTAAATTCTCTGATGCTTCTCTTCTACTGTATGAAATGCTGAGGAGACTGTTCAGATTTACAGTTCACTGATCTGTGCTGAAAGTATCTGTTATGATAAGCAGATGAATGAATGGAAGGGAAAATTGTCTATTAGCACTCTCAGAGAGGTGAAGTTCTCAAGAACAGCAATCATGAAATTTATAAAACAGCTACATTTTGCAAGTGTAGGTCTGAGAACATTTCCCCATCAGCTCTAGAAGATTGCATCATACTTGGGTGGATCTGTCAGTATATTAATGTCACCATTAAACATCTGATAGAAACAGGGCATCTGCAGAATCTGAGAGAGAGAAATGAACACCAGCAGTAGGACAGCAATTCAGTGGTAAATGCATTCATTTTCATTTGGAAGCAACTACACAGAGCAATCTGAACTGTAATTCAGAGATGTTAGGAGCATTCAGAGAGCTTTAACCTGAAGAAGCACCAAACGTCACTAGTTACTTACATAGCCGTCCAAACTGCAATATAAGAAGTCGTTTAAAGGCTTAAGGTAGTTTAAGGATTTTCTTGATGCTTACACCAGTATTGCCATGGCACCTGCTTTATGGTTTGCTGCTATTTTTTACATATTTTTTATAAAGAGGATTTAAAGCTCTAAACTGTAACCCAAATGCAATCCCCCGCCCCATTATATATCTTAGAAAAATGAAGACAAACTTCTGTGCCAGCTTCAGTCCTGTAGTTTTCTAGTTCTTGCAACTGGCATGATTTGAAGTACTAAAAGAAAAGATTCACCTTGTTAGCTGGCTTGTCTATCTCCCTGAATACATTTTCAGAGTCAGGATCCAAAGGGTTGACGCTTTTTGAAATTGCATTTTATTCTTGTAAGTGCTGCAGAATTATCTTAGCAAGAGAAATGTGAGAGGACTCTCCTTGCTATCACATCAATGCTAAACAAGCATTATCTACAGGATCTTCATCAAGCCCAAATCTGTACCTCAGCTGTGCCTTAGCACCTGGGATCAAGATTATTGGCAACAACTGCTGATTTATTTGATTGTTACCATGCTTGAGGGTGGCACTGTCTCCTTTCACGTCTGTCAGCACTTAACAGACAGTAACAGTTAATTGTAATTAGGAACCATCATTAAACCTGTGCCAAAATCCAACTTGACTTCAGATTCCTGGTTGAAATACTAGCAGCATGTATAAACGGCACACATTTCTCTGCTTGATCCTCCCAAAACCAGGGCAGCTTTCTGCTTTTCTGGGCAGGATCAACTGGAGGATCCTTAGTGCTTGTGAGATGTAATGTGAAGTTGGAAGAACAGAGGAGGACAATAAAAGTACGTAGATCTTATCTGCCCTTTCTCTCTTGCTGTGTGTGCTATGCAGCTGCACCTCAGCACCTTGCCAGCCATGGCAGCTCCCCAAGGTGGAGGAGGCAGCTTTAGAAGGGCTCTCCTCCATCGCCGGCTGAGGGTCTCTTGGCTCTCCCAAGCTACAGCTGTAAGTAAGGGAGCAGAGACTTCAAGCCAGTTTCTAAAGGAGAAATGCCAGCATCATGAGTGACCACAACTAGCATTGAGTATTTTTACACCCTACAAAGCCAAAACCAGCTCAGGGGATGTGTAGTGCAGGATTTAAAGTGCATCTGCCCTGTGCAGTAATTTCCATGTTGAAATGTCTCGGGGCGTTAGCTCAGGCAGCCAACGTGGTGTAATCACCCTGCTGAAAAGCAGGGCTGGCCACCACAGGAAGAACAGGGTAATACTCCAACTCTCACGCACCTCCTACTGAAGGCCAGGCAGCCTGTAGGTGACAGGGACAACAGTTAGTGTCAGTAACCTACATTTGAAGCACTCTGGCATTACAGGAGTATCTGCCATTGCGTAATTAAAGAGTCCCTTTTCTCTTCCATCCACTTAGGAATTATCTTGGGAAAGACAAAGTGATGCAACTGGAATGGGAAATACAGCTGCTGAGGTAAGTAGGGACACCAGCAGTCTCAAACAAAGAGCTGGGACAAATGGAAATGAAAGGCGGCAAGAGCAAAAATGTTGCAAATGGTTTGGACGTAAAAGTGCATGACAAACTACCTCTGGGGAATGAGTAAATGCTGCCTATCCAGTATCAGCATTGTAACTCAACTATCAGTACCTCCACAGATTCACAGTTTATTCAGAGATGACTGGTTTTACTCAGGATTTCCAAATCACAGTGGGAAAGCAGTAGGTGTACAGCTGGTTGTGAATGGATTCCTATCCAAAATACCAATCAGGAGACAATACAACGCAAAGTCCATACAGGTGGAGGCTGGGCCACTGGAAATACACTTGAATGGCCTCGAAGCTAGGTGACTGAGCATGGAGTGCTGCAGTCAATGTAAGACGCCAATCAACTCACCTTTCTAAAATCGCAGTCAGAGGTGAGAAACCTACAGCAAGCTGGGAATGTGGAGATGCCTCTTGTTTTATTTAATCACTATGATGGAAAGCAGCCTCTCATTTCTATTGCTGCTTCTGGCCAAATGCATGTAGCACTTCTCCACCTGGAGTGCTGGTAGCTCCTGGAGGAACCTCTCACCCACTCCAGTCCCAAGCAGTTTGTGACCATTGCCGTATGCCTGCTCAAACGTCTAGTGCTGATTGTGCAACGTGGTGCCACTCCCCCTCTCTTTAGCCTTATTGAGAGTGTAAAAGAGAGAACTCCCATCCACAGCCTCCTCATTACGACCCACAGTGTGGTGCCCTTAAATAACACCTTTTTTGTGTAGGTCTAATTGGCCAATATATAGTAGCTGGTATTGGCTCCTTTGAGTACTCGCAGAGCACACTGGGCGTGCACACATGTAATTTATCATGTCAAACTCATTTTCTTTTACACGGTATTGTTCCTGCCTTTCTTCTTCCAGAGAGTTATTATTCTGCATGAATTTCCTTTGTAATTAAGTAGCTTGGTTGCCATTCCCAGGTCTGGAAAAATGACAAAGGGAAAAAATGAAAGAGCCGCCGCCTCAAATTGGTTTGCATTCAGCAGGGTTGCCTGCCATTTGTGGAGACCAGCAGATGTCAGCCTAAATTGAAAAATGGAAAAGAAATACTGTATCATAATGTTAGCATCTCCCATGCCAGATGGGAGCCTTACACAACATGGCAGGAGCAGTTAGCCAGCAGTGGTTAAAACTCAGCGTTGGAACAAGTGTGGTTATGCTGCACGCACTGATAGCGTATTTTGATTATAGAACTTAATTGTATCATAGATCAATGATAGTTTAATTTATGAGGATTGATTTTGTTAATTCAAGCAGTTCAAAAGGCACTGTTAAAGCTTCAGTTTATTTAACTGTATCTGACTTAAGCTTTGCTCATGCTATCAGAAGATAAATGACTGTATATAAACTAATACCTTCACCCCCCCCCTATTCATATATTTATTTCAGCATCTGTCACTGTGGGTTACATTTAAATGCAAAGTGTTATCTGGGCAGGATACAGCACTGGGCTTTGAATACTTAAGATTCAGTAATAAAAGCATCACAGAATTATTTGCACATGCACACTTACTGATGCTTCTGATGTTTTATTATTGCCATATCCCTGAATTTCATAATAGATAATTGTTGCACTCATATTAAACAGCAACAGGGCAGTCGTGAATGCTGTGTCAGAAGGAAAAAAGGACGGGCAAGCCTATTCAAGACATGGTTTATGTAGACCACAACTTACCAGCTATGGTACACAAACCTGACACCCAGTACAAGCAAACATATTGTTAAGATTCCAAGAGTCTCACAGGACTATTTCTTGAAGTTTCAGCTCACAAAGCCAGGGTTTACATGGAAAACTTAACATTTACTCAAAACTGACATTTCCCACCAATCCATCCAACGCACATTTCTATCCCTGACTTTTCAGGCAAAAAGATCTGAGAGTTAGAAAATCAAGCAAATAAAATCCCAACTAAACAAACAAGTTCACGATTTTTATGCAAGTACAGTGCAGTTTTTGAGCCCTGAGAATTCTCACCCTAAATGTGAAAGTGATTTCCTGAAACAAGTCATATCACAGGGAGGGACTGGTTTGTCAGCTTTAAATCGACTGTTTTCAAGGAAAAGCATTCGTACACTCACCTTAATTTCACACTGATTTTTGCTTCTTCCTCTGTCTCTTGCTTCATCTGATAAAATCAGTCAATACTGACTCCACGCTTGTGCTGCCTGTGATGAGCCAAATCTACGCAGGATGCTCCTTGCTGCAACCTCTGCACTTTACAGTGAGTCTGAGTAGATTTTTTCTCACCACAACCGGGCAATCAATAAACATGGGTTTTCACTTCTTTGTTTTAATCTTTAATCCCATGCTTATCCTATACCACTTACAATGGGGTTGAAGGAAGGCATAGAATCATAGAATATATTGAGTTGGAAGGGACCCATGTACTGATCTTATGAAAAACCAAGAAAAGGAGATGCATTTTTCTACAGAGTCCCAGTGAATCAGGAAGGCTTCTCCATGTGACAAGCATGAACTGTGCAGAGATGCTGGAAAAGCGAATAAATCATCTTTCTGTCAACAAAGTGTCATATCACAGGCAAGTGTGAAATGGAAAGCTTTCCTAATATCTGTTCTGATTCAACAGCACTGGTCAAAAAATGAGAAACAGAATCATATCTATCACTATTAATTTTGTGTTGTGATATTAGGGGAAATTCCTCTTCCCTCTATCCCTCTGCCATACCAGCTCCTCAAGTCAGCTTTGCTTCACCTGTTTTGAAATCAGTTGAACAGTGCCGACTCAGACCATCTGATGCTTTCTTAAGCTTTTGGGAAGAACAGCAGAAAAAAATTCATTATATCGTTGACAATCATAGTATCGCCAAAACCACAAGTTACAAAATGAAGTCAGAGCACAAAGAGAGAATGGCACACAAGGAAAGACTAACCCACAAATTGCAAGTCCCACTACAACAGCAACAATCCATAAAAGGGATAAAAGGGAAAATGAAAAATATGGTCCAAAACACGTTCTTTGTGCTCATTTCTGTCCCCTGCCTATTCCTTCCATTTCTGTAAGAATTAAAGTCAGCGCACCCATAGCCAAGTGACTGTGGCTCCAGGAGTCTCTCAAACCACACAAACAGAAGGTGCATCCAGGCTTTCCCCAGGCACGTCAGCTATCAGCTCTTTCCCAGGCCACGCACTCCCAGACCTGCTGTGTAGGGTTTCTCCTGACCCCTTGGATCAGGAAGCAGGACCTGCTCTCTGTGGCTCTTCATGTTTCCTTTGCTGGTTTCAGGGTTTCTCAGACAGGTTGCCATTTTACAGGACAGGTGGGAAGAGGCAATCAGACAACTCTGAGCTCTCAAGGGGATGTCATCTCTCCCCTTCAAACCACCACAAAGAAGTGCTCTTGCTTCCTGATGAAGAACAGGTCTCCCCCACATCTCCCAAGCAGAGGGACATTATTTCCCTGGAAGTGGCAAATTGGAGGGGACAAAACAGAGCCGGTGGGCTGATCCTCTCATCAAGTTTTCCCATTTGAGTTGAGACACTTTTTTCAGAACAACCTTCATGGACCCCATGGTGTTTCATCTTTTTTCAAGCTTTACCTGTAAGGAAGACCATCTTTTTCCACTCCACCTCCCCTGAGACTTACCTTGTGACTCCCTCTCCTGCTCCACATAACACAAGCTATAATAGCATATATTGGTGGGAAAGGAACCAAGCAGTAGCAATTTGTAATAGGCTTCTACAGACCAGCACAAGGACAAATTGATCTGGCTTTAAAAAATCAGGAATGCATGAAAATATGCTCTGCTCATCATAAAAATCTTTCAGTTCTTCCCCTCATGGCATTAAACCAGTAAACCTGATACAAAATGCTTAATTTTGGTCAAAGGGGTGTTCTGACTGGTTAAAATGGCACCGCCTAGCTAAAGAACAGCTCAAATCACACAGTAATAAAATCAGTGGTAGAACAAAAACACTTTCTCAGTGTCTCTCCTGTTCTTTGTTTTATCTTGCTCACCAGCTGGACTCATTCCCCCTTCCCTGAGAAGACCTGAATTTACTTTGAACCATAACTTGAAGTTGAGGTTTAGCCCTCTGCAAATCACACAGATCCCGCGAATGCTAGCCAATGGATCACCGCCCACAATAATTTTTTCTTTGTATTTCCTTTTTTCTTAATCATGCTTTTTTCTATATTTTTCTCCTCTGTTTCTGTATCTCTTGTCAAATATTGCTTTTCCTTTGTTGCTTGCTGCTTTCCAGTTTTGCATGCTCTCCTCCAGCAGCACAGCAGCCTTCAGCTCACAGTACATCTTCTTTCCTTTCCCTGTGAGCCATTTCCCTTAATGGTGACTTCTCTCACTCCAGTAACATACTTTCTTTCATCATTATGAGGATGCATCTCACACCTAGGCTTTTAAGTGGGGTTTTTTATTGTTGTTGTACGTTCTCAGCATAGTTTCTCCTTTTCCCCCTCTCCCACTTTCATTTTCTGGTGATGTTCCCAGGATCAGATCCCGCCATGCAGCCACCTGTTAGGAAGCAGAGAGCAGGAGCCTCTGCGGAATGGACTGTCATATTTATCTGCTCAGCATTAAGTTATGGTGGTGGGCAGGTGGTGTGCAACTCATCATGGCACGAGCACAAATGTATTAGACTGGTAGCAATATTACAACCGTTTAAGGGGTGCAGATCCTGTAGGAGAGAGAAACTGGAAATCTGAAACAGAGCCACATGGCTGCGGGAGGAACATAAGTGAACTCTTGACAGTGTAATTATACTCACCAGAGCACTCAAAAATAATTGCTATCCTTAAGAATCAAGCTGCTTGTTTTAATCTTAATGGGGAAAAAATGGTTTAGATGGCATTGGTACAAAGGAAGGAGAGGCCAGACAAAGCAAGATACTTTCCTTTTGTTTTCATTGGGTTTGTCTTTAAGTCTTGAATTGTCACACTTCTGTACCTCTGCACAATACAATAATTATCAAATTAGGCCCTGTAAATCCCGAACTCATTCCATTTGGTCAGATAAAAGGATCGGGAGGACACGTGCATGATAAAGACATTTAATTTGGAGGGGTTTAGATTTGCAAGAATATCTGGCAATTTGTGTAAAACTGGCAACATACAAGTAAATCAGAGCAAGTTTCCAAAACAAAATGTCACTATTGTCTGAAAGATTATAGTAGTTCAACAATCTGGATAGTTTTGTGGAGGAATTGGGTTCACAGCTCCTAGGAGGATAGAGGGAAGCTTTTTGACTTCAAAACACGCAATTTAGATCTGCTAGCTGCCAGGACAATTAGTCTTGTAATGCAACAGGGTGCGAAAATGAGGGGATTTTTTTTTTAAAGGTTGCTATTTTGTGAAAGCATTTTTGTATCTATGTATTTGAGCAAAGCCTCTTTGAATTTTAAAGTGTTTAGCTTCAAATGTTCTGTGGATTCCAGAGGAATACATAGTTTCAAGCTAGGTGTTTGAAAGGCTGTGACAAATAGTCCCACTCCAACAAGAAAGTATCCGACATCAAAGCAATCCCAGCAGGAGATGAAAACTGAATCATTCAATGTATTTTAAATTACTTTTCACAATCACAATGTATAAAGCCATGTATGACACCAGATAGGAGCTAGGGTCTCTGTGGTTACCAGTAAGTGTAGCTTTATCAAAGTTAGTTTTTATGCTGAAAGACATAGAAGTCTCTCCTTTATCTTCAGCTCTGAGTGTTTGTGGCACTTTCTGGTTCCATGTGAAACCCACCATCTAGAAATTGTTCCTGTTCACGCTGCTCTCAAGCCAGGTGTCTCCTAGCCAGGCAGGAAAGCCCAGGCTGGTGAGATGGAAATTGCAATTGCAATCCCTGTGTCACAGAAAGAGGCACATCTGCTAGGGAAGTGGGGAAGGAAAAGCTATTCAGGTGCAGCCTTGAAGGGAAGCTACCCCAACAGGAGAGTTTAATTTTTTAAAGCCCACGTGAGTCAGCTTTGTGGGAGTGGCTGAAGCAGTATCATCACAGACCAGACCCTAAATGGGTGCATGGGAACCCAGTTGTGTTTGTAAAGTTCATAAGACAAAACGGATCAGAGATCACACAACACACACCCTTAAAAACAAACACAAAGGTGTACTGAGGTGGTAGAGAAAGATACCGTTCCCAAGGCAATTCCTTTTACACTCCTGCATTATGGAAGTAATAGAATTTGAAAGCAAATTCCCAAGCATTTGATAAAGAAACCAGTGAATCATCAGCATAACAATGACAGTGGAAATTATGTTGTGTGCTGCCTGCTCCAAAGAAATGTAGAAGCTCAGAGCAGCATGGATGTAAAAATTGAGTCCTCATGAGATTTCGCAGTCTGTCTGGAGTGAACTGGCAGGGAAGAAAAGCAAGTTAAAAGCATGAAACTGTATGGGATTCACTACAGAAAGATTGAAATACTGCAGAAGTATTGACCACTTCAGAGGTGAACTGATGTGATCAATTCTGTCAGGTTCGAAAGACAGGTGCAACAACATCAGCATTTGCAGCATGCTGTTCTAAGCACACATGAGCACATGGCTGGTGCTGTAACTCTGCAGAGGATAGTCAACACTCTGGGGAAAGATAAAAACCCAAACAAAAATTTCTCATTAAAGGTGTTAGCTGGGAAGCAGCTTCATAATCAAGCTGTCATTGCCAGCACTTTTGAAAATAATTGTGGGAAGAAGAGTAGCGAATTGGATGGTGATGAAAGGTTACTCCAAGACAGTCCCTTTACTCCCAGATATCATTATTTTAGTCAATAGTTGAGAAGCAAGAGCTATCCAGCTTACAAAGACAGCAGCGTAACTGGTTATAGGCAACACTTCATCCTGAGATCAGTGATCCACCGTAACACTCGGTGGCTTAAGAGCAAGTTAACAGCATTCACTAGTTTTGGTCACGCTCTTCATAGATGACAAACAGACATTGCTGTTCATAGTAGTCGCACTGGTCGCAGACTGTGAGCCTCATGATCATATCTTAGAGTGGTCTGAAGGTGGAAAGGTACAAACACAATAGGAGACCAGCAGGAAAACGCCTTGAGCAGGAACCTGGCTCTTAACCTGTCAATGCTGTCAGGCACTTCTACTTCTCCGATACTTCAACTTTTTATATGCCTGCTGTAAATGTTAATTTACTTCTGTCAAACCTATTGGTCTTTTTAATATCATTGCAGTAAAGTACATGCTGTGCACGTGTTGCTCTATGTAGCTCTATTCCATCAGACAGTAAGAGTGACACACATACAGTTCGGTATTTATTCATTGCTATAACCACTTAAGCCTGAGATTTTAAAAACCTTGCCACACTAATACTGCCACTAAGCACTGCTCTCTGTGTTCAGGAAGAATAGCCTTCCTCCCTCCTGCAAGTTCAATACAGTTAGCAGAACTAAAGGGCTACAAAACCAAACCCCCATTTTTAGCTTCCCTCAATATATACTGAAAAATTCTTGGGCATTGTTTGCTGTAATTTTTAAAGTCTATCCTGGGATTTTTAACTGCAAAATGTAATCTCATTATTTTCTTAAACAAATATTTTTGTAATAGATATTACTTGGCTTAAATTCAACTGAACAGTTCCCAGTTAGGTAAGGATTCAATTTTTCCCATGTAAGTTATTACAAAAGCGTATTCAGAATTGCATGCAGCTGATATCAGGTAATTTGACATGAGATAGACACTTCACTCAGTGAGTTTATTTTTATCAGTGCTCATAAGCCAAGGGAAGCTCTGTACATACACACCAGTGCATAGGCTTGTTACCATACCTGTTTGTAAATCATACCCCAGTTTTGATCTAATAATTGGAGACCTCACAATAAGAGCTGAGACTGCCGAAGGTGTCCTAGATGCCCCCAGCTTAATCATGTTCTTCCCAGTAACAAAGCAAGCACGCTATTCCGATCTACTCAGCTTCAGTTTTACTGTTCCCATCGGTAGCTTTCCTGGCAAGTTTCAGATGTCCCGTGATTCTTCGTTCTGTACCTCCCTTCTGCTTTCAGGTGGACTTCAGGACTTCACTTGTGATTAAGTGCTTTAATAAAATCTAATTTTACAGATCTATATGTCTTGCCATTCATTCTCTGTCTTCAGTAAATAGGAAGTTTTTCTGATCAGTACAGAAGAGAATTTTTCACCTGACTCTCAGCAGTGGTTAAAAGGTCTACAAGTCTATCCTATACACTGCACAACAAATTCACATATCAGCACTTGACTAACTCTTCCTGCAATGTTTTTAATTATTCTTTGGTTTTAACTGTCCTCTTCCAGCTTCGTATCTTTGAACCTGCTTCTAATCCTGTTTCAAAAAATAGATTAAGCTCTACATGCTGGCTACAGCCTTCTGCTGGGCAGCATTGCTGGGTGAGCAGCAGTATATCTTAACCTGAAAGGATCTCCAAGTATTTTTACAACAGCTCGATTATTTTTCTCTGTCATTACAGAGCCTTTGACATACATACCTCTCATTAGCAGTCATTGGGAAAATAACTTCAGAGAGTATAATCTGCAGACAGAGGTATGAAACAAGCTATTAAATGAGTGGTCAGATTGTATATACATCTGTAAAAATGAAAAGCATGGCATGAAGTGGCATGAATTTTAAAACAGGGGACCACTGGACAGCTTCTGAGCCATGTGCAATTTCTCCTCTAACAAAAGTGTTTATCACCTGGCTGAAAAGTAATTTCTCCCCACCAGTTTCTCCTGTTATTGCCTGAAAAAGAAAAAAAAAAAAGGATCCACACACAAACAATAGCAATGAAATACTGTGTTTGTGTACAAACAGATTGAAAGAATACTCTACCCTTTCTACCACATGAGCTTTTGGGAGTTTTGTAGTGTACTATAACAAAACTAAACCAATGGTAATTGGGGTGCCCGTAGGATTTAGTAAAATAATAATAATGACTTAGCAAAATAATGACTTAGCAAAATAATAATAATAATAATAATAATAGATTTGAGCTTATTTTATGGCTCAGAAGTCATCTGGTGCAAGGATATTGCATCATAAACAATTGTGAGTCACCACAGTCTGGTCATTCTCAAAACCAGCAGGGAAGTAGAAAGAAATGCAGGGTAGGAGAAAGGAAAGTCTGAGAAAAGGCAGGGCTGTGGTTCAGCTCACTCACAGCGAGCGCACATGGGTGCTGCGAAAACCTGAAGGCTCTTCGCAAGACCAGTCGTTCAAGCTCTCAGCTTCCACTGAAATTTGTAGTGAGGCTTTGTACTTGTGTGGTAATATCACACACCCACCAAATAAGCTTCACATCACACCACAGAGGTGAAGTCCCACAGGAAAATCTACTTCACACAGTGAAACATGGAAATTGGTTTCCTAGACAACAACTCCATGAGGAAAGTTAGTTTCTATTCTGAAATAATTCAAAATTAAGCCTTTCTATGCTGTAGGGCAGATTGCTATAAAAGCTCACCCTTCATACAGCCCCTCTCAGCTGGGTATCCTATTTGTCAATGAACACTCTCCCTTATTCATCAAGTATATTAAAATATCTTAGCTTTAATTTATTTTTCTCTTCATCCTTATTTAGGAAGGCATATGTAGTGTTACTTATGCATTTTCTTTAAAGCTTTCAATTTTCTAATTTTGCAGATGTTTGCTGTATAAAAAACAACTTGCAGACTGTTTAATATGTAGTTGTTTGTGAGGTACATTAAACAAGTAAAATGGTAATAGGTACAAGCAGGGCCTCTTATTTCCCTGGCTTATGCATCTGTGCCTTGCCTTCACAATTATTTAAGCATCTGAACTTCCTTTGGGGAAAATGGCCATATGTACTAGTTAAGTCAAAGTCCAATCCTATGCAAACAAGACAAGCCCACAGACAAATTGAAGGGCAGACCTAGATCTGTATCTTCTGCTCTAGAAGCTAGGAGTTCCTCATAGCTCTCATCATATTTCTGTTTAGCTCACACAAAAAATTCAATGTGTAAAAGGATGACTTTTAGCACTTTTTGGCTAAGTTAGGCTGTATTTAATGCATTGCTGATGGCATTCCACAGTTTCCTTTGCTACTTTTTAACTTTTAGTCAGATGTGTCTCCTTTTCCTGTAAGCATAGTTCCTGCTTTTCCAGAATTAAACATATTATGATAGTGTGTACCTATGAACAAGCTGTAGTAATGCCCACGTGTTGGGGCCAAGGTAACAGAGTGATCAACTTAGACCCTAGAAATTATTGACAAAAAACATACTTGAGTCTACTATGTTCTTCTAGAATGTGTTTTAACACTGAGCCTGAAAATTGTCTCTTGCTTGTATAAGCTGGTAATGGCACTTTCTTTGTCAGGAAGTAATCGTAAACAATTTTCTCACGTGTATTTTTTCACTTCAGTAAGTAGCAATAAGTAGCCTAGCAATGGATGGCTGAACATTTTTTTTTTTTGTTCCCTTCCAAGGCAATTTGCAGAGGAGTCAGAGGACTCAGAGCTGAGGATAATTCTGTGTCTAAACATGTCTATCATCTTGGTAATTTTTTTTTAATTGACACCATTCCTGACTCTGCCATTAGATAAGAAGGAAGGATGCTCTAGCAGAGGTTTAGTGTCAAATGTGTGATTTCATTTGAGACATACAAGCCTTCATCACACTAAATCTGTGTGGATGTGAGATATACTGGTTTCCAGTAATGGCTTCAAAGAGCTTTCAAAAGGCTTTTGGTATTTATAAAGAACTTCTGGGCACTTCAGTTCATTTGTACAGTATCTCCCAACTCCTGCAGATCCGAATAGCAAGCTTTCTGGAAGTACTTGTATGCTGTTTGTAAACAACCATGGTCTGTTTTGTTTGCAACTTGCATTTTCTAAGATAAGAATCTTCAACAGCAACCACCACAATAAATATTTTCAGAAACACTTCAGTTTGTTTACATGTAATATGTGAATGCAGAAGACTGTTTTCAGCTAGCAGCCACCACAGATTTCTGAGGGTGGGGAAGCAGGGCAAGGAAGTTCATTACGAGCCAGTGTGTTGGTTGTAACATATCTATAGCAACTTCAGCTAGGAAGCAGCTTGCCAATAAAGTTTTCTTACCAAGCACTCTTAACTGGACTCCCATCTAAAGACGGTGTTTCATTATATCTCGCTCTTGACAACTGTCCTGCCATCACTGCTATCATACAAAAAGGGAGGATGGCAGCTTTGCAAAGAGAAAAGTACTACAATGGGACTTCTACTGTATATTTTAAATACAAAGTGGTGATAAATACTTGTACTTCTTATAGAACTCTGTTGAAAACATGATTACACCCGGAAGATTTAGTAATTACAAAAGCTTCCTCTGCAATAATTAAAGAAGATTCCCATCTTCTGCTTTTGATAACACTCCAGCTTGGTGACAGGAATACGGGGCTCAGGCTTTCTAGCAGTCAGCTGAGCGTAGAAAGAAGCAAATTAAAACTGGATGAAAAAATGGAGGTCTTGCTAACTCTGTGATACATCTCATGGCCTGAAGGGGTTAATGAAATCCATGAAGCTGCTAGGCAATAGTTCCTGCACCCAAGTAGCAGCCGCCACTGGAAGGGGTGAAAAGCCACAGTACACATTTTTGGGTTTTGGAATGTCAAAAGGCGGGGGGGGGGGGGGGTCCTTTTTTTTTTTGTTTTTGTTTTGAGTGTTTTGTCTTTGTC
>NW_010972576.1:7990102-8022807 GCF_000737465.1 Haliaeetus leucocephalus | reverse complement strand
GTCTTATTTTGTTTTGTATTGTTTTGCAATCTTCTGCTTGCTTGCCTGAATTTAGCTGTTAGGAAGATTCAGGTTTGGAACTGTCTCAATGTACTTGTTATCCCACTGTGAAAAGTACTTAATCATCAGATACCCACTGATTTTGGTGGGGTTTAGCTGCAGTGCTGCTTCTAATAGATGCTTTCAGGTCAATGCCTGAATTCAGAAATAATGGCTTTCTTCCCATTTGCTGCCAATGTAGATGTTATTCTCTCAGAAAAATAAATAAATAAATAAATAAATAAAATTGAACAAGAATATCCTAGATGTACAGACAGACAGCAATACCCACAAGTCAGGCAGGCATGTGTTAGCAGGGAATTTTGGCATGAGCTGGAGCGAAGCAGGGTTGTGCTGGCTATTCAGCTAGAAAAGGTGTGTGAGGAAAATAAACTGCTGATCTCAGCATGAATGCTAAGTATGTGAGGGGCTGGGGAATGCATTCAGTGGTAACTTGCTTGGTGTAGGTGAGGAAATGATAATGCAAGCTCCAGAGTAAATTGGACGGGCTTGTCAAAGCCAAACCATACAAAATGTTGCCATGGTTATTGAGTTACCCAAATAAAGAGAACACTCACTCTGAAGTACAAAGGCTCAGGATGGCTTTGTGGTCCCTCACAAGGGCTGTGGGTAGAGATGAACATTCAGATTTGCTGCCTGCTGTCATTAGGGAATGCAAATCAGAGTGTGAAAATGAAAGCAGAGAAGTAACAAGGTGCCTCGGGAACCACCTTTCCTGGCTGATGCCTAAAAAGTTCTCCTGGGAGTTTGGACTGATTGCTGTCTATTCTGCATAATAGGTAAGCTGACTGATTTTATTGATCCTCAGTTATTTTTCAATATTGTTTGCTTCATTAGTCCAGGCAGCCCAGGTACATAGTCGCAAGCCCACAAATGAGCCTAAGTGGCCAATGCAAACCTATCTTCACAGTGAAAAATCTGCATTTTAGTTTTCAACAATAGACAAAGCCAAGTATACTTAGTGTTAATACATCAGCAGAAAGATTTTATTGGATTATTGCACAGTATAAAAAGGGGAGTGTACATTTATTATATTTTAAAAATATTTCTTCCGTGTTTTAAATAGTACAATAAGAATAAGCTTCAGTACTATTTTCTATTAGGGAAATTATTTTTCTATGTGGTATTCCTACAGATGTGGTTTTAATCAGAATTCTTACTCAACCCAAATGAATTCAGAGTTTTGTAAGAAAAAAAGGAGAAAAGAAAAGAGGAAAGAAAACCAGTACCATGACATAGAAAGTATCTGGCTGCTGGGGGAAAATAGCACCTGTGAAGATGAAGAACCAGCTTGAAGAATTTAGTGGCAAGGGCAGCACGGGCGAAGAAAGTCACATTAAAACAGAGATGCAGTCTCTAGTGGGTCATTTGAATTTCATCTGCAGAGTAATTTTCACGCCATTTAGCCATAGCCACAGCAGGAATAAAGAGGGCTAAACACATTAAAATGAAAAAATCATACAAGCAGGGATTGGGGCCTGTGGTCATTACATTTGATAAAATTCAATGATACGGTAGGCTGAGTTAGCGCCGTATCAAAGATTTTGAGTGTTTATAGAAAAATATGGTATGCAACAGGAGAAAGGTCTGTAGCACACTCATTCAGGGTTCGTGGTACAATAAGAATCCATCAGGTACAAAGAAGAAAGGATTTCTGGCCTAAAAAAAAACCCAAAAAACAAAAACAAAAATACAAGCAACAGTAAAACATCCCAAGCTGTTAACAAGATTTGCAATTGACCCTTAGAGTAGTGGCTCTGTTTTTTTCAGATCCTTCAAGGAAACAGGATATTTTAATAACTATTTGTGTGCTGCAAAATCTCTTAACAATTAATTAGTGGATTTAGGGCCTCAGAAAATGAGCTTGGATTGAAAGCTTTCATCAATTCTCAGTTGCTGTCCTTAACCACAAGCCATGGTAGGATTACCCCCTCCCTGAAGCTGGGAGAAGGCCTTTCAGTGCAGCATACTTCTATAGTTCAGGTAACCAGTGCACACAGGCACACGCCCACAGACACGCTTCGGTACCAATGCTCCTGGTGGAGATTGCACATTTCAGTTTTGAACAACAAAGTGTAGTTTTATACACCTGAGGAAAGGTGCTGTGGGTTATCTTATCTGACATATACAGCACAGGGCAATTCAGTCATGTCATGGACATTCACCTTAAGACCTGGTAAGGTACATTAACTAGAGAGATGAAGATTCTCATGTGTTTTCAATAAAAGTTCCTGACAGTGGAAAACAAAATAATTCAAGGAACTTCAAAACATTCTGGGCATAAATTGCCATAGATCACTGGAGCACAACAATTAACAATAACTGACTGTAAGGGCCATGGAAGGAGAGCATCTGCTCCTTTAAGGGTAGCTGGTCTAAGGAGCCATAAACAAGAACAAGCAGAGACACACCTGCCTGACACATAGTAAGGGAGGTAGTGATGAGAACAAACCTGGCTGGTGGCACTAATTGGTAAGGACATGTGGAGTGTGAGAAAATTTATTTTTCTCAGCTCAGAGGATAAGGAAAGGGAGGGAGACAAACACAGAGACATAAAACCTGATCAATTAGCATTAACAAAGGCAGTAACCAGAAGCAAACCTGGCCAGTCACACCAGTCAATGGGCTATCAAGAAACTGCAGCAACCCAGGACTTTGCAACTGATAAGGAGGTGAACCTGAGGATTTATTTATTCAGGGAGTCATAGCATGAACTAAAAATTTTTTTTTATTGGTTTGGTGCTTGGAAATCACATTCTGGTTTATGCAGACTAAAGTTCATTTCATTTTGCCTTAGTAGTTAGTGAATATAATGCAGAAACAAACAAACTCATAGAATTATAGAGCTCAAACTTAGAAAGTATGATTATCTCATTTAACCTTGTGTACTTTGTAGGCCAAAGTTTACATGTTAAAATCTGTGTGAATCCAATATAACCATGTTTGGTCAAAAACATATCACCTAAGAAAAATCCAGCTGTGGTTTAAATGCTTCAAGCAACAGAGACACTCCACCAAATCCATTATAATGTTTTTCCCATGACTAATTATATTCACTGCTAAAAATTAGCACCTTATTTCTAATCTGAATGTATCTATGTGCAGCTTTTCAGTATCCCCTCTTGGGTTTTTTTCTGCTAGGTAAAAACCAGTTTGTTGTCATGCTGGTTACATTAAAAAAAACATGAATCAATTAAACGCTGACATATCAAGATATGTGGTGAATGATGTCAGGCAAAATGAAAAAGAAATATATTTTTTCCAAACAGAATATATACATGATTATGACTTGATACAATGAGCTAAGTAGTAACCCAGCATCTGAGTCATCAAAATCTATCCATCACCCTTGGTATGCACTCAGGTTGTAAAGAAATAATCAAAACCAGCTTTGATTTGTCTTGAGAACTGATTCTCAGCAACCTTGTGTAAGTACGTTTATGCAATGTAAATGTAGAACATAATTAGATTTGTGCTTCTCAGTCATGCTTATATATATGAGGAAGATGCTTATTTTTCCCCCATCTCCAACCTGTGGACTCTCCTTGTAAATGCACACATGGCTACAACCAAGCAACTTCATGGAGAATCAGTACTTAAAACACCATCACACTGGTTACTTTGAGAAACTTACTGCTGTTAAAGAAACAAACTATTTAAAGGCAAAGGTAAATTCCCATGCAGGTTGCTTCACTTGATGGCAACTGTTTACAATTAGGACTGACTTAGGTACGATATAACAAGTAACCACTAAACGTAGTTACTGGTGGATACTTGGCTGGTATAGAGCCAGTTGTCAGCCTGAGCCAAACTTCTTGACCATAATTTAACTCTAATAAAGCATTCCCAGTAATTACTCTGTCAGTGTACTTGTTACTATTAATATTTTCAGCCTGAAAAGTGAGTTTGTCTATTCCATCAATGACCAGATAGCCAGAGGCACGTGGACTAGATGATTCAATGGTATATTCAAAAACATAGACCCCCAGATATGGAACATGGAACTTCCCGGTTGCTGGGGCAAATGAAGCTCCGTAGTTGACATCCAGATTGTTAAACCTGATGGGTCCGGGAGTCATCATTCCATACGTATGAGAGGCAAAAAAAGCCACCATAGGTGCATATCTGTATGATCCTTTTGAAAAATCTGGAAAGGAACAAAGAACAATTTCAAGTAATGTTACATTGTAGAAAGGCAACTGGGACCAGCCAGAAGATCAAAAGCAGCTTTTCTGAAGTCACATCATCCAGTAGCTTGAGCAACTGAAACATAGTATTTCTGCATAAACACAGAGCTTTTCTGTATTGTACAAAAAGTCATTTTCTTCACAATTAGTGCTAGGTGTATCCACAAAAGAATAATTTTAGAAACAGCAAGGGAACTTTATGTTTGTCTATACTATGTTATCATTAAGGGAACTGCTATTTTTCTTTCTCCCCGCACTCCCCCCCTCCCCACGAAGTTTTTCCCACCCCTGGATCTCTTTCATTGTTCATCTGTGTGTGCTGAAGCCAAGAATTTTCTCCACAAATCTTAGACAAACACTGAAGAGGTTTAGCACTCCTGATGTTAAATGAGGGAAAAAAAGTATATGTTTTTTCCCTTCAAGTTGAGCCTGCACACTATGATTCCCTGCCACTGTACAAATTATTTTATTCGCTATTCATATGCTGTCATGACTGAGAATCAGCCAAATGGCTGCTGAAAGCTGCATAAAATTCACATTCCATGTGGCCTGGATGTAAATTATTTATTTGTTTACTGGACTGAATAGCACAGTTTCCACTTTTCTTTTTTGAAATATCTTTCAAGGGCTGCATCTTTGCTGATGAAAATCAGAGGCACCCCTAAAATGACTCCTTGAGGCCAGAGTCCCACACATCATGGTAGCTGCTGGTATTTACAGAGCATTTATGGCCGTGCTGAAGCTGATATTCCCCAGTGATGTGAATTTACCTCCCCCTTCATATTCTATGATATCATGTTCAGATACATCTACTGCATATCCTCCCACTCTGTGCAATTCAGCAGGGAGCTTTCCAGCTATTATGGCTGATCCCAGCCCAATTTAATCCCATCTTCTGGTCATATTAAAGAAAGAGATCATGAGTCACCCACAGGGATTGATGTCTTCAGCACCAAAACACAGGACACTACTTCTTGAGTTGGCACTCATTAAAGTGAAATGTGAGACCTTTGACCAGCAAATGCTCTCTAATTAGGCCCTGGGGCAGAGGACCGTACCGCTAGCATATTGCACTACTAAATTCTTTACTTGCCGACACTCAGAGAATTGTCGTTCACCAACTTCGTGCTGCAGTTGACTCCTCCAAAGGGGTGGCGACAAGCACAAATAAAACTCTGTCTGTCATTGATACAGGTTCCTCCATTGTGGCATGGGGAACTGACACAAGCTGAATACTGCCCTGTGATAGAGAAGGAGGAAACCCAACAACATCAGTTGCAATGTCATTACAGTGACACTTCCCAAGTTTTCAGTATCTTGGAAAGCCTCTTGGTCAATTCATAAAGCTGGTGGAATTTCTGCAGGGGTTCTGTGTGAAGGCCAGCTTCAGATCCTGTCCAGGACCCATTGCTAGTCTAACCTCCCTCTTTGCCTGAACACAGCACACCCTCAGCTAGCCTCCAAGGTATTCAGAATAACCTATAAATGCTGAGTTCATGTTGTCTGCAATCACATGACTAAAGAAACCTGTTGGATCAGCTAATTAGTCTTTACTACGAATGGGAATGTGCTGAGAGGCTTGGAGCTGACCATACTACAGGAGTCCTTCAGAAACAAACAGCAAAACTTTGAAGAGACAGTACTGACATATGCAATTTTATTTCCTTCTTCTGGTGAGACAAAAGAAATAGTTATTTTCCTGCTGGTTCAGGCAAATCTGTGCTTCAGTTTGGTCTCACTAGCGCAGGCACAGAAGGCTGCTCTTTTTGGACAGAGCCAGCTTATCCTTGGGTGTACCAAAATACAGATTTTGTACTGCTGATGTACAGGTTGGACTGTCCTGTCTATGACATTACTCAACCAGACGTGTCACAACCATTGCAGGAGAGTCTGGCTACTGGTGGTGAAAGATCTTAAATGCTGTCCAAACGACTTCCAGTACTTGTTCTTGCCCATAAATAACTCAATTCCAGGATATCTACTGAGACTGTTGTAGAAGTTTTGTATTTCAAGCAACACAAATTATATCAAATGGGTGGGTTTGCAGAGCACCCTCACCAAGGATGTTCTTGCCTCTCTTCATGACTATGTATGAGCTGGCCAGGTCATGCCCAGCCAATACGGATAAATCTGTCAGTCCAGTGCTGCTGAGCTATGAGACAGTAACTACTGAGTGTAATTGTACAATGTGTTGTCATAGCAGTTTGAGGGGAAGAACATTCAGATCACATTAGAAAATAAATATTGCTATGCAAAATTCTGAACACAAAGCCATACATTTTTCCTTTCTCTTGCTTTGGTCAAATAAAAGTCAGATGTTTTAGAAAATGAACCTTTACTCTCTGGGAAAGGGTACACTCTGGAAAGGGAACTCCACACAGTCCTGTGATGGTAAATCGAGATTGGTAGGTGGGAGCTGAAAAAGCCTTTTATGAGAGGATCTACTTTTTGGCCCATAGTGATCTTCAGATTCTCACTCAGCCATTTCACAGACTGCTGCAATAAGGCAAACTATGTCCATGAGAAATTTTAGTTCAGCGAGCAGAATGCTAAAGCACTTTGTCCAGTGCCACTTGAATTCACACTGATGGGGCATATGGACTTAAAAACACAACAGTAATTCTTTTCGCAGAATATCATGTCCATCCCATAATGCCTGAAATAAAGCAATTTAGGACTGTCATGACTGGGGTCACAGCACAGGCAACTGGACATGAGGAAATAATGTTTTTCTTCTCAGATAATAGTTTTGCTGCACACTTATTTGAAGTTATTTTTCACTCATATTTGCCAAGCAGCCACATATTTACCAAGTGTGAAAGGAAAGCAGAAAAGGAAGGAAAACAGCTGATTGTGCTGACTGTATCATATTCCCAAAATACAAAAGCTTTGTGCAAGAACATGGCAGCTTCTCTGCTAATTGGCCTCTGCTTATCATAAAGAAGAATTAAATCCAAGAAACAGGAAAAAGATCACAAAAAGGAAATGATGATGAGATTGAGACTAGTGTTTTAACAGTCTGCTGAGGCATGACTTTGTCTGAACTTAACCTTGGAGTTAAATCAAATTCAGACTTAGCTTTACCTACAATAAATTAACCCTCCAGATGCAGCATTGCTTAACAGCAGCTGGGGAGCCTGCTCTGTTTGCTAGAACTAGGAGAAGCTGTGGAGAGATTTGAGTCAAGTTAGGATTTTCAGAGTAAGAGGCAAATGCCCTAGATCTCCACTGAGCAGGTAATGTCTATGTAACTTCCATGTGATCTTACAATAGCATGCTTTTGCTGTCATTTCTGGCTGAGGCTGCCCATCTGACCAGTATTTTCTTTTTCCTTGCTGAAGGCCGTCCTGAGATAATATGTCCATATTGTCTGCTTGGGGTAAAGATGCCAAGAGGTTCAGATTAGGAAAGGATTTCCTACTACAGTACATATCCTATTTTTAATTAGTCTTTCACAACTTAGTAGCGTAGATGAGTAAAAGAGGGAGACCTTATAAATTAAATTAATGGCTTAAATTGCAGCTATTAATAGCAGAGAATAAATGGAATGCAGTTGCTATTTATGCTCGATATGGTAGGAGTGAAGAGAGCCAGTTAATGCTGAGGTTTGCTACTCTTCGGGAAGGCAAGCAGCCAGAAACTCTTTTGGGAAATAGACTGCCAATGCTGTACAAACAAATCTTCAAACAAATAATGAAGCTCTGTCAGTATCTACTGGGGTGTTGTTTAGAAGCAGCTCAAATATTTAGCAATTTAATGGTCTCCTTATGGAAAGAAGTGACTCCAGTGTTTCAATTTGGAAATGCCTGAACAGGAAGTAACCAACGTTTTCTCAATATTTAGTTATCAGTAACTGTCTCTCAGGAAGCCCTGGGAGATTGGAAGAGCCTGGGAATCTACTAAACCACCCTGTTTACACAGGCTTAGTCTGGTCGTCAGCCTACAATTATTAATCACATCTGGCTTAGCGCTTTCAGTCTGACAGTGATGAAAGCGATGAGCATCCCCAGTAGCCTCGATGCGAGGAGTGCCAGGGAACAGCAGGACAGAGGCAGCCCCGCTGGGGCCAGCACCCAGGAAATGAGGGTGACAGCAGGGCTGGTGCCTCACCTGGAAAGGTGACAAGCAGAGCATGACAGGTTGATCATGGTAACCAGTGTTAGTCACAGCCCAGCATAACTGAAAAGGCCTGGGATTTTGGCTTGAGCTGAAACAGGGATCCCAGGCACATGGGCAGGGTATGCAGCCTCGGGACTAGGTCAGGATGCCCAGGGCAATTAAGGCTATCGGTGCAGTCAGGGCCCTGACAGGGAATTCAGATATAAGTGCTGTGTAGGGCATTTGCAGTGCAAAAAAACCACAAAGATTCACCCGCAGTGTTCTTGGGCAAAAAGCAAGGAGGAGAGGTGCCTCATCTGTGCTCTCCAGTTTTGGGTGGGAGCAGATTGTCGAGACTGATCTGAGCTACGTGGACTCTGGAAACTCTGCTTCTCTGTTAAGCAGAGGTATCTAATACTTTCAGTGTGATGATTTCAGAATCACAAAATTAAAACCACAGAACAGTTTCATCTACCCATTAGTCTAAAGAGTAAATACGCAAAATTGAAGTATATGTCATCAAACTGAAATAGAATAATCATTGAACTTGTAGAATTAAAACACAAGATGGAAAACATTTAAACAGGTTAATTTCACTGCAGGCTTGAATGATAAAGAGACAATGGAAGCTTGCATTTCTGTTAGGAGTCGGAAATCATGTGAAAACAAAATCAGAAATAAGACACAGAAAATGAGAATGGAAAGAAATTACCTCTCTCACATATGGATGCACTGTTTTATATTTAAATGTAACACAGTTGCACTCTCAGTTATTCATGTTGATGGGAGGATGGCATAATCTGAATAAAGCAAAACCACAACTAATACAAGACGTGCAACAAAAGAGTGCATTCACCTTTGGAAACCATGGCAGCCTCTAGATTCTGTAGAGAACAGATAGAGCACTAAATGCCAATGGGAAAAATGGGAACTGAGCTAAGCTGCCCTCATGCTGCATCATGCATTTCTGCAGTAGAACAACACATTGGAAGGTAGGAGCAGACATAATCCATAACGAAGACTAATAAAGAGTTTACTGTATATTTTTTTCTTTAAAGGCTATCATCTCCCCTATGTTAGATACTTGAAGCTGTCCTAAGACCATCACTTTTTTATTCCCACCAGGTTGCCATTACAGTTAGTATCAGGTAAAGCGTTAGAGGGTTTTTTTGTCCCTCATACACATATTGCAGCCTCTAACTGACATAAACCTTTTCTTTTGTTCATGGGAAGTCTCCAAACCTGTATGTCCCTGCATATGCAATGCAAATTCACATTGTTTCCCCTTGATTTCAAATAACTACTGAGGAAAGTATTACCTCAGGGCCAAATCCTGAACACATTACAGCCAATGAAAATCTCAATCTGTTAGAGGAGGATCAAATGTTGAATGTATTGGAATCAATGACAATTGTCATTCACCTCTTTCTAGAATTTTATTCTAATATTTTTTAATTGAAAAATACCATCTAATGTCAAATACATTTTATAATTAGCCAATTATGCCTTAGCGTTTCTTCTAGAAACTTTAGCAGAGTCAGCACATATCTCTGGATGGTCCCCTGGAACTTGAGAAAAAAAGCTTTCCTGGAGAAGTAAAATCAACCCAGGTAGAAGATTGGTAATTGTTAATTAGGATAATAGTCTTACTTCTTTAACTTACAGAAATGTAATGTATGACTGCTAGGCATGAAACATCAAGTGCAAAAGCTCATTACTGATGGAAAAGTCTGCATAAACATTGCTATGTAGAAACCTTGCATAAAAATAGGGCTTTTCAACATCTGCAAAGACCTGCACTTTCTGTGAGAGTGAGCATACATCAAATGTTATCAAGCAAGCTTTAAAATTCACCATGAGACAAATAATAAATAGGAAAGACACAAATTCATTAACGTGAAGTAAAAAACAGAGCAGATGGCAGCTTCCTGTGCTCCAGGCATGTAGCACTGGTGACATTTTCCAACAAAGTAGAAGACTCAGGAAGGATCAAAGGCATCATAGCTCATTTTCCCTTAATTTTAATTGTGAATGAGGGTTTTGAACTTCCACCCTGTGCAGTGGCAGGAACGGGCAGAAAACAGAAATGACTGAGAAAAAAATGTCGTTTTTAATATAAAAATATTCAATCTACTTGGTAGTAAGAATTTGGCAAATCTTGGTGCATTTTTAATTGTGACTGCCTGTTTGAATAGC
This sequence comes from Haliaeetus leucocephalus, assembly GCF_000737465.1. Taxonomy (NCBI): domain Eukaryota; kingdom Metazoa; phylum Chordata; class Aves; order Accipitriformes; family Accipitridae; genus Haliaeetus; species Haliaeetus leucocephalus. Next base: position 8,012,266 of record NW_010972576.1, on the reverse strand, counting down.
TGTGTGTCCTCTGTAACTGAAAAGATAACCAAGGACTGAAATCTTTCAGTTTGGATGGCTTTCAGCAGAAGCGAAGCTACTCATAGGACTGGGGCTTTAAAAAGAATCCTTCCATTGATTATTGAAAAGTGCAGTACCTAAGACAGGAGGAGATGAAGGAGGGAGGGGGGAAAGAGAGGGAAGAGGCACAGAGAGGGAGAGAGGAAAGGACATTGCCCATGGTCTTAGCACACGAACAAGATTGGTAGCTCTTACTACCCCTACATCTGCTTACAATAGGGACCAAATATAATTTCAGAAATGTTCATAAGTTTAAGAATGCTTTACAGAACAGATTTTGGTCTGGGTCTTCAAAAGTATCTGGAGATCTCTCTGTCAGTTAGGAATCTGTCTCACTTATTTTAATGTGAATTTGAGTCCTCTAGTGGCTTCTAGTCACTTAACCACTCTTTATTTTCTGTCTTTTCCCAGAAATTATATTTCCATAAAACATTATCTTGTGCTATTGATTTTCACTCAAGTCTGATTCCAAAAGTCATAACTCAGAGTTTGTACTTCTGTGGATTCATCCATATGAATTTATTTCACATGATGACATTTGAATTTAAGTTCAGAAGCAAATCACACTCAAAATGTCCTTTATAAGAATGGCAGCTCCTACTTAGCTGCTCTGTTCTCCAGATGGATTCAAGACAAACCTACTTTATTGGCTGGTCTCCTGATTCTGCAAGAACACACTATTGTAATTGTAACTGCACTAATAATCTCAATGAAGTACTGAAGGAGGTGGCAAAATCCTCATTACAGTCATTTGGTGTATTCACTTGCTTCAGGTTTTTGATACTTTTCATCCCCGCTGACACTCCAAAGTACTGATGCAACTCCAGATTTCTCTCCCAGCTTGCATGGTTTTTTTAATGAAATTGCTAATTGAGATGCAGGCACAAAATTCTTGTAGTTTAGATTCTGTCTAAATTGTCAGTTACATTTGAAAGGTCAGGTTCTCAGTTGAGTATGTGTGCATACATATGTATCTTAAATTGATCATATGTGAATTTATTAAGGAAAAAGCTCCTAGATGCCTTAGTGCAGAGTATCCTCATAAGAAAAATAAATTCTCTTGTAAGCAAGAGACCAGAGTAACCTCAAGTTTCTCTGAAACACTCTTTATTGCAGTCTATGGGCTTTTTATGCAACCTCAGTCAAGGTCTGCCACCTCAGTTCATCACAATGGTTACATAAGCCTTTATTACAAAGACCTTCATTTTTAGTAGAGTAAAATGTATTACCTGGTTCTATAGTATTATCTGTGTTTCTCTGACTTCGGCTTGCCAGGCCCATGGTTACATTTGCTGCTCCTTTTTTTGCTGGGGCTGGTTTCTTTATAACCGGTTTCACCTGCTTCTGAAGTTTGGTGATGTTGTTCATTGCATTTGCCACCGATACATCAACACGCTGGGTTAAATTTGTCAAGATGGTTCCTGCTTTTATTTCAAGCACAGATTCAATGAGCTCTTTGAGGCCTCTCTGCAGCAGGTGGATATCTGGCTGAGCAGGTTTCATTAGCAGAGGTATACTCGCATTCACTTTTTGGATGCTGTTGTTTGTATCCTGACACAGCCCCCAGGCCTCATGAGCAGTCTTGTTCAGGAATGGAATGGTGTTTGAGAAGTGGATCGACTTGGCTTCCAGGGCCTTGATCCTGGAACTCAGCGTCTGGAGCTGAAGTGAGACCACTAGTTCTTTCTCTGTCGAGGCAGCTTTGGTTTTTTTCAGTGGGACACAGTTGTTTGCCAAAAACTTGGAAATTTTTGACTCCACATTCAGAAGGCGAACCTCATGGTCCCTTGATTCCTCCACAGAGTCAAATAGTTTTTCTTTCAGGTGGCTGATATCTTGTTGTTGATTGTCCACTTTTGAGAATGTATCATTTAAAATATAGAAAACTCTTCTGAAATTGTGGAGGATACTTTTGTCAGACTCCTCGTATGGAAGATCAGAAAGGGGTGGCACTACTTGTGAAGTGAACTCATACTTCTTACCAAGGAGCAGTGTCTGGAGGGATTCATTCAACTGTTGGAATTGGGGAATGAAAGCCAGGAGGCTGACCAGTTTCTCAGCTCTGCCACAGCAGACATCAGTCTCATTTCTTAGAACACGTAGCATATCTTTCAGTACATAGTTATCTTGAATAGAATCGATAGCACTGTTTATTACTGTCATGGTCTTGTTTAACCCATCTTCTAGTTCCATGGAGCACTCATTAACACGACTCTCAAACAGTTCCTGATAAGCTTGAGATTCATTTTCAAGTCCTTCTTGAGTTTTGGAAAGCTCCTTGATTGCAGAACTCATTCTGTTAATGACAGTAGTGAGGTTTTCAAGCTTCTCACTGATTTCTTCAGTTTTGATTTGTTGCTCATACTCTGAAGTCAGACTAAAAGGAACCCCTTGTTCAATCAAGGGTTGAAGGATCTCCATATCATAGCACAAATCATTAATTTGCTCATTCATTTTGTCCATCTTATTGTCCAATGGAAGAACCAGGTCAGAGAGACTTTTGTTTAGGACAAGCACATTCTCTTGAGCTGCTGCCAGCTGTGTTTGGAAATCCCTTCTGCTCTCTGACAACATGTTATCACAGACCCCCAGAACAGACTGCCTCTGAATTTCCAGTGCAACACTGAGATTGCTGATCTTGCTATCTTGGACCCTTAGGTCATCATAGATCTGCAGCACCATCATGCCTTGTTTCTTTACTTTCTCATGCAATGTGAACATGTACTCTGTAACATTGTACTCCGTGACTTTATCTGCTGAAGGGATGTTTTGGCTTGAAGACAGTTCAGCTAATAATAGCTGTTCATGAGCACCTTTCATTTCAGTAAGACTCCTATTTAAAGATTCATAATAAATGACACTTCTTGATTGTTGATGCTCCAAGTTATCTTCCAAGGATTTCTGCTTTTCTTGTAAAGCTTTCATAGGCTTGTCACAAGTGAGGGTCATTTCCTCTTTCATCTGCACCATATGACTCTTTAGCTCCAGAATGTCAAGCTTTGTTGGCCCACTGTCTTTCTCCTGAGCAAATTTTTGTTGGGTTTCATTCAGACGCTTGACTAATTCTTTTGTATTTTCAAGATCATCTGACAAACTAGACACAGCCTTGAAAATTTGAGCCATGCTCTCTTGCATTTCACCTTGAAATGCTTTAAAGTGCTCTTTGACAAGGTCTTTGACTAATTCATTAATGTTTCTGGATTTGAGACCTTTGGGAAAAAAGGAGAAATATGGAAACATTCAAACCAATTGTGTTAGCAGCATCTAAGTTTTTTCTACAATATGAACAAACACAGTGCCATACAGAAGTGAAACACACACAGCCCTGCCCCAGTATACCCACCCATAGAGCAAAATTTAAAACTGAGGAATGTAGAGGATGGGTTATAGTGCTTGAAGACTCATCCCTGCTTTTACTGAAATCAATGGGAGTTTTGCTATTTTGAAAGGGCACTCAGACTCTGCACATGGTATCAACTTTGATATCCTAGCTGTGCTGTTTCTGAGCACTGAAATTAGGAGATCTGTGTACTTTTGTGGCTTGATCATAAGAAAATGATGTGTCCTTTCTTCACTGGGAAAGTAATGAAAAAACACCTGCTTTGTCAACATTATGGTCAAGAAGTAAAAGCAGAGATTATTACCTTCCTATTGTATTGTACATGCTAAGTGATCATAGAACACACTATAGTGAGAAAGAAGTAAAATAAAAAGAATAGCCTTATTGAATATCTAAAGTTAGTAACATGACAACTGCTGCAAAAGGCAGACATTTTAAAGGTACAAATGTTTAGTCAGTCTTGCATACTACAACTCTTTAAACAGTTTCTAGGAATATTGATCCTGAAATGCACTAGGCAGAGGTGAATGTGTGGGAATTCTGTTTGTGTGAATAACATCAAAATATGTCTTCCATATAGCCTTAGATGGGTTAAGACAGTCATAAAATAGTGTTCATCAAGAGTGCTGCATAACATATTTGAATTAGAGCAGTAGTTCTGCTCTGGTGTGAGATTAGAAGGAATTTTTTAATTTGTTCTCCAAAGGTAGAACCTACGTCTAGCTAAAACACTGAAGCATTCTTTGCACGTTTTTTTTCTAAACCCTATGTATACTTGCAGCCAGCTTGTGATAGAATGGTTAAACTCTTCAACCTCTACAATGCCTTGACGACCATCGGTTCTCTGATTAAAACTGTACTGATAAAGGCAGAAATTCTCTGTTGCCTTCCTGTATTTTCCTCTCAATTACTTATATAGCCTGGATTTTATTGCTTCATCTCTAAAACAGCAAGGCATGTTCTGAAACCTTATTTGAAAGTACATTCTCAGCAAGAGCAGTAAAGTGGGAGGAAATCAGACCCATGAAACCCAATGCAACTTTGGGCTCCAGTGGTGCAATATGATTCCAAATAAAAATGGTTTTGTTCAGCAAGCTAGAGAAAAGCACAGTACTTTTTCTACACAGGAGATCCATTTGAATTGTGCATGTGTTTCCAGCTGGAAACAGAGATGAAGTAGTTGATAATATTTGCTTTTTATGAACTATAAGTGAGTCTTAGTCTTCATTACGTCTGGTAAAACGGGCAGTGAACACATCTGATCCTTAGGGTAGAAAACTGACGCTCTTTCAAGTGGGGTTTTTTTCAAGGCAGGATATAATAGGCAAGTGCAATAAGTTTGCTAGCCTAGAAAAGAGCCACTTCAGAAATATAGCATGAAGTTTCCTAAGTAATAAACTCAATTACTGTCAACTGTGGTCACAGATGTCACAGCAATTTTTACAAAGTACAAAAACCAACAAGGTGATAATATTGACATTGCCTTTATTATTTTACTTTTCACTATCTGAACAGGAAGTAAATGACTAGACAGATGCATATACATGAATGTGCATATGAACGTGCACACTTACACACAGAACTTTGTCAGTGGACTACAGTGAAGGAAAAACAGTAAGATAAGATACCTGAGAATAAGGATGTCCTGGCAGCTGAAAGGAATAACCAAGATATGAATGTAGACTAAAATAACTGACATGTAGAGAAATCATTGTAACTGATGATTTGGTCAGGTTACTTTATGATGCTGAAAGATGTTCTGTGCTTTAAGAGATACAATGAGCTGTGAAGAAAAGTTTAATGGCTGTGGAAAGAAACAAGGTTACTCTACACCTTCTGTGAGGAATTAATTAAATTTCTTCATCTCAGCAACAAATCTTGATAACAGACCTGCTGCGAGAGGTCTTCCACAGGACCTATACTGGTCTTTTCTTTCTGTGACAGTCAGGAAACTGCCAGCCTCTCTCTCTCCTATTCCTACTCTATTTAGTTGGATCACAGGTGTTGTATGGAACTCAGCTCTGGTTCTCAGGGGTTCTTTTTATCAAGGGGGTGGAACTTGATAAAACAGACAGCTTTGGGTTTATCTCCCTTACCTGCTGGCTAGGACAACTAGGTACCTGCTAAGCAAATCCTATTCCAAAGTTCACCAGTGGCTGTGATAGCACACTTCTCCACAGAAAGACCTAATTCAAACTTGTGCTGTAGGTAACAGTTGTGTATATTCTTAAGCTTGAGCTGAGAATACACGAGCACATTCATGGGTGTAACTCAATTTCTCTGTTGCTCATTTTGAAACAGAAAGGTCCAAACTACCTGTGAACATTAAAGATATCTTGCACTTTTTATGAGATTATAAATTTTAATTTTAACTCCCTGGCTGAAATCCAAAGTGTGTCATTAATTTGTGTCAACATATACTCCCTTTACAGTTTCAATTATTTGAAGAATAATGTGCAAAATAAATGTTTGTACGCAGGAAACTGAGTTAAGGTTATATATCCAGCTGTAAATAACATTTCTGACTTGGAAGTTATTAACAGTCCATTGTTGAGTTCCTTTTTAAAGGAGTGTACATTTTAGTAATGAAGAGGAAAGGAATCAATGAAAAGGTTTGATGTGGAACAAAAGGAGGAAGAAAGAATAGCAAGAAGTAAGCAGAGTTTATTAAAGGGAGAACACCAAATTATTTTCTCTAAGTAAAAAGTAGGAACAATCTCCTGAGTACTGAAAACAACTTAGAAAATGCAGAATGGGTTTCACTAATCAAATTAGAAGAGTATATCAGTTACTCCAGTGAGTGTTGCCCTGTATCAACAGATGACAGGTTTGTGGGACTAAAGTCTATTTACAGATGAAACCGAGAAATAAAGACTTTGTAAACTGTATTGAATCATTTGTTCAGAGAAACAGACCTCACTCCTAACAAACCCTGATACAAAGCTGGTCAACCATTAGAATTTCTGTGATAAGAAAAAAGATAATTAATAGATATGAGCAAAGGACCTGGGAACCATTGGAAGAAAATGGAAAAGTAGGGGAAGAAGGAAGAAGTCCGAACAGCATGAAGCAAGTACAAACTTAACTGTGCTTTGAAAGCGTGTTGCTTCAGGATGGCAGTGGTAGTGGGGAAAGCTGTGTTTTGCTTCAGGTGAGCCTCTAAGAGTAGTTTTTAGCAAGTCTGATGTGCCTATACTGCACATCTGTACCAAGTTAGAGGACAGCATGGAAACTCCTTCCAGCTCCTGCTACTTTAGGATGCTCTTCGCCCACTTGGAGTATGACTGACAGATATTACCTGGACAGAAAATGCAGTTGCCCTCCAACATCACATATACAAGCCAACAGAAACACTAGCCTTGTTCTCTCTCCCTTCCTCCCCTCATTACTTCTGTTTACCTATGTACAAGCCAAGAATAACCTGTATTGGAATGCCCATAATTAGAGTCAAAGAAAGTAGTTGATAGCAGCATTTTCATTAGAGCTACTTGATTAGGGGATGGATTGAGAACACAGATCAAAAAAGGGCCAGCAACTGGAGATTTCATCTAAGCAGGTATAATATAGAGCATTGCAGATAAAAAACAATAAAGGCTTGAAACACATTTGCAGAGAAGTGTGAAATAATGGGGGGGTTTGTACTGCACATTTTAATTAGGACTTGGACCCTTAAATATAGATAAGGAATGGAGAAGCAGGAGCACAGGATGCAACAAAAGACCTCTTGGAATAGCATGGACATGACAGCTAGAATGAGTGGAATATAAAAAAGAATCAAGAGAAAGCAGAAGGGAAATGGGAAATATTCAAAGACTAATTAAATGTATGCCCAAGGGTCAAGATTGCCATCTAGCAATATGTGGACAGGTGAAAGCAGGTCACTGAGTAAGAGATGGGATAAACTTGATCCAGGGTGCAAGAGAGCCATCTAGCATGTGGGACAAGCAACTCAAGAGGCAGAGGACTGAAAATACAAGAAATGGGACAACACTTGCTAAATTCGAGATAGATACAATAGCACTTATTGTTTCTTTTAGTTTTATCTCAACGTAAGGAGCTCCAGTTCCCTCATTCTATTTTTAAACCATAGGAAAGTCCTCTGGATTCTGAAGTGTGTAATACAAACAGTTTGGGGAAAATTCCTGAAAAATAAGGAAAATATTGCACATCAAGGAAATGAAAGCTTCAGTTCCAGTCTGTTTGTTAAGCACCATTTGTAGTTGGGTAGCAAACAGATCTTGCTGTAGGATTTGCAAAGAATGGATGCATAATTCTGCTGGTGAGGGTCTGCCCAACCTCCTGATCCTTGGCCATGTCTTTCTCATCTACCAAACATGAGTACAGATGTTTATCAAAGGTAGCCTAATATGATCAGAGGCAAATTATTCAGCAGGATGTTTGCCATGTTATAAATACCACTACCACAGAATTCCTTATATGTTTCCCCTGCACATGTGAATTAAGTATTAAAGAATATTACTTAGACCTGGTAGCAAAGCAAGTACTACATCCTTTAGCAGCAGACAGAAAAAAAAAAAAAAAAAAAAAAAACAGATAAAAATATTTGCAGAAGCTTTAAGTAAATGAAAATGTCTTGATAGTGGCTTAACTTACCATGTAGACAATGTAGTACCCAAGAATGTAATTATTTTGTTACTATAAAAGACACCATAACAAACATAGAAATAAACAAATCCTTCTATTATGAAATGAAACTAAAAAAAGAGTTCTCCCTATAAATGTTGAGCAATAGAATAGGACAGTCTATGAATGTTTTTTTTTCTGGCACCTTTAACTGGGTGAGTGATTGCATTAATTTATTTTTCTTGCCTTTTAGAAAAGACTGGAAGTCTTTGCCCTTATCTTCATTGATTTTGCCTTCCAGAGAAGAAAGCATCTTGCTCACATCATTCATCGCAGAAGCAATGCTGTCAACCTTCTTCTGTAGAAAAGTCAGTTTCATCTCCTGGCTGCTAATCTTCTCATTCATTTTTTGTGTAAGTGCTTGGTCAGACAACAAAATGAGAAGAAAAAAAAAAAGTAGTGTTAAAACATTGGTGGGGTAGGGAAGAAAGTATAATTGACTTGAGAGACATTTGCTGGAAGTGGGGTGAAAAGTTTCTGAATTTTTAGTCTTGAGTGAATCATCCTGATTTTTGTCATGTATCATGTATTGGTGACATTCAGCAGCACAGCAATAACTAATTACTGAAGCATCTGTATCCATTATAAAGTATTTATAATTCTACAAGAGTATTTTGAATGGTTAGCATATTTTAATCAGCATAATGCCATTCTTTCTCTACCTAGCACCCTACAGGGTATTCAGTTAACTCTCATTTAGTCTATCTCGTTTAACACAATCACAAAAGCACTGATTTTTACTTACCATTTATAACGTAACTTCATGAATTTGCAAGGATGTGTCTGAAGGAATAAATCATCTTTGCAGTGTTGGGGTGAAAATAAAGACTTGTTCAACACAGCAGCAAGGCAGAAAAACAGCTAATACATAAATTACTTTGGAATAATCATTAATCTGCCAGTAAAAAAAGATGCGCAACTTGTGAAGGCAAGTTTATTTTAAAATCTGCCCAAATTGTTCCTGACACTTCTAGTCTCTCCAGGTGTAAAAAGGCCTAGCTGGATGCTTTTAAGATAGGTAGTGGTGAAGAAGGCCGTGGTCTTGCAAATTAAGACTCCACATGACTTCAGCTAGCCATCCGAGTTTCACATCTGACAGGAATGAAACTTAGTCTGGCATTTTCAGAAGATGCTGATAAAATTAAATGCTCTAATTCCTGTAAGCAAAGCTACAAAATCTCTTCAGTTCCTTCAACAATTTGGCCTAAATAGCCTACCTTAGACACAGGATATGTTACCCTACATAATCCAGGCCATGCTATGACTTAATAAACTGCTATGCAAGAGATTCTTTAGCAGCACATACAAATATTTAGTGTAAATTTACAGTATTGCTATTGATCTTACGTCACTTCTCATTATGGCATTGGTGTCTATTCCCATGGCAGTAAACAGTTATAATCAGAAATCACGTAGAAGCACAGGGGCTTAAGGACTACAACAAAAATAGTCAAGTTATGTGTAAAAGGGCATATTCTTCTGACTAGACTTTTATTCTTCACAACTCTAGTATGTAAAAAGTAAATGTATCATATCTAACTCGATAGTCTTTGGGAAAACCCAGAAAATTCACTAAATGCACCAAGTCAGTGCAGATGAAGCATGTCAACACCCATGAAAATGCTCTCCTGTAGAGGCATGTTGGTTGTAAAATTCATAATTGGTAGACCCCAGTAAATAAGGCTGGCTGGTTAACGTTAGGATGTTAGCTTCTCCAGCTGTTTACTTTGCCCATGGTGTCTACGTACACAGATACAAAGTTGTGTTTATAACTCAACCACCTAGTTTAGATTCTGGCAATTCTCCACAACAGCACTGTGGAGACAAGACATTGATGGATCTTCTTTGTCTGAATACTTTTCATCATAACACTGCTCTGTGACAGACAGACAAGTCTGGATACTTCTGCTCCTGGTTGAATTGTTAGTATCAGAAAGTGATTTGAATTCATTACTGGATCATGCACAGTCACCCAAACTGATAACTAACCTGCAGGGTGCAATGCTTTCTTCAGTTCTGTTTCTGTCAGTTCTTACTGAAGGGGGAAGACAAGCTGCATAGATGAACGTGAAAGTGAGATTTATAAGTGACATGGCTGCATAGTGGGAGCTGGACACAGAATCTGGCTTGTAGAGTCCTGGCAGCTGCTGATGGAAAGACAGACCAGGGCAGTCAGTCCTGGCCCCAGGTCATGTTTGCAGGGTTGGCAGCCAGAACAGGTATCTCTCTCCTTCTAAACTGACCCCATTTGATTTAAAAATAACTGAAAAGCAATTAACATGGAGCTATGAGATTCCAATTTCAGAGTTATTTTTCAGAGCAGAATTCCTACTAAGAGAAGTGGTATGTTTTAATGCTCTATTGATCAAGCTCTTTTTATCATATGGGTCCTGCCTGCTTTACTAGACAACATCCTCCTCCCTCCAGCACTGGAAAACACTGTTGTTCACACAATATCACCAAGGGGCAACAGGCTTCTCCTAACTGCCGTTTGAAAATACCTTTCTATACCTCCATGCCAGATTCAGTCTTTCCCTCTCCCACCTATGCTAATTTTTCTATTTGTCAATTATGATTTAAAGTAAAACACATATATGGACATAAGCACATACATGTGTACTGTCTCCACAAAATCTGTGGCAATCTGGATTCTGACATCCTGCTCTCCTAGCATGCATGAATACCCCAGGACCAGAACAGTATATTGACAACAGCAACACACAGAACTGAGAACATAACTTGCCTTATTATTTGGTTCAATAAAACATTTTCGGATATAGGCCAACTGTGTAAGCGACAGTAACACCACAGTGTATAACAGCTGATGATTACACAAAAAGCCAATGTAGACATATGTAATTGAAACATCAACAGTTTCAAAAGAAAAGTGAGGTAGTAAGAAAGTTCAAGCAACATGCCTCCTTTACACTGTCTTTCACAAGTCCATCTGGCTCCTCACGACGTAAACTACAAGCTCATTTGACAGTATGTAGAGAACACTGCCAAATAACTTGCATATAATTTGCCACCAAAAATTTGCCTGAGAAATGCAGTCTCACTCCCTGCTGGGGTGTATATCACAAGCAGAGAACAATTTTTTCAAACAACTGCCTTATTCAAGCATATTTCACATATTTCTTTTGTTGTTATTGAAACATGATATGCTGATTGCTTGCAGTTCCCTAAGTACACAGACTTTCTAAATAATTCTGCATTACCAACATCTCTGTACCCTCAAAGGCATATACACCTTCAGGTGGTACAGATTGGAATATAGCACAGTCTGTCAACTACTTGAGTACCTCTAAATCACAGATATCTTTTCATGTTTCTTTACAGTGAACACTTAATATTTGAATTCATGGTTAATTTAAATGATCTGATAAACCATGGTTGTTTCTGTTCCCAATTTAGTGAGTGTGCAAACACACCTGGCTTGAATAAAATTCCTTTCCCATGAATACTTATGCAGATAACTATGAAATTAATTTTCTGGAACATTTGTGCTGGTAAACTTTAAATGATACAGATGGTAATGGAAAATAAAGAGAAGTGAGTACACCCAGCAATTCTAGAGACTAAGAGGTGGAGAAGCTTTTCATGCAGCTGTCACCTAAGGTAACTTCTCAATGTAGATCACTGCTCGAATAAAAGCATTATGGTTACTAACTAGCTCTTACGATGCTGAGGTCTGTACATACCCTTGCAAGGACACCAACATTAAGTTCCACAACCCTATGGTCTAGGTAGGTTGAAGTAAACACAGTAGTAAGCAAATGAATAACGTAATAAGGAAAAAATCTCAAACATCTGTAGCATACAGCTGTAAACTGTCCCTGTGTTGCTTAGCTATTTGATCATCCTAGATGGAATAGCTTAAAACACACTTAAGCTGCCCTTGCTAGACTTTGAAGCATCATTGTACTGAATTTGATTAAAACAGCAATTTTTATAAGAAAATATATAACAATAATCATGTATTCAGATAATACAATTAACATTACTACATTTTCTTTTATGACCAATGCTGGTCTATACTACTCCTAGATTTGGGGGTTTTTGGCTGTGTTGCTTGGTTGAATTTTTTTCTTTTTTTCTCTTAATTCATCTACTTTACTCATTAACATAACAGTTTAAATATTTCTAGGTAGAATGACTTTCCTCATTTTAGTTTAGTCACAAGACACTCTATAAATGCTAAGCTACTGGTACCTTTAAATTCAGTTTCTTCTGCCTATCTTTATCAGAGAAGCATACTGCTGAACCATGACTGCTAGAAATTCTAAGGGTTCATTCAGGTCCCTTCAGCTGATAGCAATTTTTCTCAAATTGTTTTTGCAGTGATCTTAGTGAATCACATGGTCAGTGATTGGGCTAGAGTTGATAGTAATTGTAACAGCTGACCTGGCCCACTGGGGTCCTGAGGAGTTCCTGGTGTCCTCTCGCTGACAGTTCTGCTGCTTTCATCCAGGTTGCTGTGTATAAGTGATTGTTGTTCTTGAGCTAAAAGAGGGAGGAAAAGGAAAGGATGTGTGTGAAACATGGAACATGACAATCAGGATTCCACAACAATTGCTTTCCGTCTCTATTCTGTACCGACTTTACCAAAGCCTAATCATCTGCAGTGATTCTTGTTATCTGCTTACTCCATCTATAACACAGTGTGGGACCACGCTGATGAAGACAGTGAATGGCTTTATAAAGGGCTTCCTGAGATTGGCAGGGGTTGGTGTTAATACTAAAATGTCAAAACTTTGTCCCATAACGAACAGAATTTTGAAATCTCCAGGGCTAAAAATTCTAGAAGAATATTTTAGATCAATATAAAACAGCAGTACAAACACAATACAGAGCTAGTCAGCTGTTAAATTCATTAGGGGTGTTTTTTATAGCTACAAAATTAGTCAGGTTTGTTGAAAGTGATTTTGGGGTTTTTTTTGACAGATTACAAAAATCTTCAGCCATGGAAATCTTGCCACAAAAGGCAATAGTGATATTACATTGTCGCAGCACCTAAAAAATAAAAAACATTTCAAAACATAATAAAAATACCAACAAATGTCATCTGAGATTTGTGACTGGTACCTACATTAAAAAACTTCACAAAGGTGACAAGTTTGTAAATACTTTCTCTGGTCATGGTAGATGGGATTTTCTGTGTTTGTTTTACATCTCACCCCAAGGATCCCAAAGAAATTTTCAAAGTTAGACCAACATTATTATCATTTCAATATTACAGTTGGGGAAACTGAGGTCCAGAGAAGTAAAGTGCCTTCACTCACAAAATGTAGGGAACAACTGACAGGATAGCTACGAACTGAACTGAAATTTCCACCTTCCTGACTTACTTCTCTAGCCATTAGGCTTAACAGTGTCATTTTCATTTCATTATTATTTAAAAAAATTAAATATGTACAGAGTAGGTTGTAAATTTGCTAGTGTAAATTCATACCAATTTGTATATGCTTGCTCAGTTCATGAAGCTTTTGAAGTAGATGTTGTTCCAGCTACAGCACATCTAAGGAATGCCACTTATGTGGCACTGATGCCATTTCCAGTCTTTAATACAGTACAAGCAGAATAACTTGGGTATGGTGACATTATTTTCTAGTTCAAATATTAAAACCTAGTCTGGCCATAATATGAGTTTCCAAGGAAACAGAATAAAATGCTGAATCAAGAAATTCCCTATGTTTCACCAGCCTCTTAGCAGTATGTATGAGGATCAATAGATTACATCTAAGGATGGTATAAGGTGGTTTATGTTCTAAATTAGGGGGGAGTAACAATTAGGACAGGAACTCAAAGAAAATTATCATACAGACTGAAAGTTTCATAGAAATTATTGAAATTGGCTGATAAGAAATACAAAATCCTCAAATACTTATAATTTCAATAGCTTCTGTTATCTTTCTGTGGCATGGTTATTGACAGGAGTTAAATACTTGCATTCAGCTCAATTCATTACACGGGATTTATCAGGTGGTGATGTGATGATATAATCTGTGACAAGGGAGTCATTTACTTGCCTGTGATAAAGATCAGCTGATCGATGTCCTTTTATTCTTTCATTTACTGACCTTTCTGTTGCTCCAAATGTATTCACTGCCACTGTTAGTGCTACAGACACCAGATTTTTTTTTTTGTTTATACTATCCATCTTACCTTTCATCCTCCCTATTAAATCAATTGCCCCACTCACAGCTTCATATTGTGGAATACCCAAACCCTTACAGTTTTCACGTTTATTAGAGCTTCAAGGATATATATTTATCACTGTGTGCTAGGTTTACTAATGCTCTAAACTGTTCAGATAACTTAATCCCTGTAAGACCCAGGACATAGTATCACTCTGTTGGAGAAAACCTGTAATGGAGCAAGCCAATAGTGCATTATACTGCTAAAAGCAGCAAGGACTGTAGCCAGTGATGCACACACATGAAAAACTCACCCAGAGACAATACCTCATATTCTGCAGTTATTAAATTTCATCACTCTATAGGAAAGGTACTTCTCAGGCAGCATTAGAAATTCAGGGTTTTCATTTACGAAAAAAAATTCAGAAGAGTCACTGGCAGTATAGCTTCTCCTACATCATTCTTCCAGTGTGGCTCAGTCCTTTACCAAAGGAACCACTCTGACACATCATATGGTGATTATGTCATATGTGCTCCTTGGTCCCACTGCTGAGATTCCCCATCCTAGATGCTGAATAGAAGCACATATGATGGGAGCACTAGACTGAAACTCTAATACATACACCCTTTAGGGTAGAAATAGCCATCAAATGACTCTCATTTGAGACCTTTTAAAAATTGTATATGCTACACTCAGTTTAAGCTAAAAAGATAAAACATAAAATAAAATTTAGACTGCTAGACCCATTTTATAGGTGCTATTTACAATAACAAAGCAACACTACCAAAAAAAGCAGCAATTCAAAATGCTGAGCAATGAGTTCTTCCAGTTCCTCCAGGAGCTTCAGGGTCCTCAGCACTTCTGAATATCAGGTAATGCACACAGGAATTTAACATTAGGCTCCTATCATTGAATATATTGGCCTAGATGTATAATTTATTGTCCCATGTATTTTTAAACATAGCATGCAAAATGATTTCAGGGAATATTAAAAATATGGAAATTGGATCTTTTTCTTTCAATATATTTTTGATGAAGCAGGAGTGGCTGAAGGGGAGTCCCTGCGGGGAGTTTGGTAGTTTCCTGCCATTCCCTGCATTTCAAGGTGAATTGCTACCTTTTGTGTCTGCAGCTCACCCCACGCACAGGATAGCACTCGCTCCTGGGTGGAACATTTTACAGCCATCTGCTGGAGAAATGACATCGCTACCATGCGAGACAATTCAGTGCTAACAATGGCTATGGCATTGTCAGCAACTCTGAGAACCAGCTGTTTGCTCTAACCCACAGATGGAAATGAACTCATATACATTAAGTCACCTCAGCTCACTCCATAGCAAAACTGAATTCAAACGGCATGATCTATATTTGAAGATGCATCTTCCAGTTCTTGAAATCATTTTTGACACATAATACAGTGTTCAGGGACCATATGTACATGAGCAAACTGGGATTTCTTCCCCCCAGACATTACTAGAAGCACATGGTTTTCTCCACCTTAAGGGTGAAAAGTTAAAATAAAGCAGTGTTTAACAAAAATGATGTCATGAACTTTGTGACTCAGAACTTACAAGTCCTATCATTTTAGCCGTTTTGCTCCCAGTTAAGCATTTGATATTCCCAAATCAAAATAATGATGTTCTATTTGTTGAGTTGTCCATATTGCACTGTTTCATGAGACTTGCAAGAAATCTCTACATTTTTCTCTTCTTAAAAAGTTTGTTGTAAAATTGCATTGTCCATGCTGGACTAGGATCCAGGTCTTACCCATTTTGGTCATGTGTTGCCACATGGGAGGTAAAATTAGAAATAGTGATCTGAACACATCTCTTCCCAGAGGCTCTTCTGTCTCACTCACAACTACATTACCTTGAGAAGCATCTGTAACCAAGCAGTTACAATGAGGCTACCAAATATGGTTTACAGATGTCTGGTAATAACTATCAGATGGTGACAAGTGTTTCCTCCTGCTTAGACTATCAGACTGAAATAGTTACATATGATTTCACTTGGTTTGAGAGAGAAGCTAAACCAGAAGCCGTTTTGAATTAGCATTTGCTACAAGCAACCCACATCACACTAACAGTGCCTTCCCAGGATCTATAACATATTGTCAGAATACCCCTGTTCACTTGGCACAGAAACCCTTCTATAACAGTTCTGTTGTTGAGCAGATCAAGCGCAGAGAGGCCAAGCAGAAGGCTCAGTGACTCTGGAGAGCCTCAGTCAGAGCTTACAATATCTCTCCCCCACCATTTCAGAAAGGGAGTGCCTGAAGACAAGGCTGTTGGGCTCCCAACTGTTCAAGTTCATTAGCTGACATCCCTTCATGGGAATTGAATAATACAGGCAGGGCTTGTGCTGGTGGTCTGCTCCTCGTGGGAGGCAGGATTCCAGAAGCAGGGAAGAGCCTTTCTGACATAACACCTTTCATCCCAGTCTCTTTAAGCACTTCTACAAGCATTAATTAATTAAATATCCCAGTGCCCCTGCGAGATAAGTGTCATCTCAATTTTCTAGATGGGTAAACTTGGGTATGCAGATTATAAGTGGCTTCCCCAAGTTATTCAGCAAGCCAGAAGAGCTTTGAAAATAGAACCCAGGAGATGTAATTTCAAACCCATTCCTGTAACACTTGACAACATTTTCCTTTATTCTTATCTTTACACAGATACCACTACAAATTGAGTTATACAGCTTTTTTTCCTGGTCAATGCTTCCCTGTTGTTTTCATGCCATTTCAATTTTATCAACTGTAGCCTCCCCCTTCAATAAGCATTTTCTAATCTATTTTTGCTAACGTTTGCATTTTTAAAAAGCAAACCTTTAAAACGTCTGATCCATGCCCACTGGACAGCCTTGCTGACTGTGTCCCGTGTTAATATGTGACTCCATGCTCAGCTGCACAGAAGAGAATTCTGTGCCTGCTGAGGTTCTGGCTTTTCAGCATTGAAATTTCCCTCCTGAATGTGAATAACAGTGATTTCTCTTCATTCCTCTACATTAATTTTTAATCACAGCCTCTACTTTACCCCTGCTGATTGAATTCCCTACCACATCTAATGGCCTTTCTTGTAATATTCATTCATTTAAAATACGTATGCTGATGCCATATCTTATTTTTCAAAGGCTGCTTGTTTAAGGCCAGCAGCAAAGAAATAGCTATTATACAGATGTTAAGCTACAGTACGTTGCCATATGTTTGATCACCAAGGCAGAGGTAAAACACTCTATTCTGTCAAAAATGGGCACAATTACACAGGGATCATGAGTAATACCTAGTAAAATTCAGTCACTGTTGAAATGAATGACAAAAGTCCTACTCAATTCAGAGGAAAACAAAGTTGATGCATTATTTTATCATGTCTAAAATGTATTCTTAGAGCCTGAAACTGAAAACCAAGAGAGTCACAGTGCTGTAGATGAATTTTACAGCAAGTATTCAATAGAGGACCTGGATTTAATATCCCCAGCACTGCAATACTCAATAACTAAAAGGTCAAAAGTAGAGACACACTGAATGCAAACTCCATATTTTAGCAAAATGGAATAAGGCTGAAGTTTTATTTAGAGTGGAAGAGAGGAAAGGACATTCTGCTTAGCTACTCTGGAAATTCATGTGCGGGGAAGTGTCAACATCCCAAAGCATTTTAGTTTACTGTGCATTTTTCCTGGTTTTAAATTAACAGGAAGAACTGCACTGATTTTCAGCAGAGCCATTTGCTCATAAATCAGGTTCTATTGTTTTCTTTTGCTGAAGTGAATAGTTTCAAATCCTTACAACTCTACTCACCTTTGGGTTGGCAGTTTTGCCCACTGTACCCAGGACAGCACTTCCACTCCAGTGATGTTAGTATTTTATGTTTGATTCTGTAGGCTTGGTGTGTTGTTGTCTGGGACCTGCAAAACAAGAACATTTTAAACCTATTTTAGGTGACCCAACAGGAGTTGTAAGATACCTGTATAACTACATTACATTATCTTGCATGTCAAATGTATCTTTTAATTAACTGCTTGAAACTGAAAGTGAAGCCTAACTAGGGTTTGGTGTTTCAATAGCAATCATAGTTTTAATATTGCAGCCTTCAGATCACCTGCATGGATTTTAAAGGAATCTGATGTCTAGTGCTGTCAGACTTATTCCCTGAGTATCTTATTCAGGAGTCAAATACTGCCAACTTTTATGGAAGTTATTACAATTAATATCTACTAAACTGGAAAGAGTGAGCCAAAAATACAATTGTGATTATAATGTTTTCTCTGAAATCAGTGAAAAAAAGGGTTCACAATGAATTTATGCCACATCAGTTCATATTTAGTGCACACTGGAAGCCTTCTATTCTGATTATTTGAAAGAAGATTATACAAACATTAATCCGATGAAGCATGAATATTTCCATTCTGGACATTGATGTAAGGAGGGTATGGCTATGTAATTGTGACGCCTCAGTTATTACTCTTATAGTATGCAACTGCAGAGGCAGCAGCAATTTTGTTTCTCTGTCCAACACCTTCTGCATGTCCTGGCTACCCCATCACTTCCTTTAGCTTTCTTAACTTCACAGAGAAGTCAGTTTAGAATGAACACGCTGCAGCAGGGCATACAGAAGAAACTAACTACAGCAAGTCTACTTGCCTCTTAATATGTTAAATACAAAGTTTGAATAAAAAGAGTATCACACAGTTCTGCTAGTTGCTAAACACTAACATGAAGAACACCTCAAATCTCAGAAAATACAATGATATAATAGTTACAGAACTGTTTTGGACACACAATCCCCATCTAAATCATTCCAGAAAGGGGGACAAAACTGAAGGCTGTCAGACCGAAAAATATCCTCCCAATGAATTAGAAAATGCCACCCTGTTTTACACTATAGTTAATCTTGTCACCCCTTCACAAGGGATGTAATATTATGTATACTAAAATTCATAGCAGGTGGCAGGAGCTTTGCATATGTCCCCAACCAGCTCTGCCTCAGAGAAATGGCTTTTTCAGCAGCAAGAACTCAAAGATTAAGGTGAACTGAAATCAAGAGAGTTCACAGTTATTTTGCTGTATGGATGGTCTTATTTTATGATAAAGCTACCTTATTCTGCATTAGCATAATCCATTCCTGAAAGCACTCATGAAAATGAAGTGTCCATGAAAGGAGTTAATCAGGAATAGCTATTTCAAAAATAACTCTCCACGTAAACAAGCCTCAAAAATGTATATAGTAGACACTTATTTACAGGATCAGATCAAGGAGCTACATTTTCCTGCCCCCCAAAAAAAAAAGTTTTTATGAATCTTCTAGATTGCATTAGAAAAAAACTGGCAACATTTCAACCACAGGGTCCACTCCACAGTTTTACAATACAATCAACTATATTTAAGTCACCAAATCCTAAAGGTACTCTATTCCCTGTTTCACCTCAAAGCTTTAAGCATGTTCTGCCATACCACCTAGAGGACAATTCTCAGAACAGTCAAACTGACTTGTAAGAGGCTTTTGAAATTTTTCAGAGGAAAAATATGTTACAACCTCTATTTTGTTGGTTCATTTTCCAGGCCCATGCATTAGAATCCAATTTCAGTTACTACTGAAATCTAATGTTTGGAGAATACAATGAGGCACCCAAACCATAAAAAGCAATCTGAGTATGTTTAACAGAGTCATTATTTACAAGTTGTATCCAGGCCAATTACTTTTCTAGGTTCACTGTCTGACCAAAGCTGTGCCAGAAATAAGCACCCAGCAGAGAGATAATGACAAAAATATTTGTGCCTCTCAGGGGAAGCCTTTTCCTCCAACAAAGCACAAACTTGGAAAACTGCACAGAAGGGATTTTCCTCCCCACTTGTGCTTTAAAACTTTGTACATGTGTACCTTTCCTTGCAGTATTCTGGAAGAGGAGAGCATACAATGGGCTTACTGATCAGAGGATGCCAGAGTGCAAGCATGCCAAGTCATGAACTTTCATACTTGCTATAGGGACAAGTCATGAGCTTTTATACTTGCTATAGGGGCATGTGAAGATGAGACCTGGAAACATGCTAATCTGCTCCCTCCTGTTTTCATTTCCATTTCTGAAGTCATGGTTGTATTAATTATGCAGCTGGTGATAATTAATGTACTTGCAAGTACTCTTTCTTCCTAGTTCTACACACCTCTGAGCACAGGATCCAATATGCCAAGTGCAAGGCTTCGCTCTGCCTGATGAGAAGGTTTCCACGTTGTCCACTACCACTGTAGGCAAGAGTCTGCTATGGATATAGGCACACCAGTTTCTGTAAGATACAGAAGGTAGATATTATGAAAAGAACAAATAACATTTTCCACAATATGAAGATATATTACACTTAAATGGGAAAGTTAAACCTGTAATCTAGGGATAGGACTAAGTTATGAAGATTAAGTTTGGTTTCTTGCAGACTGCCATCGTAGTCTTGGCCAATTACTTAGTTTTTGTTTTGCTTCAGCTACCCATTAACAACAAAGAAAACAGACAATCATTTCTCCATCTCTACATGTATTTATATTGCAAATCTACATTTTTCCTTGTAAATATTTGTGGAACACCAAGTACAAAGCATCTCTTCTAGACTGTAGTAATGACAGGTCTTAAAATATACCTACATTTCAGACTACAGAAACTGTTTATCCAGAATTCAAAGGATTGTTTAGTAAGGTTTTTAACCACCTGTAACTTTCACTTTATGGATAGACATTTCTACTCTTCCTCCCTTTCCCCAGCAATATTGTAAGTGCATGTAGACTGTGTTTTGCAGTGCACTTTGAGACACACACAGCAATAACATGCCGTAGCTCCACAATTACCTGTGCCACTGGCTACCCACCTAGAGAAGGAAGTCACACACAAAACGATCAAACTCTTGATCACTACAGCACAGGATGTAGGAGCTGGCAAGGGCAAGGCCAGGTTTGGGGTTGTTTTGGTTTTTTTTAAATAATTCTAAGGAGGTTGCAAAAAACCACAAATTGTTAAATTGGATTTTGAAACCAGGCGACTTGGTAGAATCTACAGTAGAGAACAGAATTAACTACAAATTATAAACTGAATGATGGCTTGGGACAGATTTGTACAGGGAAATCATGCCTCAGAAATCAAGTGGCATTCTTTGAATCAGAAGCAGGTAGATAAAGGGGGCTTTGTCAGAGGCTTTTGGCAAGGTCACTCACCAAAAGCTGTTAGAGGGCGGAAAAAGAAAGCAATCTGTCACATAGTAAGAGGATAGATCCTGTTACAGATTAATAAGGCATTAAATCAGAGAGGTGAAAGACTAGTTAGCTTTCTCCGGAAAGTTTATCAGCAGAATCCCACATGAATCTGTAATAGACACTATGTTCATTAATGAGGGGGAAGTAGGTGAATAGGGAGATGACAGTTATACAGAGCTGTACAAAATCATTTTGTGTAGTAAACCTAAAGCCGATCTTGGAGAATTGCAGAAATCTCATGATACTGAATTTCCAAATAATTAAGTGTCAGAAAAAAGTCTTGTAATGCAGAGTCATGCACAAATAAAGTCAGCCTTATACAGACAGTATGACTACCTAAATTAACTATCATCAGGAAAAAGATCTTGGAGCCATTGTGATCAGCTCTGAATATGCCAATTTAGTATTTTGCATTAACTAAACTAGTGAATCAAATACATGAAATTATTAGGGAAGGACTAGACAACAAACAGAAACCACCACTGTTTCAGTACATCAACTCCTTGTTGCTGCATATGAGCTTATGGTTAGACCACAGTTTGAATACAGAATTCAGGTTCATTCCTACATCCTAAAGAAAGGTGAAAAGAAAGATACAAATAGAAGATGAAGAGCAGGAGGGATGGGAAGTCATGGCATTTATTATTCAGTTGGTCTTGTTATGAGAAAGAGGCATCAAAACAAAATGTGTTTAAACTTAAAGGGAAAAAAAGCGGGGGGGGGGGGGGGGGGGGGGGGGGGAGTGTCTCAAACCAA
>NW_010972576.1:7989764-7990092 GCF_000737465.1 Haliaeetus leucocephalus | reverse complement strand
GGGGCGGGGCGTGGGGTGGGTGATGTCAGGGTACTGTTTCCACAAACAGACTGTGCCGGATTTGGAAATTTGGGAAGCCAAAATGGATTTTAAAAAGCAGTTAAGTGATTTCATGAAAGAACAGGCCTTTAGGGTGTTGTTGGTTTGTTTTTTTCTTTTAAACATAAAGTTGTAGCTATAATCTCTGTCTCGGGAAGTCTCCCAGCTGCAGATCAGAAGGCATCCTGAAGAAAGTATTATTGCATTTCTGCCAGTGGAACAAATGTCTGTTTGGTCCAGCAGTGATTTCCAGCCCAGCCCCATTTCCCCCCCCCCCCCCCACCTTAAC
>NW_010972576.1:7972606-7989754 GCF_000737465.1 Haliaeetus leucocephalus | reverse complement strand
CCCCCAAACTTAGTACAGCCTTTCTCAGGGTCACACATCACTCCCTTATCCATGCTGAAATATATTTCATTTTTGACTTGGCAAGTTAGTGACAAGACACTGTTTCAGCTGTAGGACTGGTGAACTTGCAAGTACTTCCATACCAATCTGCATATGAGAACTTGGGTCTTGTTTTGCTGCTAACCTTTGCTTCCAGCTGTAGTAATTCTGTTAGTGTTTCATAACCCAGTATGGAAATCTGTATTTACATTACCCAGCGGGTCCTGAAATCAGTATCTTGCTATGGGGTCCTTACAGTGGAAATTGAAATACAATTAAGACCAGATTAGTTCCATTTACTTAACTGGCATTAGTACATATTTACTCTGCTTCAAACAAGAACAACAGCACAAAACACAAAATAGTATCAGCATCTGTCCTGAAGTGATTGCTTTTGTCTACTGAGATCACTCACTTTAAATTCAGTAATGCCTTACTTGTAAAATGATTCCTGAGAAAACAGCAGGATAAGCTAGGAAGTAAGATGCTAAGTAAGGCCAACAGACTGAATGTCTCAGTATTTCTGCTGTCAGTATTACATTGTGGTGCTCCCTCACACAACACATTGTTTAATTGATGAATAATGTGTTTCATATAAAAATAGGGGTTTATTGAGTGTCTTTGATCTGATTTCACTCACTCACTCTCTACGTCCTCGAGAGTTTTCATTAGGATAATATTTCTTTTTAATTGGTATAAAAAGGCTGTGATTTTGTTTGATGCTTCCTTTATGTTCTGTCTCCTTTAGCTATAGCTTTTGTATGTATAAATTAGAGACTCCATGAATAAATATTTGCTAAAAATTAAATTCAGCTCCTCAACTATAAGCTTAAAGATTAGGTGCTCTTCTCACTACATCTGTGGAAGCCAGGAGCAACCTCTATGCAAGTTTGAGACACATAAAATTGGCAGAATCAAAAGACTTAAGTCTTTTGAGTTTTGCAGAGAGATCATGAAGTTACTTTACACCACCCCTCTGGTTGGGGTACACGGGTCCTTTACAGGCTCCTGTATCACACAGAGACTAGCAGCAGTAACTAGATGATATTTACAGTTAAACATTGCCAACAGATAGCCAGAGAGAGCTTGTAGCTCCATCCCTTCCAGCACACCTCTGCAGCAGCAAGGGAGGATAGGCACCATGTTCAGCAGGAGCAGGACATGGCAGGGCACTTAGCTCACTTACAAGCACAACCAGGAAGACAGCTCTTCCATGGGGTGTCCTTGCTGAGCATCAGAGAGCAGCAAGAGCAGGGCTTCTCCTTAACAGAAGGTGAGCCAGGAGGGGAAGGGCAACTACACAAGTTATGCACTGACCTCAACAGCAGCATACAGTACCAGAGACAGGCAAGCAGCAGTAGGGTCACAGGAACAGGTCAATTAGCAGCCCAGCAAGTATCAGGCAGAGACTAGGTAACAAGTCAGGTCTAAGAAAGCTAATAGAGACAAGCACCTTTATAAGGAGAACAGGCTCAAGCCTGGACTTAAATGGAGCCTCCCCGGCTCATGTGTGTGGGTTTCAGGTGAGGTTGCTTAGGGCTATCAAGGCTTGTTAGTGTGCTCAGGGTACTACCACTGAGATCATTTCTCACTACAGGCATGAGGTCTCTTCCATTTCATAGCTGTAGTGAGGGTTCTGCATATTCATAGCCTAGATTGAAGACTGTATTTTTTTCTCTGGAGTGCAGCACAGAGATGAAAAAAAAAAAGAAAAAATCTCTCAGCATATGAATGGGATACTAAACATTTCTTAATGGATGCAGAAAGTGATACTGGGCCAGACTGAGAGTGGTCTATTCAGAAGGAGCTCTGACTAAGCATGGTGGTTTGCTTATGATTTAAACTCGATAGAGAAAATGTAAACATCTAAATTCCTGAATAACTCTCAGCAATTAACTGATGGCATATAAAGTCTGATCAGAAGACATCTGAAGTGATAACACCACCTGAAGCAGTTATGTAGTACCACACCCAATAGCTGTCTGGAAAGTGAGGAACGAAGAGCTAACACCTTGGGCAGCTGGGTGCTATGCTTACCACCTCTGCAAATCAAGAACACAAATATAGGAGTCAGATTTTAAAATCTGGGCTACAATGGACCAGCGGTGAGGTTAGGACTTGAGCTCATGGCTTCCTTGCCTGCAGACCAGACAGCTCACCAGAGAAAGGGATTAAGCAGAAGACATATAGCAGTGTTGTCAGTGATGACCTTTTCTGCAGTGCAGACAGTTGGGATATAATTTTTGGTAGTTGAATTCCATTTCACATCTGAGCAAATGTGGTCAACGAAAAGATTAAAAAAAAAACAGGCAAAAAAAGCAGTTGTAAAATACATGAAAACCTTGGAATACAAAGAGTGCAGTTAAAAAAAATAAAATCTACTTTTAAAAATTCATAATGTAAATCCACTAATTATCATTATTATTGACGGTGGCTAGCTTCAAGGTAAAAGCTATTGGAACTTTCCCATTTGGAGATGCCTTCTAAAGGAAAACATGGTAGAATACAACCCAAATATATCAGTTAAGGACTGCTCTTGGTTTTTAAAGATAGTCTGAACTCAGCCTCTGGTCTCTACCAAAAATTTAACTCAACTTGAGCAGACTGTTTCTATTTAAAATGTTTAGCTCACTCTTAAGCTACATGAGTGCAATATCTGAAGCTGTGGTTCTCACACAGCCCAACAATCTTTGATCAGGCTAAATTGGAGGAAATATTCACAGCAAAAGAGCCCCTGGTGTGACTCATAATTAGGTTTGTGCAACCAATGAAATAAGCTCATTAAGAGATGTTAAGAATGTAAATATAATTTTGAAATCAAATTGTCTGAAAAAATGTAGATTTGGAAACAGAAGATGAAGCGTGGCAGAAGAACTATGACAGGCTGTGTTAATGCAAAGGCAGAACAGAAGACAACTGATTTGCATAACAGGACTTTAAACCTGAAAATCCTCTTTACCCTCCATGGAATAATATATTCCAGATCAGCAACACAGGCTTCTAACATGCAGGTTTTGTTGAGAGCTCTAGGAGCCTGGTGTTTCTTTTGCATTTAACCTGATTTCAATCAGGAAAGCTGTATTTAAAAACAAAACAGAATCCTTGCAGCATACAACAGAAATCCAGCCTGGAGAGAGTGGTGCAAGTCCCCTACTGTCATAAAGCCTATATGACAGATTTCATTCTCCTCTTGCACGTATTGGCCAGGAAAACCCACTGGTAGCAAGGTGTGGGAGAATACCTCTGAGTCCTCAGGCCTTTGAAATAGCCTCTTTGTTTGTGATATTTGCAGCAGTATTTCCAGCTCAAATCAAAATACTGCTGCCCCAACTCTGCATCATGTGGTTTGACCCTAGCTGAGAAGTAGGGCATAGTATGAAGAGCAGCATTTGTTTCTTTCGCAACCAGTAAACATGTCTACTCTGCAGCCTTGGCAGGCCTGAGTCCTCTGGGGTTTATGGCCATTGCAAAGTCAGTTCTGAGTAGCTAATAGGCCGTGGAGCCTGCTCACGTGGCTGGAGCAAAGCACCTACAACTGGCAGGGCATTAGTGGGACCCAGATGGTGCCTTTAAGCCTGTCTTTAGCTTTTGGGATCCTACACGTCCCGTACAGCTTATTCAGATCTTGCATTAATACCCTCTTGGAAAAGTTTTCTTGTCTTCTGCTTATACCAGTCCTGTTTCTTTTTCCACAGAGAAAACATGAAGCATTTCTTCATTTCCACAGTTGGCCAGAAAACAGAAAGGATGCAGCCTAGAGATAACTGTGAAATAGAAGTAGCTTCGCGGTAATTGTAAGCAAGGACTGCCTGCGCTGTGTCTGTGGCAAGAAACCCAATGCCCAGTCTACATGAGCGTGTATCAATAATACCTGTGTTTCCCTCAGCTGGGAAAAAAGCTTATTTCGGTCAGTGTAAGACAGATTACTGTAGTGTTGCCTTGTGTTCAGCTGACATCCTCAGCAATTTACATCAACCTCATGATACAGAGGTGTATATATATATGCGGTGTGAATTACTGGGCAACATCTTGCAACTTCAAAGGGACGTGATTCGCTGCAAAAAAGCAACTTCCCCGTCCACAAAATGAAACCTTGTGGTCTTATGGAAAGCTGCCCTGAGAGGTGCACGCCTAGGGGACAAATAGTAGGTGAAGTCTCAGCAGTACTTACTTATTCTTGCTTAAGCTTTCATAAGCACCAAATATGGTTTCTTAATTTGCTGTGCAGATTTCTGAAGCTGGACTTGACTTTAGAGGACGAAAAACACCCCACTTGGTTTGAAGTAGCTATAGAAGCATGTGCTCTTAGGCATGACTCTGCCTCCTGATTCAGCGGACACTCAAGAGCCCTTAAACTAATCATTGCTTCGCTGGTGTGTTGCCAGCACTCTTAAAACCCTCGCCTAATTCGCAATTAGCAGGGCTTATGCTCTGCTTTACCACCTCTTTGGCGGCAGCCCGGGCGCCCCGTCTTGAGCTGCTCTCCCCCACCCGGAGAAGCGGCGGGAGGCTCACCCCGCCGCCCCCCGCGGGCTGCCACCACCGTGCGGGAGCCACCGCCATCTGCCTGCTGCTGCCGGGCAGCCGGCTCCTGGTTGAGACACCCGCCCCAAAGCCCAGACGGCTACCGGCTCCGCCGTGCGGCACCGCCAGGCGCCGTGAGGCAATAGTGGGGAGAGCGAGGGGCGCTGGGCGTGAGGCACTGTGAGGCGAGGCGGGGCGGGGCGGGGCGGCGTGAGGCGCTGTCGGGCAGGGCCGGCAGGTGGCGGCCGTTGCCTGCAGAGGGGGGAAGCTGCCGGGGGTGGGTAACGCGCCTGCCGCTCCGCTCCGCGGCGCTGCCGACGCCGGCGGCCGTGTGGGTGCCTCTGTCCGCGACCGCCATCCCCCTCACGCCCGCTGAGGGGGTCGGGCCCCGTGGCCGTTGTGGCTGTGTAAATTCGGGTACAGCTTCCTACGGCTCACCGGCAGCAACGGCCAGGGAGAGCCCTGCCGCTTCTGCTGAGCTCCCAGGGGATGATGAGGGAGAGCAGGGGGCCTGCAGGAAGGAGGGCAGCAAAAGAAGAAAACAAATTTGTTTAGCTCCAAAGGAGGAGTGCTGCGACTGCTTGCTGGTAAAGTTGTCTGGCCTGTGGCAGGCTTGTCCTGAATACATTTGCGGTCAATGGAAATGTTTCTGTTTAACTTCAGCAGTCTTTGAACCAGTCCTCTTGATGCTGTGATACCCCGATATTGCTGAAAAGTGAAGTACAATTTACAGTAACATCGAAAAATTGTAATTACCTTGGAGTGAGAGGGCGAGTGGAAGTTTATGAGACTGCAAGGACTCATGTTCCACAGCACATTTCCATGGTAAACTGTTCTTTGGGTACATTGCCAAGAAAAAAAACCAAACCCTCACAAAAACTGCCAGCTACAGAGTTATCAGATACACCTGTATGCCGTTGCCTCCACTTGCTTCTAAGCTCAGATCCTTGTGAGTGGTCCTAAAGCCACCCTGCAGGAACACTGGTGGCGGTCAGGCCACAGAAGGTATAGATTTTTGTTCTGCCCCTTTCATATTATATCTGAAAATGAGTTATTTTTATCCATGAGTAAATTAGATTACCTGGCTTTTAATAGAAATGCTATTGAATCAGTGCATCTGGACATCACTGAATCATGAAAATGAGATTATTGCGTTGCTGAAGGAATACAAAAAGACCCAGAGCTGGAGCCGTAGTCTGTGCACAGCTTGGTGGTTGTGCCTCATTCACATTGTATGCAGTTTATTTGTATTTCACAGGGTAGTTTATGAAATACTAATCTTGATTCTACACCTGTTTTCATTTTGTATAGTCCTTTACACCTTGGCAAAGGCAATGCAGAAAGATGCTACAAGCATCTGGAGCCAGTAGATGCCTTGCGAAGAGAGGCTGAGGGACCAGGGCTTGCTCAGGCTGGGGAAGGGATGGCTATGAGGGCACCTAAGAGCAGCCCCTCAGGCCCTACAGGGAGGCTATTGGGAAGTTGGAGCTAGGCTATTCCCAGCTGTATTGCAGGAGGACAAGAGAAAAAAGGCCCATATTGAAACAAGAGAGGTTCAGACTGAGTATGAGAAATTTATTCCCCATGAGGACACCCAGGCACTGGAGCAGGGCCCAGAGAGGTTGTGCAATCACTAGCCCAGAGTGTGGAGCTCAGTAGCTGACTAGCTCAAGCCCCAAGCAACCTGGTCTGATCTCACACCTGGTCTGGCTGCAAGCAGGAGGTCGGACTAGTGACCTCCAGAAGTCCCTTCCAACCTGAATGATCCTGTGGTTCTGTGAACCTGTGACCTTTGCTTATATATCTATCTCATTTGGGTGATATGATTGTTCTTCTGAATACAGTAGGTTAAGTGCATTCATACATAAAAATATATAATGACGTGGTGTGGAAGAAATCCATTTTTTCTTTTTTTTTTTTAAGCTAGGATCTTTTTCAGTCTGAAAGACTGTTACACAAAAATCAGAGTATAGGCCCTGAATTTAGGTTGTATAAAAGTACATTGCTGTGATATATTTTCAGTTTGCTTTAAACAACCTGTGAAGTTTGGATGAGGAGAGATAATGTTGGTGGACATAATGTAAACACTTAGATTATAGGGATAGAAAGCACCCTCACAAGATTTTTTTTGCTGTTGCGTGGGAGAGCAGGTTTTGGTTTCAGCAGCTTCCTTTGAACTCCACTAGGTGACTACAGAGACCCCTCACTTTTTTGATACTAATGATACCGTGAATTCTGTATCTTTAAATGAACACCAGTCATCTTTCAAAAATGTAAGCTCTAGTTCAAAGAGAAATTATAAATCTGAACCAAAATCAGTTAATTTTTTTATGTTCACTGCCTCGCTTCCTTTGCTCTGAAATGTATGAATCTCAGCTGAAATAAAAATTCAGTACTCACTAGGGACTGACCATAAACAAATCAAATTGGGAAATCTGTTTTACATGCTGATCAGAATGGAAACCTGGACAGCCTCTGAAAAGTGCATGTGATATACAATATAATACAGTATGTGATGGTAAAATATGTTATAGGATATGTTTTAGCTGTGAGAAACAGCTGACTTGTTGACCCTGAAGTATCAGGTGGGGGCAGTCATACCATTTGTTTAAATTTTTTTTTTTTTCCAGGACTCAGGGTCCTGACACTTTGTCCTGTCTATTACAAAACACAAATTCTACTCTCATCATTCATTTCCTTTTTTTGTATGTACAGTGCTGGAGCCTTGGACTGTGAACAACCTCTTTGTCTCATCCAAGTTTTTATTTACTGTTGTGACCAATTCTGTGTCCTACCTTTTGCTGCAAAAATTAATTCACAATTTCCACTTATCTAGCACTTCACTGATCTATTTTAGCATTTAAAAAGTTGTCCCGTTGTGAACCAGATCAACTCTTTTAGACCTTATCTCCCTCTCTGTGTTCAGAGCCTTTCAAAATAATCAAACTTTCCCACAAATAGAATTCAGACTTTTGAGAAGATATCCATTAATCTGCTTTGAGAATAATCTGGTAAAACACATTTGAAAACCCAGACAAACTGTTCTTTAAAAGGGTCTTCATTCTGCATTTTTCCCTCTGGAATATAAATTTATTTTCCATCATCTAATTGACCCAGAGTATGAAATTCAGTAAGCTAGTTCTGGTCTAGTTTATTGTCAGTGCTTCTCAGATGACCTTCAGTGGTGCTGGTTTTCAGTGGTTTGTTAGTCCCTTTGTAATCTACGGAAAAGGAGATTGTAGTATGTCAGTAATGGCTTCTCCACTTTGAGAAATACTGACAAAAACAAAGCCTTTATAAATGACAAAATGAAAATGTTAAAAAAGAAGATCCATCCCAATTCCAGAGGGGTAAGTGTTGTTCCTTAATCTGTTTATAGTGTTGTTTTGGGCAGCTTCTCTTTTCTTATTTAGCTTCATTAAATGGTTAAATGCCTTGCCAGTTGCTTTGTACCTGATTTGCCACTTAACTCATGCAGACCTGTATCTTTACGCTGTCACTGATTGATTTCTTAGGGGGCACTTCAAAAAAAAAAGGATCTGAGCCAAAGTCCATTAAATTCAAGATGATTTTTTTCCCCAGGCTTTTCCTCATGACCTATGGTGTTACTTACCAGGAGTGTAATACAGAATAGATGCTTTGAGATTTGGCAGAAAAGTTGTCTTCTGAAACACTTGCATTCTCTAACTGGCAACACAGATAATGCCTTTGGAAAACATATGGGGACACCATGCTACTGTCCTTTTCCTTGCCATGTCTATTCTAGGAATTCGTGTCAGTTTTCTAAAATGTTGATTATATTCAGATTTTTAAGAATGCATATTTTCTGTGCAGACTTGAGCAGATGTTTCTGGTGTATCTTAAATGAAATGCTGTAAAGAGTCGAATGTTTGCAGTGGTTGGGAGGTAAATCCTAACACTGTGTCCAGTTTGTTACAGTAATCCTAATCTATGCAGAGGGGTGAATAGACATTAGCAGGGATGGAAAACAGTCTGTTCCTAATCCTCACTCTTCCCATGGCAGATGAAACAAAGAGTAAGAGCAAAGATAAGCATGAGCATTAATGCAGTAGTTAGTGTAATGAGATGAACGGAAACCTTTATTATATTCATTTAAACATTTCAGAAGTCATCTGTATAGTAGTACCTTATCTGAATCTGATCCCAGAAAAACTAAATAACCAGACTCTGAGAAGGCTAAGAGGAAAAGTTGCTGGGGCTTTTTGTCTTGTATAAGTACTTTGTGAGTGTCTCAAAAGCAACCTGGGTGGAGATGTGATTTTTTTTGCCCAGTGCTGTTTTCTGTGCTACTGAAAACAGTCTGTCATGACTCTGCCTTGCCATCATTGCTGAAAGGCTGTTTCGGAAAACCAGAACATTGGATTTGTTGTTTACTGAATTTTTGTCTAGTTTTCAGAAATTATTATTTCATCACCTACAGTTCAGAATTTTATGGACATGTGTTTACCCTTCCGTCTCTCCCTGAAAGACAAAACATCCTACAGGGTCTCTCTGGGACGTAGTGCAAACTGGGTAAACCATTTCCCGCAATGACTCCTTCCCACCCAGGAACTGGAACCCCTTGAAAAGTGACCACCACGTTGGAGCAAACAGACTTTCTAATTCATTCTGTGCATGCAACATCAGCAGTGGAAAAGATGTCCTCAATACACAGGGTATAATAGCACTGATACAAACTAAAAGTCTATAAATTGCATGGACCTTGTGCAGCTCTTGCCCTATACCAGTACTGCTGTACAGCATGCAGTAGTACCTAATCTGCACAATGCAGTAAGGTGTTTTACTACTTCACACCAGCAGTCTCAGTCACCTGTTAACTGTTTTACTTCTGTCCTCAGCAGAAGACAGCACCAATCTCTAAATACTTGCATTAAAATTCTCTTTGGACAGTTACATTTTCTTGGTACCATGCCACATGCATCGTTGTGGAACTGCATAATTATGTCTATTGCCCCATTTGTTCTGTGGATGAAATAGCAATAAAGTAGTGAATACTAGCACTTGGGTGAACAATTTGCTTTGGTCTTTAGGACTGCAATGGGAGTAACAGTGCGTTCAGCATGTGTAGGAAAATTAGATTGTGGGCTTACAGCCAAGCATCAGAAGTACATTCAAGATGCTGCTGGACAAGACGGGCTCATTGCAAAGGTCTTCTGCATGGCTGGAATTCAACACTGTGAGGGCAAAGCAAGCACTGCTTGTCAAACATCCTCTGACACTTCGACACCAAGGCAGCCTAAGTACCAGTGTAAGAGATTCCTCCTTCCAGGTCATAGTGAATATACCTAGTGAGGCAGAAACCTAAGCCATGCGTGACTTTATTTATTGTAAATGCACAGTGATGCAAAATCTTAAGAAATCGATTCAAGAATTGTTCTCTCTGTTCCATTAAAGGATGACATGATCAAAAAAGACTGTTAACTAGGCAGTTAAATCAGGTTTCTATGTGTCTTGTGTATTTGAACCATCTGCTGAGCTTAACCATTCATTTTAATTTGTCAGTACACTAGAAATTCTACCAAGCTGACACAGGCAAAAGCAATTTCCAGGGAGAAATGCAGAGGTCTGGCTGGTCATGAGAATAAAATATTTCAGCACTCCTACCACATGTGACAGCTAAGCAAATCTGTCCCTGGTGCTGACTTTATTAAACCCTTCTGTGCTTAGTAATAGAATACTGTCACCTCACCACTACCCAAGGTAATGGCAGGGGAAGTCTATGAAGACCCTCAGTGGATTCACGATAATTGGAAAATGTGTAATATACACATACTAAGAGAAAAGAGTAATGTAGAGCTATCCAACAATGTGGAGATAGTGTGGTTAATTTACAGCCTGAATGAATGGCTCATATATTCAGGAGCTACCTTGAATAGTAATTAATAAAACTGGGTTCAGAATGGAAGGATGAGTGTGCTAGTCTCAGGACTCCGCTTCAGACATGCTCCATAGCACCACTGTTATTTAAGCTGCTTTATACAGTGAAATATTGCAATTGCCTCTCTCCACAGGCTAAAAAAGATGTATCTCACATGAACTCAATTGAAAAGAATGTATCATCAATTTTCTTCTTTGACACCAAATTGATGCTCACATTTAATGTCACTGAACTTTGGAAAAACTCTCTTTACTGCTGAAGCACAGCTCTAGTTTTCCAGCATTTCTTTATTCATTGATATGGATAGCACAAAAATTTGAAGACAGGTAGAAATAAAAAAAAGCATATTTGTTTGTAGAGACATAAGCCTTACATTTCAGAGCTTAAGTCAAATTCATTACTGGGAGTGAAGAAAGGAATTTTCCTTCAGCTCAGGCCATTCCAGGTGTGCTTCCTATGAAGTTTCCTTATCCTTCTGAAAGGGTGCAGGCCCTCCCAGAAAGGGTAATACCTCACCAGAGAAACCACTATTCTGAAATGGTTTGAGAGCAAGTAGCTACAGAATCTATAAATTATGTCCTCCTATACCTATTCTAATGTTACCTATAAAATTGTTCCACTTCACTGCAAAAGAACAGGATTTCATTGCATTTTCATTCCAGTGAAGCATAAGGAAGAGTTTAGTGGTTTTAAAGATAAGGATATGCCCAATATTTAGCACTTAAAATACCACATCGGGATGTGAAATAGAGGGGCTCAAAGCCAAGCTTTGCCTTATTAACAGCAGAATCTTGAATCTGGAGCCTTTAGCCCTACTGACTGTGCTCCTCATCAGGTGACTGCCTGTTGCAATATGTCTCTGCCCCAAGAAGTTCTGCTGGAACCTGAAAAGCCAACCTGAGACAAGTTTTTAAAATAAAGTCATGGTCTTTGGGACATATGGTTCTGTTTCAGTAGGAAAAAAAGAACTAATTTATTCTGACAGTTCTAATAGTGCATTTCTTTCAATAAAATGAAACGGAAGCTTGTCAGGACCCTGATGGCACTTGTGGGTTTTATTCACCCTGACCAGCCTGACCTAGGGTCTCCATTCATACACCCTGCCTGTGGGCTCAGGACCCCCACTAAAGGTCACCCCAGGGCTACATTGCACCTGCAAGCTGACATCCTGGCCTAACTTTGGCCTTGCTCCATCACTGTGGACCTGCCCAGTGATCACTGGGCTCTGTCTTACCCTGGCCACCATCACCAGCCCTGATCCTGACTCACTGATTTGCCTTCCCAGCTTGATCGTGGCACTGCAGCATCACCATGGCTGCGCCTGGCGATTTGGGCTGAGGTGATGCTAGCTGCCATACCTGGGTGTGTCCTGCCTGCCACACTTGGTGGTTGTCAGAAATATTCTTCAAGTTCAGACTTTGAAAATCCATGAAATATTTCCAAATCATGCTCTTCTGACATTTTAACAGGAATTTTGCAGAAATAGCATGAACAGGAACTTTTTTCTAATCTAGTTCCAGTATGCATGTGATATGTGTACATAATATTGTCCTCAGGTAATCTAGGGTAGAGATAGTGAGGGAATTATCTTTGTAATTAAGCCAGTAAGGCACACGACCTCCTTCAGAAAGGGGTATTTGGGAATTAAGCTTGTACAATGGGCACATATTGTACCTTGTGGGTAATCTGAGAGTCCTGGAGACTCTCCAACAAAGTATATGTATTGTTATTTTAAAAATTTTAACTATATTAAAAAACAAATGCTCATTCTTGTTTTGCTTTCCTTCCTCTTGTCTCTCCCTGACCTCTCTCTATTGTTCCTTCTATATGGAGCCTCTTAACATCAGCAGCTCTGCACATATGTTAACACAATGGGTTGCCATAAAGGATTACAGAGTCATGCAGTTCCTACAAGGTCACTCAGAAATTCAAGTTGGAATACAGACTACAACCAAAGAGTTGTTTTACTTCAAAGTAAATTCAAAAAGCAAACCGTGCTTCCGAATTTCCTCAGAGGTAATACACTTTACAACCATGAAATCTGCTACAGAGTCATTCATGCTGTGCTCAAGCATTAAATGAGTAAACCTTGAAGAAAGCTGTATGTCTTTATTGGCAGTTTTACAGCATCTCTTTCACTTTATTTGCAATAAAGATGCAAATTTTTTTTTAAAAAAGAAAACATATGCTAGAAATGGATAACACCTGTACATAATAAATAAAAATGCTTGCATTCTTATGTATAGTTTCTCAGCAGTAGCTTTCCAGGTGTTTCACAGCAGTGATCGGTAACATTGAGCACACTAGACTTGGCATTTTTTCATGACTTTAGCGAAAAAAAATGAGTCACAAGTGTCTTTATTATTCATCCAGGTCTAATTCACAGGGAAAGGGAGAAAGAATAGTGACTCGACTTACTTAAGTCACAGTCCAGGTCAGCGGCAACACTGGAAGAAAAGCTGAAAACACTTTAGCTGATTGTAAAAGCACTTGTATGTAGTAGAAAGACAAGGCTTATAACACAGGAATATTAATGTGAAAAGGATCAAGCCACACCTAGAACTGTAGACATTTGCTAGAGACAGGCTATGTAACACAGCAGTTTGAGAAAGAGAGTGGGGATTCAACATGCTGTTTTATGCTGGGGTTTCATGCTGTTACACATTCCTGTAACTTTGATATGGAATCCTAGATTTATCACTAACTTGCTCAATGGACTCAAAAAAAAAAAAGACCTTTATGTATGTTGCACAGCAGGTTGCTCCTCAACCACTCATGAAATAAGGTGCTAGTCAATACAAGATTTGCTTATTTTGCCTCTCTGCAGTTGCAACCACATCCCATTATGACAAATAAAATATGAGATGTTGTTCACCAGAGACTAATTTTTTGCTTCCTATATTTACATCATATGTAAGAGGTAGAAATGATACCTGCCAATTCACAGAATTTTTCTGAAGATTAATTTCACTGGAATATTATTCTTGAAAAAAGCTGAGAAAGCTAAAGACTCTAAGGTTAGCATATGTTAAGACCTGTTTTAATGGAGATGCAGTTATCAGCTCTCACGTGTAAAGAGAATCCATTTAACTAGGGTTAACTCAGAGACTCTGGCAAACACTGTGGTAAGGTGTTGTAACAGATGACATTCACAACTGAAGGAGTATGCTAGCAAAGCTATCTGGGAAACACAGCTCCTTAATGGGGTATCTCTTCCAAGCAGAGGCAAAGACCTCCTTTCCTTTGGGTCTTGGTGCATTATTTCATTTATGCATGATCCAAAACATGCTCAGGTCAATGGGACTCTTCTCTTTGAGTTGAAGGAACATTAGTTCTCAGCCACACATAGCAAGATAATTGTAGGAATATTTCTAAGTGGTGATTTAGTCTCTTTTGTGTGAATTTAAGTGAAAGAGTTTTTCCTGCTTTTGGATGCTAACATTTGGGCAAGTACTATCAAAAGAAGAAATCTACACTCTCAAAGCCCACTCTCCATAAATACTATGGAAAACAACCAATCCTTTGTGTCTTCCATTTTCTACCAGTATCTGAATATATATCAGCAACTAAGTGAACCTTGCAGCATCTCCAAAGTCAGTATTAACATCCCCATGGAGAACTGAAGACATTGGGGAACAAAGAATGTAATTGAGTGTTCCAGAGCTATAAAGCTAGACAGTACAATTTGATATACTATGTTAAGTATAGCTATTATGTATTAAATTATACAGTTCTGAATTCACCTGCAAATGCCAATTTTCCTAAGCTCTAATCACAGAATAAGGTGTTTCAAATTGTCAGACATCAATGCATGTACGAAGTACAGTTATTTGCTTGTATTTTCAATTTAGTGGAGAAGCCTACAAACACAATCATTTTTTAATAGATTCCAAATGAAAAAGTGCATTTGAAATTTCTTTTACCCACAAGAAAATAAAGAAAAAAATCAACAAAAGTTTACTGTGCAGAAAACAGGGAGGCATCTGTTCTAGTCCTTTCCTACCCATATATGATAATGACTTTCCTGATGGTTTTGAGATAACTACCCTAAGGAATAAGATATTGCAGCATTTACTCTGTTACAAATGCATGGTTTTGATGGAGTAAATACTGCAGGTTTGGTCCCTTGCTTGTTTTAGATGGTTTTCTTTAAGCCCAGAAAACAATTTTACTGAAATTACCAGGACTTTTGCCAATTATTTCACTGGGAACAGGAAAATAACCATTCCTAAGCAGTACATAGGAGACAAGAAAAAATATGTAACTTTCCTTACTTTCCCCTGGTAGTTTCCAAGCCTGATGTTTTGGAGTTGCCATCCTTCTGGGTGCTGGTGATACCAGTGCTGGGCAATGACTGCTTGAGAGATCTGTTCCCTGTAGCTGTATCCTGGCTTGTAGTGACCTCTTGCTGGAGAGGGACCTCTCTAGCATTGCTCTGTAGAGATGTCCCTTTGCTGCTAGATGAGCTTGCTGTGTTATTTTTCTCAGAGTCACCATCACTGTGTCCATTTGACTGGCTTGCAGGGTTAAAGGTTGTAGGATTGGAGGTTTTCTTCACGGCTTTCATTCCCAGAGTCTTGCCTGAAGATGCAAAAGGAGGTGCCTGTGAGGCACTCACTTTGGCAGCTTGGATCTCAGAATGGGGTGACCCCACAATTGTGGATGGAGATGGAGTCAAGTCTGAGTGTCTTGTCTGGCTTTCACCACCCTGGGCTGTGGTCCAGAGCTTTCCTGGTGTGTTAAATCCAATGCTGCCCCTCTGTAAGTGCAATAGGAGCAGCAAGAAGATGATGTCCTTCATTCTGCTGGCTTGTAAATGCTACAAGTTATCTCACATTTATTTCCCAAGCAAGAAATCCTGTAGCCTCTCCCTCCTCCTGAGCTGCTGCACATACAGTGAGCCTACCCAGAGGATGCCCTGACAGGCTTTATTTCTATAGAAAGGAAACAGGTTTTGGTGTTTCAAATCTGACTGAGGAAGCCTGGTTTCCTGTTTCTGTGGATTCCTCTGCAACCTGTGACCCCTTGGGGAGCGGGAGCCTGGCAGCCTTTGTGGGAGGAAAAAAGAAGTTTCTGCAGAAGGCATAGGATAAAGATTAATGGCACAATAGAAATGAGGAAAAATGTGTACTGTGAAGTAATCCTGAGAGATAAAAACTGAAATTATGAGGTAATTTTCCTTTCACATGTACGTGTACAGAGGACAGAAGTGACTTATCACGTGCACTTTTGATGGTTCGTACTTGTGACCTTGTTATTGAAAAAAGAGTTGGCAAAACTGGTGTGCTACATAAAGCTGAAAGTTTGCTGTGTCTTCTCCTTTTGTTTGAATGTTTAAGCACACTGCTGCCAAAAGTGCGGAGATGATAAGGAAGATGTTCACACTGTATTCATCATTGTACAAGCCTTCAAACGTAATCATTTACCTATAGGTCATTGGCCATTTATGTCGCATTCTGTTTCTATAGTTCATATAACGATGCATATGAACTATTTCTGTAGCATTGCCCATAGGTGTCTGGTGTCATTTCAGATTCTCTAGGGTATGAGAAACACCTATGTGTGTGGGAGCAGCTCAGAACACCTGGCATTTGTTTTCAAGAGTGACCGTCAGAATTTGTTGTGCTGTATGTTTGCCAAGCCTTGAAGAACTAGTTTTACAAGGACAGGTTGGAGGATGGCCTTGTATAGGCCTGGGAAGATGTGGCTGAAGACAGTCATGAGTATGTGTATGGAATGTTTTTATCTTTAACTGTTCTGAGGACTGGCAAACATCCCAGCTGAGCCAGACATGCGCTCCTGTGTTAGTCATATTGGCTGTGTGCCGTTAGTGCTTTCTAGATCTTTGTTGAAACATATGTAAGTTGGATTCTTTTGTGAAATAAAGGGAATCTTGTACCGATAGCTTGAGCACTTAATTCAGTCGCCACAGATGGTGAGCCCGACATGATCAAGAGAAGAAGGCGACGTGATTAAGAGAAGAAAACAACGTGATCAAGAGAAGAAGAAAAGAGGTGATTCCCCTTCACTGCGGAGACCATGCAATCTAATGGGAAGAGTTTTGAAGAAGTGGCCATGACTCCGAGAAAATAGGTAACAGCAACCCGTGTGGAACGGGTGAGTTGTGAGATTGCGGCAGCATGGGGCAATCAGTTTCTCAGGAGCATAAGCTCTACTTAAACGTTTTGCAGCAGATTTTACGGGCCTCTGAGTATAAAATAAACGGAGGGACAAATTGCCTCGCTTTTAATATGGGTAAAAGATAATTGTAACTGGTTTCCCACAGAGGGAACGTTTGATAGCAAGGTTTGGGAAAGAGTCGGGGAGCATTTACAAACGCAGAAAACTTTGGCATTCGGTGTATCAGAAAATTTAATTGTGACATGGAAATTTATTTATACTGCGCTGGTGCATTTACAGCCAGCAGAGAAAATCATATCAATACAACCTGATACTGCTTTTGAGGAGACAGTTTGTAAGCAGGCCGCTAAAGAGCAGAGTTCTGATTCCGATAATAATTCTTTTGCATCAGGCAGGGTGGACTCAGAAATAAGAGCCGGATTTATATCCCTCGTTACCTCTACCGCCGCCTGCACTAACACCGTTACCGCACACACCCCGCCAGCAGGCAGGCAGGCAGGCAGCGGGCGGGCAGCACGGGCTCGCCGACCCTCCCCACCGCCCCG
>NW_010972576.1:7966996-7972593 GCF_000737465.1 Haliaeetus leucocephalus | reverse complement strand
CCCCCACCCCAATCACCTGGTACTCACTCTCCAGGATTTGCAGAACTTAAAACAGAACCTGGCTTTGCTGCACTGCCTGTATCGCCTTCTCCTGCTAATCCCTCTAACTCTGTGCCTCTGTCTAATCCTGCAGCTCCTGCTTTACAGCAGTGCGGAGAAAAAACTGTAGTGCCTTCAGCTCCGCCTTTAACAGACTTCGATGCTAAATGTGACGATTCACTTAATGATTTGGGAAAAAATACACATAGCTTGATGCAACGCTGTCGAGAAAAAGCTCTACAGCAAGGAGATACCATGTTTACTTTTCCTGTTGTATGCAAACCTCATAATCCACCACAGCATGATGGTTTACCTTATGAAATGATAAAAGAATTACAGAAATCAATTCGTGAAAATGGGTTACACAGTTCATTTACAGTGGGACTAGTGGAAGCAATTGGAGGCACTTATACTATGACTCCTTGGGACTGGAAATTACTTAGGACAAGTGTGTTGACTTCTGCTCAGTATTCTGTATGGCAATTAGAATACAATGATTTGTCAGTGGAACAAATTATGGACAACTTGTCATCAGGGATAGCTATAGATCAAAATATGTTACGAGGAACAGGCCCTTACATTATACCTCAGGCACAAGAAGCTTTGCCAAAGCAAGTCTTCGATCAAGCTGCTCGTATTGCGATCATGGCTTTATGACGCATACCCGAAACTGGGCAAGGTATCACTTTGTTTGCCTCTATACGACGGGGCTCTCAGGAACTGTACATATCTTTTATTGATCGCCTTCAAGTTGCAATAACACAGCAGGTAGAAAATCCAGAAGCTGCAAAACTATTATTATTTCAATTGGCTTATGAGAATGCAAATACAGACTGTCAGGCTGCACTGAAATCAGTTAGAGGAAGAGCTACTGACATTGAGCAATATATTAAGATATGTCAAAATGTAGGGACAAACACTTATAGAGTTAACATGTTAGCTGCTGCACTGTCACAGCAACTAAATGTTAATCAAATTACTGTGAAATGCTTTGAGTGTGGAAAATTGGGACATATGGCTAAGCAATGTCCTAAATGACAGAAATCCAAACATGATAAACCTGTAAATCACTTCTGCCCTCATTGTAGTAAAGGATATCATTGGGCAAATCAACACAAATCAAAATTTGACAAAGAAGGTAATATCTTACAGGGAAACTACAGGAGGGGCGTGAGACCCGGTGCCCCGCAAACCAACAGGGTCTGGAATTCAGTGCAGGCACCACTAACTGATGGGACTGCTACACAAACAGGCAGACTGCAAGAACCATCTATGACCTCCAGCCTGCAACTACAGGGAGTGCCAGGCTGGATTTGACAACAGCAGCCGACCTCTCAATAAAAGAACAGAGAATTTATATTGTGGGGACTGCAATATTTGGACCTTTGCCTGATGGCATGTTAGGATTAATAATTGGATGATCTAGTACTACGACACAGGGAATAATTGTATACCCTGGAGTTACTGATTCAGATTATCAAGGGGAAATTAAAATCATGCTACTTCAATGCAAATTCCATGTACAATTCCAGTGAACACAAAAATAGCTCAATTAATATTGCTTCCTTGTTGAGTACCTCAAAACATGCAAAATAATCGAGGTGACGGTAGCTTTGGTAGCACCGGGAGACCTTTTGTATTATGGTCACAGGAAATAACACAAGCCACAGCTGATTTTAAATTTGCAAATTGAGGGTGGATGGTTTTCAGGATTGCTAGATACCAGAGCAGATGTTTCTATAATATCAAAAAAGGACTGGCCAACTTCGTGGCCATTGCAAATAGCTCTTTCTACAATTGTTGGTACAGGAGGCACTCGACAGCCCATGTGAAGTGCCAAACTTTTGTCAGTAAAGAGGCCTGAGAAGCATGAAGCATGGATTCAGCCTTATGTATTTGACTCATCTGTAAATTTGTGGGGAGGAGATTTATTGAAACGATGGCACATAACCCTAACCACAGTCAATTCAAATTTATCCTAAGGGTCACTGATGTAAAACCTCTGCTCAAACTTACGTGGCTAACCTCCGAGCCTGTTTGGGTCGATCAGTGGCCGTTAAAAGGGGACAAATTGATACAAGCCCATAAATCAATTCAAGAGCAGTTGCAGCAAGGACACATTGTCACTTCAACTAGTCCATGGAACATGCCGATTTTTGTTATTCCAAAAAAGTCAGGAAAATGGAGATTATTACAGGATTTACAAGCGATAAATGCAGTGTTACAACCTATGGGGATCACTCAGCCAGGAACACCAAATCCTGCAATGATCCCTAAAGAGTGGGAATTACAAGTCATTGATTTAAAAGATTGCTTCTTAACGATTCCTTTACATCCTGATGACTGTGTACATTTTGCCTTTTCAGTGCCTCCTGTAAATAACGCTGAGCCTATGCAGCATTATCAGTGGACAGTGCTACCTCAGGGCATGATGAATAGTCCTACTATATGTCAGATAGTAGTTGCTGTGGCTATTCAACTGAGCCTAGCTGCATTTCCAAATGCTATAATATATCATCATATGGATGATATTTTAATTGCAACAGAAACAACACAGTATTTGGAAAATGTTGTGCAACATCTTGTAAATTCTTTGCAAACCTTTGGACTTCAAATTGCTACAGAAAATATTCAAAAGATGCCACCCTGAAAATATTTAGGGTGGATTCTTACAGAAAGAACAGTACAGCCTCAATCATTAAAGTTGCAGACACATACACGAACTCTGAACAATGCTCAAAAATTACTGGGAACAATAAACTGGGTACGACCCGTGTTAGGTATAATCACGGAGGAGTTAAGTAATCTCTTTAACATTCTGAGAGGTGATCCTGATTTAACATCACCACAGATCTTAACTCCAGCTGCCAAGGAAGAGTTAAATTTAGTTTCACAAAAGATATCTACGTTACAAGCCTATAGAAGGGACTTAAATTTACCTGTTGATGTGTATGTAATACAAGGTCCAAAACAACCTTTTGCTATTATAGGGCAACATGATAAAGTCGCTCAGAAAATTTTATATTTGGAATGGGTGTTTCTCTCTAACACTTTAAAGAAAACTATTACATAGCCTTTGGAAATGATTGTGACTGATACAAAAAGCATGGTCACGTACTCAGTGTCTCATTGGTTT
The DNA here is from genome assembly GCF_000737465.1 of Haliaeetus leucocephalus. Classification (NCBI taxonomy): domain Eukaryota; kingdom Metazoa; phylum Chordata; class Aves; order Accipitriformes; family Accipitridae; genus Haliaeetus; species Haliaeetus leucocephalus. The sequence continues at coordinate 7,969,418 of NW_010972576.1, read as the reverse complement.
TGGTCCCAATACCTTGTATCTTCCTTTTTCAAAAAAAGATTTGGATTACCTTTTTGTTCAATCACAATCACTGCAAATTGCATTGGCTGACTTCACAAACAAAATTTCTTTCTCACTGCCTAAATGTAAGTTACTGCAAAACCTTCACACACTAAACATCGAACCACAGACGATAGTATCAGATACTCCTGTTGTTAATGCTTGCACATTTTTTGTAGATGGCTCTGGAAAAACTGGAAGAGGTGTAGCTGCCTGGCTAGATAATGGAGTATGGCAAACGTCTGTTGTTTTGTTACAAGGTTCCACACAGCGTGTGGAATTACAGGCTGTTTTACACGCTTTAGCTTTATTTCCATCGGAACCACTCAATATTGTTTCTGATTCAGAATATGTCGTACATGTTGTACAACAATTACCAGGATCTTACTTAAAGGAGATAAATGATGAAGACTTATTCAACAAATTTTTGGAATTGCAAACTCTTTTAAATAAAAGAGATTATCCTTTGTTTATTTGTCACATTAGATCGCACACTGTGCTGCCAGGACCTTTGACTAAAGGCAGTGCCGTGGCTGACTCTTTTACTGTCGGCACAGTGCAATTCCACGCTGCTGTGGCCTCTCATTCGTTTTTTCACCAAAATGCTGCAGCATTGCAAAAGATGTTTAATTTGACAAAAGCACAGGCTAAAGACATAATTCGTTCTTGTCCAGATTGTCAAAGAGTTGTTTCTGATGCAGTGAGCATTGGAGTTAACCCATGTGGTTTACATTCTAATGCCATTTGGCAAAGTGATGTTACACATGTATCTGCCTTTGGCTCCTTGAAATTTGCGCATGTTTCTATTGATACCTTTTCCTCTTATATTTGTGCTACTGCTCATTCTGGAGAAAGGGCATGTGATGTTCAACAACATCGGTCATGATGCTTTGCAATTATGGGGGTTCCTCAAACCATTAAAACTGACAACAGTCCAGGGTATGTAGCTAAATCTACTCAATTATTTTGGCAACAGTGGCAGGTATCCCATGTGACAGAAATTCCACATTCACCTACTGGACAAGCAATAATTGAACGTGCACATCATGCTTTAAAGCCCAGGCTACATAAACAAAAAAGGAGGAATATGCCACCACAAGAACAGCTAGATAATGCTACATTTACTTTGAATTTTTTAAATTGCTCACCAGACTTAATGGCCAGCACAGCGATAGATCAGCATTTTAAAACTCCTGATTCTATTTCACACAGACCTAAAGTACTGTATAAAGATCCTTTTAGTGGACCTGGTTGGAATGGACCTGTGGAACTAATCGCTTGAGGGCGAGGGTATGCTTGTGTTCTTCTTCCCACAGGAACCAAGTGGATTCCAGCTAAATATGTGAAGCCATATCATGAGCTGGCGAAACCACTCAGACAACCCAATCCCACAGATGAAGACTCTGAATTTGAAAAAGGAGAAACGAATGAGGAGGAAGCGGCACATCGAGAATGAAAAAGCTATCACATAGGGACATTTGAAGAGAATGCAGCAACAAGCTAGTGTGATGATGCAACGTGTGTCCTACTCCAAAGAATACCTTTTTTAGCATACCTGGCAATAGTGGCCAGCAACAGTATTGTAAGAATTCTGATCCTTTTTTCTTTGCAGGGTCACTGTGGCTCAGGCACAGCATTTTTATTGGGCCCACTGGAGGTGTTGCGCCTAAGCTACGGTGACTGTATAAAAAACCATTCCTTGTATAAGTTTGAACCTCACACAGAATCACAAAGATTCAGTGAAGATACGTACTTCACATCCTTATGTTTTTGTAGCAGCTCGATTTGTAGATATCGCTTTATGTAACCATGCTTTTGAAACTAATCTGAATTAACCTTGGTATTTTAGCTGTTTTACTCATAAGAATATATCTGAACTAAGTCTTACAGTAATCATGCCAATGTGACATGGTGCTGAATTGTGGATCCCGGTAAATATGACCAAATCGTGGGAAGGGGAATCAGGATTAAGTCAATTACCAAGGCTTTTAAAGCGGACAGTCACTCAAAACGATTTATAGGATGACTCATTGCCTTTATAATATCAGCTATCATTATTGCAGCTACTGCTACCGTTGCTACCACAGTGCTTGTGAAATCCGTTCAGACTGCTCACGCAGTAGCTAATGTATTAAAAAATGTTATGGCTGAAATGAATACCCAAGTACAAACTGATCAACAATACTGGAATGATTGGACGCTTTATAAGCAGTGGTAATTTGGCTTGGGCTGTATTGGGTTTGTGTGGCAAGGTTTTGGTAGGGGGAGCTTACAGGGGTGGCTTCTGTGGGAGCTGCTGGAGGTTTTCCCTTGTGTCTGACAGAGCCAATGCCAGCCAGCTCTAAGACAGACCTGCCACCAGCCAAAGCTGAGCCAATCAGTG
>NW_010972576.1:7965643-7966342 GCF_000737465.1 Haliaeetus leucocephalus | reverse complement strand
TGTGATGAACTGACCACAAACCTCATTTCCCGTTCCCCTGTCCACCTGAGGAGGAGAGAGTGATAGAATAGCTATGGTGGGTGCCTGGTGTCCAGCCAGGATCAACCCATCACATAGAGATAGACAAAGTTCATTATAAAATAGAATGAAATTACATTGTAATTGGGAATTTCAAAAACAAGGGCTCTGTGTAACTCCTTTACAAAGGAATGAAAGTGTATGAGATTGGAATTAGGTGAAGGTGCGTTTGCTACTAATATTGCAGGAGACATCTAAGATCTTGCACAGATATTATAAGATCAAATGGGAAATACAAAAAAATTACCAGAATAAGGTGTTTTTCAAAGAATTGTCTAATAGTGTTAAGTGGTTAAATCCAAAAACATGGTTTGAAGGTTTAAATCTGTGTATCTGAATTTCTATTGCTATTGGAGGGTTATTAATCATTTGCGTGTTTGCAGCAATCAGAATCATCTGAGGAGCAGTACAAGGATTGCGTTGTTTCGAACCTAGAGTCCTCGCTGCCATCCTCATGAATCTGATGTTCCTAAACAAAAAAGGGAGATATGGGAGCAGCTCAGAACACCTGGCATTTGTTTTCAAGAGTGACCGTTAGAATTTGTTGTGCTGTATGTCTGCCAAGCCTTGAAGAACTAGTTTCACAAGGTCAGGTTGGAGGATGGCCTTGTGTAGGCCTGG
>NW_010972576.1:7936490-7963051 GCF_000737465.1 Haliaeetus leucocephalus | reverse complement strand
TGAAATCCCTGCATGTTGGGCTGGCCTCGTGGGCTTTTATTGTAAAATTTAAAAGTTGACCTTGGAGCAGACTCTGGATCTCAAGTTTGCAGTCTGTATTAAGTGCCCATCCTGGAGTCTACACTTGTGCTTGCTGTTGTATACATATTCTCTCACCCAGTGAGTCTTAACTTATGTATATATTGGCACATTCAGCAGGAGGAACGGAGAGTCTCTCACCTCCCATGAGAACACAGGATGGTAAAAGAAGCAATTTCCTGAGAGGCGGAAATGGAGTCTGAAGATGCAGCTGCACTCCTGGGGGGCATTTAAATCACCAGGCTACATTATGTAAGAGGGTAGTACCCTTCTGCTCACAAAAGAGTTATCCCAGTTTGGTACTGTGGAAAAAAGAATGGTATTTATTTTCTGTGTCACAGCTGTGGCTCTCCAGATAAGGCAAGTACTTTACTGAAGCCTGAGTAAGCTGACTGAAGGCTGGGATTTTAGAAACACTTTTATGTTTAACATCTGCTAATGGCATACACTCAAGACTGTGATTTCAGACAAATCCCTGCTCATCTCATTGAATAACTTGAACCATCTTCAGGGACTTCCAACTCTCCCCAAGCACTGTAAAGGGAGCATCAGGTTTGCTCTCTTCTGCAGTTATCAGACTGCACAGCCACTTTGGCAGAGCTATTGTTGATTCTGCAGATTATTTAATAACTTCTATAAGCTCACCTCTGCTACACAGCCACGGTCTGTCTTACAGCTCTCTATAATCCTCACTCTTTGGGGTTTACCAGTAGTAAAACTGCTCCCCCTCTTAGTCAGAGTAGTCCAAATCCACAGGGGTTAGGCATGCGAGAACTATCCAGGCCAAGGACTGCACAACCAGATCATCTTCTCTACCTGTGCTGGCAGTTACGACAACAGGTGTAAAATACTGCTCAGACCATGGGCTCTATGCCTGCTTAGCACCTAGTGTCACAAGTGATATGGTAAAAAATGAGAGTTTCTGTGTGAGAAGGTTGTTACTGAATAGCACTTTAGTCCACTGGTGTGCCTACTGCTGCGAGAATTTTCCTTTCCCTTGCCCCAGATAAAATACATTTGTATTTGAGGTAATTTCTCACATTGCTTGCAGTGCCTCTTGGTACCTCCAGTGAAAAAGCTACTTTGCTTTCTCCTCTCCTATACAGATGGGATAGGGCAGCACTAAAGACATGAAAATAGGCACATCGGGGTCAGGAAGAAGAAATCACTTCTGTAGTCACTCTGCAATGATGCAGGAAATTCTCATCAAGTTATATGAAGAGCTCTAATACCTCTCTATATCAGAAAAGAAAGTCTCTTCTTCTTGTCATAGCTTCCCCTGTAACCTCCAAAAGCATATTGAAGGCTTCTGAGCAATTCTGAATTCCCCCCACCCCCCTTTTTTTTTTTTATTTTTTAAATGAACAGCTTGTATCCAATGTATATGGCTGGTTAGTATGAATTAAAAGCACACAATATAAGAGATGCCATCATGCTCAAAGTGATTATGTTTTACTGGTTATAACCATTGTGTACTTACACAAGAATATTTCTCCATAAAAGTCAATCCAGGAAGTTCAAATTTTACATCAAAAATAAGATTCAATAAATCAATAAGATTTCTTTATGTTTGTTTTGATTGCATAATACAGACCACTGTGTACCGCTCAAAAAATAACTCCTATGAATCTTATTTTGCTTAGAATAGTAGTAACAGGAAAAATCATTACTTAGTGTAGAAAGGAGATAGCAGCAGAGGATTTTCTGATTAAAGGTCAGTATGTGAAGTTTGCATATTTACAGCATGAATTCTTAGTGGTTTTGGTGAGTCAGCTGCAATCTAGATCCAGCTAAGGCAGGGAGTTATATTCTATCATCAGCATCACTCTTGATCAAACTAAGTGTTTTGGGTTTGCGTGGCAGGGTTTTGGTAGCGGGGGAGGGGCTGCAGGGGTGGCTTCTGTGAGAAGCTGCTAGAAGCTTCCCTGGCTCCAAGTCGGACCCGCCTCTGGCCAAGGCTGAGCCCATTAGCGACAGTGGTAGTGCCTCTGGGAGAACAGATTTAAGAAGGGGAACCTGCAGCAGGCGGGGAGAGTGGAATGTGAGAGGAACAGCTATGGAGACACCAAGGTCAGTGAAGAAGGAGGGGAGGAGGTGTGCCGGAGGAGGGGCTGTTGTGAGACGGCAGGCTGTCCCCCCCCAGCCCATGGAGGGGAGCGGGGGAGCAGATGCCCACCTGCAGCCTGGGGAGGACCCCACGCCAGAGCAGGGGGATGCCCCCAAAGATGGCTGTGACTGCATGGGAAAGCCCCCACTGGAGCAGTCTGTGACTGAAGGACTGCAGCCCATGGAAAGGACCCACGCTGGAGAAGTTCATGGAGAACTGTCTCCCATGGGAGGAACCCCACTGTGGAGCAGGGGAAGAGTGAGGAGTCCTGCCCCTGAGGAGGAAGGAGTGGCAGAGACAAGGTGTGATGAGCTGACCCCAACCCCCATTCCCTGTCCCCCTGTGTCACTGGGGGGACGAGGTAGAGAAAATGGGGAGTGGACTTGAGCTGGGAAGGAGGGAAGGGTGGGGGGAAGGTGTTTTAAGATTTGGTTTTACTTCCCATTATCCTTGTTTTTATTTGATTGCTAGTAAATTAAATTTATTTTGTGTTTTTTTCCCCAAGTTGAGTCTGGTTTTTGCCTGTGACCATAATTGGTGAGTGATCCCTCCCTGTCCTTGTCTCGACCCACGAGCGTTTCTTTATATTTTCTCCTCATTATCCCACCAGGGTGAGGGGAGTGAGTGAGCGACCTTGTGGTGCTTTGTTGCTGGCTGGGCTTAAACCACGACACTAAGCAAACAAAATACCCTACAGTATTTGAGTATATCTTTGCTGAAGTATCATGTAATAGCTGTGATTTTAAAGCGTATTCCAATATATTATTTTACTTTGCCTGTGGGCAAGTTTTTAGCCTTCAGAGACATTTATGTATCAAAAACATCTTTTATGTGGAAACTGTGGCAGCCGATGAATGAGATTGCTCTCTGCTCTGCTCTAACATCAGCTTATCCTTAGGGCAAAGTTGACATCAGGTAAGCAGGAATTGGCAATGGTCTAGGTTACTTTTAAAAAATACCTGTGAGCTGTTCCTAGCGTTTCCTTTCTAGAAAAGATTTTGGTATGCAAATATACCAAAGAACACTAGGTTTTTCCTAGAACAAAAGAAATAACTCACTGGTGCAGAGGTCTAACCTCGGCCATTTCCTTCCCTGTACTGCCTCCCAAGTGTGACAGAGGCACTGATCTTTGGCAAGCATTGTAGCCTCTTTTAGCAGCCTCTAGCGGATGGTGCTAAAAGACAGTTTAGCTTAGGGAATGCTCACACTTATTCTGGAGACCAAACCATTCCCAAGTGCAAAGAAATCAGCAAAAGACATAGGAAAGCAACAGTTACTTATATAGCCTTTAAATCCAACACGAAGAAAATCTTGGCTAGCCCCAGGAGTCAAGGCTTTACCTTCAGGAGAATGTGGCAAGCTGGGGACTACGTAATCATCTCTGAAGCACAGAAACTTCCTGGATGCACTTTTCGTCTGTTTGATAGTGTGAAATTCCCACGCATATCTGCTACTGGCAAAGATTCGTTAGCAACACCCTGTGAAAAACAAACTGGTGCTGCTAGAGATAAGCACTGAAAAGCTCCCATGCTAGCTCATTCCCTAGTATATCAATCAATAATATTCTGTGGAAACTACAAGGAAGCCAGGGCTGTGACAAAAGATCAGAGCAGTAAAAATTTCCTCTATTGGTAGCACACATTCATATTGGTGCTGGGCTGCTTTCTCACAGCTGCATGTGGCTCCACAAGGAGTGATCAACCCTCCTGAACAGCAGTGCTGCAAGTGAGTGGAAAAGCACCATTTACCTGAACTCTGGAAGCTGTCAAGCCCCTTGGCATTCTTATTATGGACAGGTCATCAAGTGCTGCTAACTCCTGCGGAGTGTGAATCATCTCTGTTTTGCAGCATCTAGTGCTAACAGACAGCATTCAGCATGTGCGTCTCTTTCCTTTGGCAAAAATGGGTTGGGGTTTTATTCATGTCAGTCAGGAGGAGAAGGGAGATGGGGATGCTTCCATTACAGCTTTGGTAGAAAAAAGAAGGGAATAATGAAGGGAGAGAGAGGCAACTGAAGAGGAACAGGGCATCGAAAGGAAAGGAAAATAATAAGAGGCAAAGAACAGAGAGATGACAATTACAGAAATAGTGACAGTTCTGGAAAGGGAACCCTGTGCTAAAATTTGGATTTGCAACTTCGATTAAGCTTTCTTAGAGCTTGGAGGTGCTTTTAATGTCAAGCTTTTCCTGATATGGATGAAACAAAAAATTTCCAAAAGTAGAACACCAGAATAAGGCCTGCACTGCTTTGTCTCCAGGCGCTGTCCAAAGAAGTCTCTCTCCTTCCTCATACTGTGTGCCTGTGCTAGGATGTAAAGGAACAGGCAAATGGATTAATGAAACATGCGTCAGGGCTACTGCTGGCCTCACAAAAAATGAGGTGAGAATCCAGAACGAGGTGGGAGCCCTTTCCACCCTTGCTTTCGCCTTTCCATTTCCAATATAGTAAAGGATACCTAGGACATTTCAAAAGTACCAGCCAGAAATGACCCATAATTATCAACCTAATAAAACTGGCAAGTCTATCAAGCTGCATAAGGAGCAGCCTACAATTAGCTGCGTCTGCATGCTGGAAAAATCAGACTGAAGTGACAGTTGACATTCCTCCCATCACTGTGTTTCTTATAACTGCTGTTTCCATGGCAAATATACAGACTTGGCTTTCTACAACCACATTCTTTTATCACTTTTCTTGTAGATATGTATTTCATGGGAAAATAGATTTTTTTCCCCGCCCTGAGCAGCTCAGTCTGGAGTGAGAGTCACAGCTACTTTAAGAGACAGTGAGAAGCCATTCGTGTTTTTTGAAGCAGAAGGAACGTTGTGCAAGATATGCAAAGAGCAAGTCTTAATGCATACAACCAAGATAAAAATCTGCTATAAAAAGTCTGCATGTGATTTCCTAAGACCACAGGTGTTCTGGTCATGGTGTTTTATTTTTCTGCATTTTGCTCATCCGGGGCATCTATGGGTCGATTTGATTTTCATCATTTTATACACAGAATTGCTGTTTCCATTTTCCAGCACTGAGGCCTCAGTGTTCAAATGGTAGTGCACAGATAACTATGAAGTTCTTCATTACACTTCAGCTATGGTCTGATGCCAAACTCTGTCTGGGGCATTTGAAAAGACTTAGTGGGATAGAAACCTAAAAGGGAAGGTGATAAATACAGCTGTAGACATTTCAGTATACATAAATTTAAATCTAAGTTTATCCATAATTCTGTCTCCTGATTTTTGCTGCTGTGCTTGAAATTTGTCCAGGTTTAGCTGGATACATGACTAGAGCTTGTTGCTGTTCATAGGGTGGGTGTATGAATTGCACAGGAATAAATGTGTCAGTCTCTAGTTTTTGTAGTGATCTTTGGTTTGATAGTGATGTTCTAGTTCAATAGGGAAAGAAACTTGATTTGCCAGGTGTTTCCCAACTGGAACCTCTGTGGCTTGAAGTCTATTGGGTCAGGATATGGTAGTGTCTTAATTTCATTTAGAAGTGACTCAGGGGTAAGTTGAGTCCCAGAACCCAATCAGTTAGCTGCACATTGCAGGGGGATCTGTAAAAGTGGCTGTATCTAGAGTGGAGCAGTCCTGTGGCAGAGAGATGTTTTGTCTAGTTGGATCTGTAAGCAGGTTTTTATATGAATAGTCTTGGTAGAAGAGCTGAGGATGCAGAATGCCTATGCAAGAGATTAATTTGATTTGCAATGACTGGCTGGAGCCTATTTCGAACACTGATTTTGATTTAACGTGCTCAGTTTCTTTTATAGAATTTGCTTTATCGTATTGTTTTCCCTTTTCTTCTACTTATAAAGATACTTGGGGATCTCTGTTCCTTAAGATTTGGCATTTGAAGGTAGTCCAAATTACCTCCAGATGTGTCCAGTGATGTCGTATTTTAATTTTCCGGTCAGAAAATGGTGTATAGCCATGGGGAAAGCCCTGGATTTGTCAGAAAAGATATTCCAAACCAGCTGAAATTTACTCTTCATTGTAGACTTTGACACAAGGGTTTCGAAACCATCCTTTCCACCCTGACTTAAAACCTCATGTTCTGCTACTGTGTGGATTGCTACTATATGGGGCCACGCTTTGTTTTCCTGGGAACCCTCATAATGTGTGAAATTTATCTATATTGAAGGCTTCTCAAAGTCCTCTGATCTTGCAACAGAAGGATGTTGTTCCAAGCTCTAGGAGTGAGCCCTCTGCTATTCACAGAGAAGCTTTCCCCATCGTACAGAAAATAGATTTGAGACAATTTTCTCTGACCCATGCCATTAATTCTATTCCTAGAAAACTAGTTAGCAGTCTTGACATGCCCTGGGAGAAAAACAAAAGGAGGGCAACAGGAACCTCTGTGTGTAATCTCCAATTTGAGCAATTGTGGATTTGTTGTAGTGACTAATTTTTCCCTTGGAACCAAAAAGTGAAGGAGGGTTGACTAATGTGTTATGCAGTGGTTGCTGCAGCTGGGAGTTTAGTGTTGGACTGGAGCCTGAAGGAGCCTAATTTAGAAAATAATGAGTTTTGGGAGTGAGTACTAAATCTAAATATATGTATGTATGCTCATGTATAGTAGCCATGACAAAATATGTGCCACATGAGTGCTTGGATTTGAGAGGTCTCTCTTAGCTGTATCAGTAAGAGGAAAACTGGAGGTTAAGAGAGGGTCAATGGAGGTAACAATAAGCAGCAATGGCCACCAGCAACTGATTTCAAATGGAAGAGCTGGAAAACCTTGTACCAAGTGCATAAGCATGATTTCTTACTTTTCACCCTGGCTTCATTGTTTTGTTCTCATTTCGGATTGAAACCCCAGAAGCATGCCAGTAAATCTACAGGAGAGGTTTATTTCTTAAAAAAAAAAAATAGAAATAATAATAAGATCTTATTTCATCAAAATGTTTGGGGGTTTGCTGTTGTTAGAAAATCCCCAGATGAATAAAGTGTGTTTTTCATCACCGCGCCAGTCACCAGTGGTGAAAAGATGAAAGGGAAATAAAAGGAAGAGAAACAAAATGAATAACTGAGAAAAAGCTTTCAAAATAAAAATCCCTCACAAAACAAAACAAAAAAATAATGAATGTAAAATTGCTCCACTTTGTAAGCTAAAGATTTTAAATTTCAAAGCTTTCCGTGAAACCCTTTTGCTCTCTTCTGTCAGCTCTGCTACAGAGCTAGAATGGTGATGCATTGAACCTGATATGTTTTATCATGTGCAGCTGAAAGGTAGGACCCCCTGCCAGCTCTTTTAGAAACTGGGGAATGTAAGACCCCAGTATGACACCTAGCACATTGTTCCTACAGGAGGTACAGCAATATGGGCCTGTCTGATCTATTTTCTGGAGTGCCTTTAAATGCTTATGAAAAGATCAGGCAGCCTTCCTGAGCCTTGCCAGGAAGGCACTGAGATTTGCCCATCCCTCTATGTAATATTCAGACACCAAAAAAGAACAGGCAAAGACATTTTCCAAGCATCAAAAAACTCCCCTGTTCAAACTTGGCACAGGAGCAGCAAAGGGGCTTTGGGAACACAACTTCTCGGAGTGCCCAGCGTGAACCTGTTTTGGACTGGATCACTGGAAGCATTTGGAGTGAGCAAGGCCTGACTTTCCCTTCAAGATTAAACCTTAATCTACCATTTCCCTTTCTAGAGGGAACAGGAAACATCTATTACAGAAAGCCCTGGGGTTTCATTGCAAGTCATGGTGTTGGGCCATAAGCATCAGGATCTTTCAGAGACCTAGAAACAACAGAGCAGCCACTAATTTAAGCAGCTGCTTCTTGGCCTGGGAGGGGGGTGACCTGGACTTCACATATTGTATTGCAGTGAATATCCCAGGTGAGAAAAGCCATGTAACTTTTCTGCATGGTTTTAAGCTCTTCCAATCTAATTTTAATAGAGAGAGAAATCCTCTCCTGCTCTTTCAACATGTGCAGAATTTCTTTATTCAGCTTATCCCACCGCATGTGCAGGTGTCTTTCCACTTCTGGGGAATGCCGGAGCTCTGATCCCTTTGGGGATTGATTATTTCCATATCCTCTAGCTCTTTTTTTCCATTCAGAGGAAGGGGAGTGAGCTAGATGCTTCTCTTCCTTTCTCTATTTGTACCAAAAAGCGTTCTGAAAGATCTGGACTTGTTTGTGTTTCCTTGAAGCTTTGTTTTAACCTGTTTTCATTGTAACAGTAATTAGCTAATGACCAGGTAACTATTACTGACCTTGTTTTAGTGTTTGTTTAGCTTTGTACAATTGTGTGACATAATGCATATTGTTATCTCTACTTAACACATAGCAATAGCAAGCAGTTATGTGTAGAATGGGTTATCTATAGCCCCCAAATAAAATGCATTGCAGAGGACCACAGGCATGGGATCAAAGCAGGAGCTTCAAAGCACAGGCAAAGGATCATATCAGCGGACCCACAACTATGAACAGCTCAGCACTGGTCAATTGTTATGAATGGGTTATAAATAGGTTATCAAAGGAAAGCAACCTTGGCAGCTGCGTAAAACCAGTTCTAGCGGTAAGAGAAGAGAACAAAGAATTAGTATATAACACATGTCAAACACACAAATGTGGCTGTAACGTGGTATCACAGACCAAGGGAGAAAGAGCAGAGTGTAGATGCTATTAACCAAACATAAAAATGATGCCAATCACGGGTCCTGGGTTGAGAAGGAAGAATCAACATCCCACTCCTCCTGGAGAGGAGGTGCTGACTGTGCTGTAACTCCCTGCCCATGGCCTGAAGGCATCAACCTTCACACCCAGAGGGGCAGTGCAAGGCTGAGCACAATACCAGAGAAAGCGGTAGGTTCTAGGAAATTTGTGTATATGTCGGTTTTATCTGTATTTCATTTGAACTCTGTAAGTATCATTGTAACTGGACTAAAAATAGTTATTTGATTAAATAGCTTAGAGTTTAACTAAACTAAAAAAAAGTTCTTGGTTTTACACAAAAGGTGCATTCCCTTTTTTGTTCATGGATTTGGAGTATAATGATGGAGAATTCAGGCAATCTAGTCTTTAATATGGATGCAACAAACTGCTAACACAGTGTAGAGCAGAGTCTGTACTGTGAGTAGCAGACTGGAGGTAGCAGGGGAAAAAAACCATCAGTGTATATTGCAGTCTAGCACAAGCCTTGCCAGTAACTGGGGCTGTTAACCAGGGGTGTTTCCAACTACTGGGAGGGGGATTTCAGTGGATTAATTTCTTGTAAAAGGACTCACTGTCAATGACGTGCATTGCTGGTGAAAATCCAAAGAAAATATAGCAGAGCAGGGCAGGCCAGGCTGTGCCCAGCTCCCTGGGAAGTTCCATGGTTCTATAAAATGGGTTGTGTGGTCTGCTGGGAAATACAGGCTTGACAAATTTACGAGGCACAGTAAAATGAAATGATGACGGCTTATTCCTGGCTTTTCAAACTGCTTGAACTGAGCAGTGTATTTCACTGTCATGTGGCAGGTCAGGGCCTAAGATGCTTGTTTACAATTGTGTGTGAGCTATGCTCATCCTTTGCAACAATAAAATTTTCCCTGTGAGCCCCATTTCAATTTCTACATGTTCTGCCTTACTGTTGGTTTGCCACTGCCAGCTACGTTTGCTGAGTTTCAATCAGTCCTAACTGACAGACTGGTGAGACAGAGGGGCAGAAAAGATAGCTGTACTTTGGGTTGATAGGTGTTGCTGTGCAACAAAATATGTGTATCTAAAGCAGCAGGCTACAGCCTTCCTACAGCCACTTAGGTAGGCATTGTAGGGTATATGAAAGAGTATGGGAACTCCTGACTGAAGGTGCGTCATCATGTTGAATAACCCACAGTGGCAGGCATGTAATAAATTTGGTTAATACACAGAATTTGTGTATACTCCCTTTCGTCTGCCCCAGCATTCAGCCCCGCTGTTGTCTGGATCGAGTGTGGGGTGGCAGGGCATCACAGCTCCCCTAGCCTGAGCACTGGATCTTCTTCTTAGGGGCACCGGCAAACTGGTGGATAGGCTGGGAGGTGGCTAGGGACCCCTTATTTAACCATGTTACATTTCAAAATTTTTTTTTCCTCCACTTTGTACAGTGACCTTTATGTTGGTAAAAGAGGAATGAGCTATCTCTTTATTCAAAGAGAAGAAGCAGAGGGAGCCTCAGAAGTACAATCCACTCTGTTTCAGCAGTATGTTTCCACTGGATTTTTGAACTCTTGCCCTTCATAACATATTGAAAACCATTAAAAATTAAAGTGTGGTTATTCTTGTAGGACTGGATGGGGAATAGGGGTATTGTAGACATGGATGTGAGGGAAGCATTAATTAAACATATTTTTATATAAAATAAATTACAGTGATTGGTGGCAGGCTTGTGTTACCATTATTTTCATTATTCGTTTGATTTCATCAGGTTCTGCTCTAACCCTAGTCTGCTTAACCTGGGCTGTGGCCAGTCTCCTGTATGCACAATAAACGGGACATTTGGCTTAGAGCAGTGATAAAGTTACTGCAATAATATGCCTTCAGATTGCTCTGGCTCAAAGTATAAATTCAGTGTGAAGAAAATCTTACTCCCTCTCAGTATGTATTTTCTCCTTTTGTTTTTAGTTTCATACAGAGGGAATACTATTTAAATACTGTTTCACAGAGATTTTCACTTTTTTTGCCCCATAAAATTATCAGGTCTATACATTGTATCATTACATTATGATGTCCTAACTTTAAAGTCCATACCTCCCCCCTTGAATTTCAGCTGACTTTGGTGGCATCAGGACTAGTTGTGAGATAGGATATGGTTTTGAACACATATAAAAGGGAGATGATAAAATCAAACTTTACTAACATGTTTTTTATGGTTACATCAGTTGGTTAGCTGCTCTTATGCCCTTTTCTCTGTACTACAATCATTAGGCTCCATGGGGAGCAGTCAACTCTGATGGGACAATACTCATCATGAAGATGAGAATACATCCTGTATGCGACTTTTAGACAGTAAAAGTAGTTTGCGGAGAAAATAAGCAATATGCAGCTGAGCCCCTCTATTTCTCAGGGTCCTGAGGGCATGGAATGGCTTTATCTGCCCTGAGCAGCCTCCCCTGACCCCACTGAGCACCTGTGCCCAGGCCTAACCCCCGTCCCCTGATGGAGTGACCAAGGCCACCCTTGTCCCCTTGAGCTGTTCTGGTTGTCCCTGGGCTGGCAGGAGCCTGTTACTGCCTATCCTGCCTGTCGGGAAGGTCCCTGTCCATGACGGAGCCACCCTGCACCCTGTCTCATCCCTGCTGTGTAGGGCAGCCCTCGTTGCTGCTGCTCCTTTATGGTGAGCTCAGGCAAGGCTCTGGGGCCTGGGACCAAGTTTAAACAGGACTCCTAGGTCCTTGCACAGAGGGCGTGGGGTGGGGACCCCAAATGAACTTACTCAGGGCGGTTAAGGCTATTGGTGCCCGTAGAGCCATGGTGCTATTCTCTTTAGCCTTGCAAATATTTGTACAGCCTCTTTATGCTACCCTGAGATCCAAAAGGTTTGTTCATTTAAATATCTCACCCTGTTCAGGAAGAGCTTTGTTGCAGAGAAGCAGCTGTGTCATGTGCACCCTTGTAAATCTGGAGATACTACAAAGCTCAGATATTGAACTGAAATCCCACACTGAACATGGTGATGGTCTGAGCATGCACAAAGAAAATTACATATTTTAGCATGGAACATTGATCCAAGTGCTAATGGCACATTCTGTCTAAACTGTAGTGCGGGGTTTGAGACTATTTTCATCTGTTATTGTGATTACAGATTTCAGACAGCCTATATATGATGGAGGGAGAAAACTGTGAGAGCCAGAGCTGCTTGAGAGAACAGGGCTGCCTGAGAGAGCAATGCATTTAGCATTCATGGTAGAAACAGCAGAATAGCGTTAAGCAATAGAACAGCAGGATCCTGTTGCAGTATTCCTTTGTAATTGTAAGGAGAGAGAAAGATATTTCTTGCAATAAACTTGTGTAAGTCCACAAAGACAGCCTTATTCTTTCTAGCTGAGAATCTGGTGAAGATCAGATATGTTTTTCTCAACAACATGTCTGCATAGGCATGTGTAGAAAGACCTCAGTCTGCTGGAGAGAGTGAGATCAGTCTGGGAGGCTATACAGCAAAACTTAGCCCTGCTAAGGGGACCAGAGTGATGTAGAGCTTCCAGATCTAAGTAAGCATGCATGGAAACAAAAGGGGCCTCTCTAGCCAAGGGTATTTTATGTTTGCAGGCTTAGCTAGGGAAAAGGTTAGCTTGTCTATGTTGGTGCAGCCTGTATAAAACTGTTAGTGAGTGTCATTTACAGAGCAGATCAAGACTTCACTTGCTTGCCTCATGCACGTTAGTCTCGCCAAGCTTTGCCTTAGTGTCATGGTTTAACCTCAGTGGGCAGCTCAGCACCACACAGCATCTTGCTTACTCTCCCCCGTTGGGATGGGGGAGAGAATTGGAAAGGTAAAAGTGCAAAAACTCATGGGCTGAGATAAAGACAGTTTAATAGGTAAAGCAAAAGCCACGCATGCAAGCAAAGCAAAACAAGGAATTCATTCACCACTTCCCATCAGCAGGCAGGTATTCAGCCATCTCCAGGAAAGCAGGGCTCCATCACACATAATGGTTACTTGGGAAGACAGATGCCATAACTGCAAATGTCCCCCCGCTTCCTCCTTTCCCCCCCAGCTTTTATTGTTGATCAGGACATCGTATGGTCAGGGATATCCCTTTGGTCAGTTGGGGTCAACTGTCCTGCTTGTGTTCCTTCCCAACTTCTTGTGCACCTCCAGTCTACTCATTGGTGGGGTGGTGTGAGAAGCAGAAAAGGCCTTGACTCTGTGCAAGCACTGCTCAGCAATAGCTAAAACATCCCTCTCTGTGTTATCAACACTGTTTTGGTCACAAATCCACAGCATAGCACCATACAAGCTACTATGAAGAAATTTAATTCTATCCCAGAAAAACCAGTACACTTAGTTATGGTTGAATTATCTTTCAGTCTGGTTTGCAACCTTCTAGGCTTCCTTCCAAACATGTGACCTGCTGTTACCATTAGAAGCTCAACTCTACATCTGTTTACCAGGCTCTAAGCTCTGAGATGCTCTGCTGTGTCACTACGTCTCCTATCCTCTATTGTACTTTGTGAGTTACAACCTTGTCTCTCTCTTTTTAATGTACAAGACTTGTGTAGGGGGACATGAATAGTACGTCATTAAGTTGTGGTTGAAGAAGTGGTTCAATAACTTGAGCAGACTCATCAACTGTTTTCTCCAAATGATTAACATTTCTCTGTATTTGACCTTTTGCTATGTTCTTTCCAGTTTTCAGGTGCTGAACAGTCTAGTCAGCCAAAATGTGTTGAGTTCAATGAGAACTAGGCTTAGATGAAAATTTCTGCTGGTTCCTTCTTCTATTACCTTAACAACCAGTATGTAAACCTCACAGGTAACATTTTCACCTGAAAAATATAGATTTCCATTCTGAATATTCACTGAAGAATGATACTGGAAATCAAATATGACACATAACTTATATGTGCCTGTTTTCCCATAGGAATTCAAAATGTCAGATATCAAGCTGCTCTTCTTCCAAGTTTTTGGGTTTTTTTTAATTTACCCCCATCAAAAAGGGAAAACTTCTTGATTAAGCAATTCAACACCGAAGACAAGATTACAAAATGGAGGAGATCAATGGGTGGTTCTCCATTTTCTCCAACAAGCTTTGGATAAGGACAGGTGTGTTTCAAAAATAATTTCCTTGGGAAGCAATGGGTAACCAAAGCAGAATTAATAACTGATCCCCAATTTATTCCTAATAAAAAAAGTTCTGCTATGTTCTACATTAACAGCTCCAGGAATGGTAGTTTTCAGTGGAGGACTGCAGATTTTTTAGATTAAAAAAAATCTTCAAAATTCAGTTAAAGCTGTAAGATTCTCAATGATTATACATTTAGAAGTGCCAGCAAATATATACTGGCATGCAGTCCAAAATATCTTTCAATATGGTAAGGCTTAAAAATTGTTATATTCCAAGAAGTTTTGTCTGGTAATCTGCCTGTATGAAATAATTGCTCTGTATGGGAACACTGATAGGTCAGACTCCTCAATTCAACAGTGCACACCAGCAAGTTCTTAAATTTAAAGTACACACAGGAGCAACCCAGATTTCATGTATGATTAATGCTCAGTTTGTTGACAAGAGTCCTGAAATTACTGACCATATTCTACACATTTTCTATAGATGGCTGTCTCTAGGACTTTAAAACTGTTGTAATACTAAGTTTACTTTAAACCCTATCATGAATGCACTTTGAGGATATAACTGATTCATATTATGCTTATGAGTTTTTCATCCTCCAGTATGGTGTGCAAATTTTCAATGCCAGTAATCCTTTTCTGACACATCAAACCCCCTAAGTCATCACATTAAAATGTCTTGGAATGATGTTACACTTTTAAAAATTATGTTTCAAACTTTATAAGGCCTCAATCAAAGAAAGGACTTAACCCTTCCTGAAGTACATGTTTCAACACACTCTATCAAGTCAATGGATTTATAATCTATTTGAAATGCGTCAGCAAGGTTTAAAGTGGGGAAAAAAACCCAACCCAACCCAAACCTTAAACCATTTTCTATTACGTTTGTTTTGAAATGGTTACTATTTATGTTTATTTTGTCAGCAGGCTAAATTACTCTCCTTAAAATTCCAAGGAAATTTTACTTGGCAAGTGCTTAATGACAGCTAGGTGCTGCTCAAAAACCCTTGGCTAAATTCGTAATGCTTACTATAAAATAGGTGACTGCACTTGCAGTTCTTGCCCTGATTAGCTGTTCTGCTGAAGGCAGGTGGGTAGATAAGACAGACAATCGGGTTTCTTGCTTTCCCCTCTCCCCACTTTCCTCAATCTTGTTAAGTCTCAGATTTGCTCATGAGCTGGAGTTGCTAGTTTCATATCCAGAGCTGATCACACCCACCTCAGTCATCACACCAGATGAGGCAAAATGGAGAAATAGAGCGATGTGTATAATCAGTTATAAGCTCTGCTTCCAGCTTATCTCTACCCCAAGTTCTTTTCCTCTTCTTCCTCTGTTCTTAGCAGTTTCTTCAGATCTACACCCACAAGAGAGTAGATTCAGATTTTATCTTCAGTATCATGTCCATAAATTTGTATTGGGATCACATTTGTGCCAGGAAATGTGCTTAAAGACTGTATAGTTCAGGTATGCACCTGTACCCCTTGCTGCTTATTGAGCAGAACTCTTCAAATGTTTCTGAGCATCTTGCAATAAGAAAAAGATTAACAAAAAAAAAATCCTCAACCTCCTCCTGTTTTGCTGAATACAATAACTGATATTACACTAGGAATACAAGAATTCCTACATCATCACTGAGAATCTCAGTTTACTGCTTTTAGATTAATTGGTATGTGTTTTACCGCAATATTTGAAGGTAGCAATATCAATTAGCTTTAAAACTAACCTCTTTTTCCTCTCTTCAGAGTGGTAAAATTGACATAGACATAGAATAAGAGGTAGTATTGCTGCAGAATTGCAATACAATAGTTGTGTTTTCTGACAATACTGGAAATTCCTCATTAAAGGTGTACTGAATTTATCATACTATGTAAGAACATTATCTTCTACAATACCTATCCCACATTTTTAGCAACAAAATAGACCATAAAGAGACATTCTCTAACTGATATAAAGTGAGCCTTTGCTTATTCTGTAGTTGTGCACATTTGTACAACTCGGAAGAAAACAAGTGTTGTACAAAATTCATTGATGGATCCATTGTTCTATTGCTGGATGATGATGCTCAAAATTGATTTAGGCCATATGACAATTTTTTTTTTTCCCACGATTGTCAGTGCATCAACATTACTGGTTTAGATCAGATCAGGAGAGCACTTTTGAAGCAGAACTCCCACTCTGCCTGACTTACTGGTTTGCATCACAGACCAGTCTCAGAGTATACAAACTTTTCCTTTTGGATGAAAATAAATTGGAAGCTGTGCTCATTCCATTAGTGGGTATCCTGTCCATGGGACCAAATTGGAGCTACTATAGAATACGTTTGTTCCAAAAGTGTTCTAGGTGCTCTAGATGTTCCACTCTAGAACTTCTTTGTTCCAAATACGTATCTTGTGGACTCTGGGTCCCAGCAGCAATTTGTTCCTACGGATATTTCCTTACAATACGATACTGCTTGTAAGCCAAGAAGACTGGGTCAGGAAGACCTTTGAGAAGGCAGAAGGAGATTGCAACTTCTCTTGTGGAGCTACTGACTGCCAAGGGAGATAAGGTCCTACGGCAGGGCCATACAGCACCACCTGGAGCCAGAAGCCCGCAGCTCATGGACTGTGGAACTGCACTGAAGAGCTCAGAGCAGCCACCAGGCCTCAAGTGGGGCTGGAGAACTGCACATGGACCAGAGCTGAATGTGCAGGGCTTGCTTGCTGCAACTCAGAAAGACACCAAGTTAATCTGAAAACAAGTCTGGAAGAAAGAGTTGCTGCCAGAATGTGGCAATCGGGGAGAAAGTTGAGTATAAACTATTTTTATTTTCTGCTAGGCTAATTGGTTGGGCTAATCTAATTGAACTTCACCAGTAAGTTGGGTTTATTTGCCTAGATTTTACTCACATCATACCTGGCTTTTTGAACATTTTGACCTTTTTTAGGGAGGTTCTTTAGGGAAAGGGACAAGGCAGATCCACCTCAAAGCTTTGGCTGACTCAGCGTCTCATACTATGTCATGTGTAAAATTAGTTCTGTTGTTCCTGTGAGGAATCAGTCTTCCACAGAAGCTCGACTAAATGGTAGCCCCAATCAGGTAAAGTCAAATGGAGATCACTGAAGTCAAAAGCAGGCAAGGATGGTTTTCGGTACCTACACACTAGATGTGTCAAAACTGCAAAATTATAACATTGTGTTGAGAAGATGCTGGATGGGAGCAATATAGCTGACTTGTGAAAAAAGGTAAAGACACTGGAAATGCTGTTCTTAGACTGAGATGACTTAATGAAGTGTCAAGGTCTCATTTTGTCATTGATGCTGTTAGTATCTCACTGCACAGATGACCCCACAGAGTGAATGCTATATTATTCACAATAGACAAAAGTAGCAGTGACTGAAACACAACCTTTCAAAATCACTAAATGGAAATATAATACCATTTCTTTAAGGTGTTCAGCACAATGATTTTAAGTGAAGAACATTGAAGTTCATTTAGGAAGCTGAATGTTCAGTTTAAAAGTATGTCATCAGGCATTTCAAATCAAAACACAAGCTTGTTGATGATGGGGAATGCCTTCCTTCAGCAGAGCATTCAAGCTAGTCATAGAATAATGAAAGCTGCATTTGGCTCATGAATAGAAAGAGGAAATTGTTTACAATTCTGATTTATGCCCATCTGAAGTAGTTCTGAAAGTTTAATATTTGGAGGGATTTTCATAACTCATAACTCATAACATGGTTATGAGGATGCCAGCAGAAGATAGTATTGAGGAGTGTATGCCACAGGTACAAAGAATTTACTGCTTCGTTAGATACTAGCAGTAAATAACAATTATTAACAATTGATTGAAACATTGAAAACACATTAGCCCTTTATAAACAGTTTATATACAAAAGCTTAATGTAGATTGTAGCCAAAACATGTAAACTGTTACCTGTGAGAGGCACCTGATTAGGGACAGTAGCAGTTAGCTTCTGCCGCTCCCAACCAGAACAGTGCTGTGTCTGATGACAACGAAAGGAAGAAGATATTGAGTGGGTTTGTGTGTGGTGTACAAAAGGATGCATCAAGTTCAATGCATCTTGACGTAGACATTTTTGAGCAATGGCATAACCAGGAATCTTTTCATTGTATGGTAAATCAGATCAGTCTCTTTCAGAGAAGTTTGAAATTGCAGCAATAAAGGCAGCATCTTGTGGTGTGTTAGCCACAGGTTGAACACATGCGGACCTTGGCTGCAAACAGCAGAGAAGATTACAGTGAAAGCTGAAGAGAAACGATCCACTCCATATTCTAAGTTCACTGCTAAAAAAGCTACAGGGATGCTAAACTCATTTCACAGGGCAGTTGCTACCTAGGCAGGCAGTGATCTGTGATTACCGTTATTGTGAGTGGTTCACCTATTTCACTCTCACTACTCCTTCTTACATCCTTCATCCGTGCTTTATTTCCCTGTTTGTATCTTGTCATGAAACCAAGATAATAAGCCCTTTTGAGCAAAGAATATTGTCTGGTCATGGCTGTAAAACATCAAGCACAATGGGGCATTCATCAGCAGTTTTGAGTGCTAGTAAGAATTGAATGCAAAAATATATTGATAGCGAAAACAAATTTAACTTGGAAAAGGTTTTGAATATCTCCTACAGATTAGGACCATGAAGAGCAGATAAACTCCTGAGACTCTGATTCTGCACAAGTTCTGCATCTGTGTTTCAAAACACAAAAGGAAATCTGTATTTTGGCCTAGGGAAAAATGCAGATCCCCAATATGAGAGCAGACCAGTCTTTTAGGATGCTTTTCCTGGAGATACCGGGAAGTGACTACTTGTTTTAAAAAAGGAGATTCAGCTGTTTCAGACAAGATCATTTGTATTTCTTACACAGAGCACGTAGCAGGATAATGACTACTGAGGGATCTGAGCCACAACATTGGATATTGAATGTGGCTTCAGGACAGTGCAAATCCGTAAATGTCTAAATGAAAAAGCCTATTTAGATGAACTAAATCAGTAGCCCTGTTTTGGGGAGCAACCGATTTTGGCCTGTTGCAGGCAACAGTGCTGCAAATCCAGCCACTTGTTTAGCTGCTTTGGGTGACTGACTTCACTCACTCAAGCATTAAAATCTGAGTATCTCTCAGTCCAACAGTGAGTCGCCTTTGAGTCACTGATGGTATGAACAGCCTGGGAAGCAAGCACTCCTACAGCTGGGACTTACAAACTTTTATCCTAATAGAGGTAGGATGTGATTGCTGTAACTCTGACCTTGCTGGCTTGGGACATTTAAAATTATCTGATCATGTGACAGCTTGTAGGTTTTGGCAAATACAGCTTCTACTCTGACTTTGACAAATGCAATCTTTTTCCAGTACCCCCTCAATAAACTGCTGGAGAAATAATTTTCCTAGCACATTGCTTCCAGCATGCCACCTCTCTTCTTGTGTATCCTCGCTGTCCCTTCTTTTTCCTGGACAGCACACCTCAAGGCTCCCTGTAGCCTGTCCTTACCTAACTGACCACCTCCTGCCTGCTGCCAGCATGCCAGCTCTTGCCTCCCTTCTGCCAGGTGCCTGTGCCACCTGACCATTACAGATTGTCTGAAAACCTTTCATGCCCTCTCCCCCATTGATCCTCATGCATGAAAAGTCATTCTCCAGAAACCTCTACTTAGCCCACTGACATCTTACAATTCCTTTCTGGACAAACCCCTCATTGAGATGCCTACGCAAATTTGACTTGAATTTGACTGTGGCCTTTCATTGTGACTACTGCCAGCCACCATGTTTGCTGCTTTGTCCTCCCTTTGTCCCTTATCTAACTAACTTATCCCTTAAGTCATCTTTTGAGTCTTTTTCTCCTGCCCCCTGGGCCTCACTGCAAATGTGAATGCTTCAAACTGCTTGTGAATTGAAACAAATCGGAGAGCCTAACAGAAATTAAATGTTTCTAAGGTAGTTTTTTTTACAAGATCTGAGCTTGAGGCTGTAACTGGAATGGTAATTTAAATTAAATTAAATTTACAGGTACATTTATTTTGTGCATGAAAACTAGGAAAAGCAATCTTTTTTTTCTATTGATTGTCTACATTGCCCAAGCCTGAGTATACATCCACTTGTGAAGAAATCTGAAACAGGTCCCTGCAGTCACTCTATGCCCTGCTTAGTGCTGCATATAGATAAATCTTAATAGCGCAGTTTTTGCCTTAAAATCAAGAATTTTAAATCAAGACAAGTGCCTAAATGTTTTGTGGCTATGAAAACATAGACAAGAAGGTACAGGCCTTTGGGTTGGAGATTGCACTAAGATAGGATTCCAATAAGTGATTCCAGGTAATAAATAATGGAGCCAAAGAAACCAGAACAAATAATAATGTTCTTATACAGATATTTCCCTTGTTATTCTTGGTTCCCCCGAGTCAATCTCTGGTTTAATGTCAGCATGAATGGGAGTAGAATTAGACCTGTAGTTGGTGTTATAAAAAAAATGCAGGCAACTGATGACCATGTCATGAGTTTTTGGTGACTGGAGTAGTACCAGCAAACAGTATCTAAGGGACCTACTTGGCTGGGAAGCTTGCTTGTTGGAATCAGAGAAATGAGAAGAGAATAATGTGTTGCCTTTTCCAGAGAAGACTCTAGGTTTTCCCTATGGGTTAATATGCCAAAATGTAATAAAAGAAACTATGTAGTCTTTATGTACTTGTTCTGTATATCATTGTTTATATATTTTTTTTTGCAACTGCTGAATGTTCAAAAAGGGAATCTCCTTTTTGTGTAGCAAATGTTGGTGAACATCAGGTAAATAGAACTTTTGTTTATTAAATATATCAGATAACAGACTACTAGCAATAAAGCCAACTTGTTTACAAGCAACATGAAAACCAAAAATTTCTGTCTGAAGATACAGTCATGTGTTTGGATTGCTCATATGCTTATCACTTCTGATGGCAAAAGCGCAATCTGAATGAAAAGTGCCACTTTTCTTTTGTGTGATGTCTACTTTCCGTTAGAAATTGTGGAAAGACAGTTGGATAGAATGAAGTATGCTCTTGTCTGGGTTTTGCACTTTAAACACTTTGCTGGTGACTAACTTCAGTATCTAATTAAAGCTGCTGTCTTCCTGGTGTATCTCTTGAGAAATGCTGCCATCCAGGTAATTAATGATGTGCTGTACTGGCACTGGCTCAGATACCTATATTTGCACAAGGCTACTTTAGAGCATGCAGTCTTATCATTGACCTTGGAGACATCTGGTGTTGGCCTCTCACTCAAACAGGATTTGGGACAGGACAGGTGTCAGACCTGACCCTGCATGATGATTTCCACTTTTCTAGCATCAGAATTTTCAGTTATATGAGAAAACTGCTAACATGTTGCATCACATGTGAGGAAGATGATTCTTTCTTTCAGTTACAATCAACCCATAGGTGCTGTGTAATAGGAAACATCTTAAAGAACAACCAATACTGATTTTGCCAGGCACCCTTAGGTCAGCCTCATCTGATGTACTGGGTGTCTCTGAGTAGAGACATGCTGCTAGATGGCCTCCTTGGCACTTAAGCCTTTGCTTTCCAGAATACAGCTTCGCTTAAGGTACCAGGTGCAACAGACAGAGTTGTTTTGCCCTTCAGCGCTGAATTTCTAGCCCAGATAAATTAATTCATTTATGAAATGTTACCATTGCCTATGAAAGATGTGATGTCTCTGTAGCTTCAGCCTTGACTGCACGTAAAGGAGGTGGAGGTCTGGCAGATTTTGCCTGTAACAGAGGTGGTATAAAGCTGTGAGACCTTTCTTTGGTTAGAGTTATGTCAAGATTAGTGTAGTTGGGCTGATATTTATCAGGTCAGAGACATACATCAACCTTCTTTAAATATATATATATACATATACATATACATGTGTGTGTATGTGTGTACATACCTCCAACATGGTATTTTGGCATATATGTCTGTCTCAATTAAAACATTTTTTATATATATTGAATTATTGTAAACCTTGTAAATATTCTCTCTCACATGCACATATAAATATACATGTACTAAATCACCAAAAATGGCTGAGCTATGCCTGAGTAGCTTCTGGGGGAGAAATCTTATGTTTCACCTGTGCTAAAATATTCTGGTGAATTTCTCTTTTGAGAATGTTTATATTGTTCATGTTTGGAAGAAGGCATTTGAGGTTTAGCAACCTCAGTTGAGATCTACATGTGGGTTTTTTCCAGATATGCTTTCAGTTCCAGCCTAATTTGTTCAAAAGTTAAGATTTAGGGCAGAAGCCCTCCTTCTTCCATGGTGTCAGCCCATGCACCTTTTTCTTGGTTAGATCTCTGATGCATCCACCTGCACTGGACATGTTCTGGCCTGAAGCTGAAAATGGCTTGGCCTGTAGTTTGCAGACATGAGATGGTACACGCTGTGCTGTGTGCACCTGAGCTGAGAGCAGGAAGGACTAGACCAGTTGTTTGATCTGACTGTGTCAAACACAAGGGCTGGAACAGCAGAGAAATGAGATTTCTGAGAAAGAACCTGATACCAGAGAGGAGCAGGTAAATCAGAGGAGAAGCCACAAGATTAAAGGCTGGAGCTAGGTCTGGTCATGGAGGTTTATCTCTGTGAAGCGGTCTGTCCTTGCTCCGGTTTTGATCTGAGATGAAGGACTCTATGCACAAAGACACTGAGAATATTGCTCTGAATTTCAAACAAACCTGCTTCAGCTCTATTTGTGATTGCATGGCATGACAGTGGACATCCAGTGACCCAGCCCATAATCATCACCCAGTTCTATCTATCAAAACAGTTCATGAGCAGAAATCTTTGCAACAGGGATGGATTAGAAATGGCAACTGCTGCATAACAATGGATATGAATTTTAAATTAATAGACAGAATGCTTCCACTGGAAAACTAACTCTGAAATGATAACTTGCAACTTCATTGTATGAAGGCGTTAATACATATGCTTAATTTTTGGTTGAGTAAACAGCACTGGAAACACCATGCAAGTAAGGCGCGTACATGCTCTAGTGTGTTACATTACAACGCTTATGAGCACTTATGTGCTAAACCTCAGGCTTACCTGTAAGCAAACGAGAGGTCATACTCATCCTTTTTTGAAATTGAGCATGATTTTGAGTTCTCAGAAATTTCTTATGCACACAGGTAGTTACAGCATAGTCAGTGACGACAGCAATGACCCACAGAGGGACCTGAGTGGGAATAGAAATGCAAACATTGTGATGCAAAAGTCTATGAAAATGGTTTGAACTCCCAGTTGCCTCTAAAGCAACGCACATAGTAAACTGTTCTGTAAGAAATCCAAAGACTGAAATATATTTGCATAAAAACTGCACTGTTTCACGCAGTTAACAGATTTATCAAATTAAGACCATTTTCAGATTATCTGCCATCAGTAGAAAGACCCTGCAGTGGAATAATCAATGTTACCTATGAATAGCCTGCCCTAAGATAGCTTCCTTTCATACTGCAGCTTTTTGGGTTTCCAGAGGTACCTTTCTTCTCAGGAACATCACCGATCAGTTCTGTGGTAACACAGAGAGCCTGTGTGAGTCACCCTTTGAATAAACAGGGGAACGCTTTCAGTTTCGTATGTAGTGTTCAAGGGGAACACCTTTCCAGTGTTTCCACATGAAGAGTTTTACATTTGAATTTTTTAACCTGAAGACAGTAAATTCTGATCGGTTTTACTCTGCAACATTTTTCAATTGTCAATAACCATTCTTTTCATAGTGATAGATTTACTTGATCACTAGCAACTAAACCAATATATTAGCCTGCAACACAAGACGGCTTGAAGGAGTTTTTATTACTACTTAATTGATTTTTGCTCTAGATGCTCATGCAAAGTAAACAGTGTCATTAAATAAAGATTTGTTTTAAATGCAATCAGTGGGCAATCTGCTTGCTACCATCCTTTCTTCAGACAGGAAAGGCTTCAGGGGAGAACTTATTGTGATACTAATAGTACTGAGGAGACAACCTAAAAAAAAAACCCCACCCAGCTGTTGCACACAATGTGGTTTAAATAGGAATTGCCTTGGAGATGCAATGCTAATTCCCTACCATATTTAATTCTGTTTTCCACTTAAGTCCCACTCATTTTCAGAACGAAGAATTTCTTGTGTCAACATTCATGCTTTACCTTTTTATCTTTCTATGCCTCTTACCTCTGATTTAGAATTTAAGAGCTGCCTATTTTGAATACTACAGCTGAAATTTTAAGCTTTATTCTGCTGTGGTAACTGACCCCTCTTGCCTTTACCTCTCTATTTCTAGCTGCATGATTTTATTAACCGACAAGCTGTTACTTTGTTTAACAGCAGAACATAATGCCTGCCTTTGATAAACACAAAGCAAAAAAAGAACCCTTGCAAAAGCTAGGAGTTGCAAACATCTGAGCTCTTCTTTGTGAAGTTTTCAGAGATAGAGCCATAAATATACAAGGATATTTATCATACTAGATTGGCTGTTATTGCTAAGATAATTAAATAAGTCTGTCCAGATTTATATCAGCATAATAAAAAGCAACATTTCATGCTCATAGTCACTTGCATGCTAGAGAAACAAAAGGCTTCTTTAAATCCAGAAGATAATACTTACGTAAGGCAAGTAATATTCACTTTGATTCTAATTTGGGGTGTATGTTTACTGGCCTGGGTAGTAGAGAATGACAGAGGGAGTGGCTTTCAATGACCCAATTTATATATTAAGGTATATAAATTGCTGGGCCACTTAACAACATGTGGAAAGAAGGTGATTTTGATTCACTTTGATTTACTTTCTGAAAATGTGCCTATTTTCCCCCAAATTGAGAGGAAATAGAAATATCAGATCTAGTTCTTGCACTACTAAGGATGAATGTGCTGCACAGGATGGATGAGATGAAGCACCTTATGTAATTTAATTCCTGAGCGCCTTTTTGTTCTTCTTTTTAAGGCTTTCCTTGAGGGCAGAATTATGAAGGAATTATTTGTATTCTCAGTCCACACCTACTTACACAAAGAAATAAAACATATTGCCGAATGCTTGGTTGATTAAAACTAGTAGTGGAATGAACGAAGAGAAAGTTTACCAAACAAACTGTATAGAAATATTAAGGCTTATGAAGAAACCTGACGAAAGGAAGACTCTGCACTACGTGTTCAGAATGAAAACAAAACCAGGGATACATCAGCTGTCTTCATGGGATGATGGATGAAAGATGCTTGTTGCAGCTCACAACCTTGTATCTCATCTATACCATGTTCTGTTTCTCTTTGGAGTGCAATAAAAAACAAGCTGTTTCTGTAGGTCTTGCAGGATTTTATACAGCACATGAACTGATGTACTGAAGCTTGTAGGGTTTAGGGATTATTCCGTGCGGTGCCCAGACGATAGAACACCAATATGATGATTAAAGTCGTCCCTTTATTGAGCTTAGCCGATCATTTTTATACAATTCTCTAAGTTGTTTAGAAACTCTGATTGGTTGCTGCATGCAAGCATTTGGTGTCCACGCGCACAAGCATAAACGGTGATTGGTTACATTGGTACTGTCCATGCGCACAAACGTAAGATAAAGTTAGTTATACCCGCTCTGTACACGTGCATAAACATAGGACATAATTGGCCGTATTAATTAGAGCATGCAGGACTTGTCTTAGTCCAATTGGTAGAGATAAGCCCCTGAATTGAGGTTGTTTGTGCCAAGTTCCCTTTATCGTGGAATGTGCACCTGTGTTTTTCTAATTGGGATCTTTCTTTTTCTATCTTCTTGTTTATTCTGTTCAAGGCCTTCTAAAAGCATCTGGAACGCTCCTGTGACCATGAGCTACTTTTAGGCCCAATAACTAAATTCCCTATAACTGAACCCTACAGAAGCTGAAGGTCCATCTGTTATAATGCCTTGTCTCCTACTGCTCTTGGCTTTTCGTGCCTAAATTCTGCTACCAAAATAGAGAAGTTTGATAGCGTTCCCTTTCTGGAGAAAAAGTGACTTCTACGTATCAGATTAAGACTTGAGTAGCAGTGGCCATGGAGCATATGGTGGAGGATGCTAGTAGAGGTGTAGGGGTTGGGCAGATCTGGCAGGAGTGAGGTGGGGCTTCTCATAGTGTTCCTGATTTGGGATGAAAATTTTTGTGTGCGCGTGATACGATTAAGACTCAAATTACAGCTGCAAAAGCATCACCTCCCATACTTAAAATTGAGCTGGGACCATGAACCTTGTGAAAACAGTCACACTGAACTCCAGTCACTTAGGGCCGAAGATTTGGAAGTGGAAGAAAAAGCAAGTATATGCTCGGTGAGATTTTCTAAGGCTTCGGTGAAGTAAAACGTAGGTGTACTGGGGTCACCATCGACAGCTTCCTTACACCACTTCTCGGATGCGGTGCACCAGCCCTTTGAGCGAGCGGTGGGTGTGCGGAGTCACAAGTGGGCCAGGTCGCCTGGCCTGCCTTTTACTCTTGTTCCTCTCCTGGGCCGCATCGACGGAACAAGCGCTCCCAGGTTATCACGCCTCCCACCCACCTCTCTCCCACGGAGGACGCGAGGGGTTGGGCGCAGGAGGCCGGGCGGGGGGCGCAGCCCCTCCGCGCAAACCCCAGCAGAAGGTGGGCCGGGAGGAGGCGGGGGAGGGCG
>NW_010972576.1:7893302-7936339 GCF_000737465.1 Haliaeetus leucocephalus | reverse complement strand
GTATATATATACATACACGTGTAATTTTATATATATAAAAAATATATTTTTTATATATATATGTCCTGTTGAACGTGCTCTTGTGGGCACGGGGGAGGGAGGAGAAGCCGGGCGCTGTGGCCGCCTTGTGCCGATGGCGTGTCAGCTGGAGCCCGTGGGTGCCCACACGGTCGCGTCGCCCAGCTCTCCTCGGTAGGTGCCTCTCTCTCTCTCTCTCTCTCTGTACGTATAGATATAGTCACGACGCCCAGCCCTCTCCCTCCCTCTGCAGGTGCCTTGGGTATTATTTGATATACGCCCGCGCTGCCCGCCCGCCGTCCCCAGGTGCCCCTGCACCTGGTTGTGGCGCAGCCCACCCCCCCCCCCGGGCACGGGCACGGGCACGGGCACGGGCACGGGCACGGGGAGCCCCTTGGTGGTGGAGCCGGAGGGTCCCGCGGGCTGGGGCCTGCCTCCCCCCCTCTGTGTATAAGGCATCGCCTCCCCTCCTCACCTCCCCCCCAGGCCCAGGGTGACAGGTACCGTAGGCAGAGGCAGTTTGGCTGGAGCACAAATATTGCTTTTCTTCACACGCTCGTCACAAGTTAGTAGAAAGCTGCGGCAGCCCAGATGCCTTCCTAGACATCCATTCCTCCTACTCAGCCTCTGGCAGGGAAAAGAAAATAACAGGCAGCACTTCTTTCTGTGTGGGTGGAGGAAGAGAAAGGACTATCGATAACTGATTTGTTGAAGGGGCACCGACTTCTTGGTTTTAATTACTATTGTAGTAGTTCCAGTGTAGCGCTGGGTTATGTAGTTGGTACAGAACTCACTTGGTAGCTTTAGTGCAGTGCTTTTAAAATCCTGCATTCTTGCTTTTGCTTTTTAGTAAAATCTCTTCTCAGTCCTGATACATGCAAAGAACCCATTTGGGAAGACTCAGTTTCCAGAAGAGTGACGTGGACTGTGTACAAAATGCTGGACTACTAGAAAAGCAGCATTTTTCTATTTGCTCCAGTCCTTCTGGGTCGTAATGGCGGTTTCTTATAACAAGTGAACATTTGTCATTTAGGAGGGGTTTGGGTTTTTGTGGTTTGCTTTCATTGTTTTTTAAGTTGCTAGTGTTTCTTTAAGTCAGATTTTTTCCTCTGAATGAGAGGTGGAGTATCATCAAATCACAGGGCTAAATCTTGCAATCAGCACATGAACAGAACTGTCCTTTGGAGGAAATGATGCCTTGGTAGGCAAGGAAGGGACTTGTATTGATGAATCCATCTTCCAACCAGAGCTGCATTATCGGCAACCTCTCTGTAGGATTCTGTGGAAACAGGATCCCCGAGCCTTTCTTGGACTGAGGGAACTGCTCTTGCAGCACTGTTTAACTTACTATCTATAGCAGCATGTGAGAAAATGTAAAGGTGATTCGTGTAACCTTACTCCTTGTTTTTCTAGTTATTTAACTGTTCTTTCTGTCTGAAATACTGAGTGCAACCTTGCATATAGAGAGGTGTTTGTGTATGGCTAATAGAGATGTGGATGAAAGCTACATAATATGTGGGTATAAATAATATAATTTTTAAGTAATTGCCATCCCATTCAGTTTGACTGAATTTTTCCTCCCATTCTGGGATAAAAAGCTGAAAAAAGTCTTACTGGAAGTGTACTGTCTTTTTTTTTTTTTTTTTTCTCTAGAGCTGTGTGAAGAAACTCTTCAGCCATGGATGTGTTCATGAAAGGACTTTCCAAGGCAAAGGAGGGAGTCGTAGCAGCAGCAGAAAAAACCAAGCAGGGTGTGGCAGAGGCGGCAGGAAAGACGAAAGAAGGTGTCCTCTATGTAGGTAGGTGGACAGCAGAGATCATGCTGCTGGTCGGTGTACCCTGACATTCACAGCTGCATCCTCATCAGACCTATTCTTCTGCAAAAAAAATATGCAGTCACTCATAGGAGACCATTGCAAAACAAAGAAGAGAGTTGTGCCCTCCTGAGCTCCAGTTCTCTGAAGCTGAATATTGGTTCTTAAGTCACTGCATTGTGCTGGCCATACATTACTGCTCTGTGGAGCCACATCCATAATGCCATACTGGATGAGGTTTTGTCACAGGAGGTGCCTTACAGTACAGGTCACTAGCTGGCACTCTATTCAAGAAGTTTGCTAGGTTAAGGTTGAAGGGGTAGTTGGTACAGTAAAAATAAATTTTTAAAAAAAAAGTAAAAGCTGAAGTGGAAGGTAGCTTCACAGCATCCAATTGAACACGTGGGGTTTAAGTGGGTTTTTAAGAGAAGAAGCTTGAGAGGTTAATTTGGGAACTGAGCATAAGCCATGCTGACTACTTGGCATGCCAACAGTAACATTTTGTATGGCAAAGTGACATCTTCTCATCTTTTGAAATTAACTTCATGTTCTGTACTTACTATTGCATATCCATAGCAGATATTTCCTGTGACTTCTCAAGGAAGAGCGACTACAGTTAATGAGGTAGGGCAGGTAGACCCCAAGGTAGCAAAGCAGTTGTTAAGTGACTTATCTAGGCCACACACAAGAGTCTTGCGCAGAGCCAGGGATAAAATTCTTTTCAAATCCCCAATCAGTACTTTGATTGCATGATCATCATCTTCACTTAGCAAGTATCAGGCTTTAGAGGACTGTCTTGTGAATGCTGCCATGAAAACTTCACAGGAAAATAATCTACCAAGACCATATGAATAAGTGGTCATTTAAAAAAAAAATTATGGATCTGTTTCTCCTATTCATCAAATAAAGTTTTTCTATAAAAGAATGAAGGGGAAAAGATACTCTTTTGTGTAGGTCCTTTCTTTTTTGCTGATTTTGTAGCAGGTCAGTTCTGTAATGGATGCTGTGTGTACCTAGGGAGATGTGCACAGATATCAAAGAGAAGTTAAACAGAGTTGAAAACCTGAGACATTTCTTTTAAATGGAAGCACTGAAGTGTCTGCAATTCCAAAGTCTTTTCAGGATTCCCTCTGCCCTTGCAGGCTAGTGCCAGTCTACAACAAATTATTTCTGTTCCAGATAGTTTGGACTACTCATTTGGAATACACTTTTCTCCTGCTGAGCCATAGCAAAGCTCAGTGCTCTTGCCAACAGAGATGGCAGTCATTTTGAAAACTAATTGTAAGATGAGTCTATTTTAAAATGAGCATCTGCTCATTTTCAATACATCAAAATAGATGTTTTTTCACTGTACACTGTGCTTGATATTGGAATTGTTTTGGGGGGGGGACTTTTTATTTATTTATTTTGTTTTCTTGTAGTTCTTGACTGTGCTTCTGGGGTCATTGATTTCTTTGTATTAGAAACCTGCATTGTGTGCTGAATTAATCTTTGTGTCAGACCTGTTCTCCAGACTGTAATAATATTTGAATCTCGTTCTGCTCCCAAAGGCAACAGATACCCTATTGTCTTCAGAGATGCTTTTGATGAGGTTGAACTTTGGAGGGCAGGCTTGCTATTTAGTTCAAGAATAAAATACTGAGGACAGCGGAGCCCTGAGCCATGATAGGGACCAGTGCATATGACTGTAGTAGTGGTAAAGGATCCTTCCCACAGCAGATGCCTGCTTTTCAGGAGGAGCTATATGCGCAGTTTCAGTTGTGCAGGTAAAAAAGCCTTTGGTTGGAAGCTGTCTCTGGGAGCTCTGGCAGCTCGTGTGTCTGCATATGTGCCTGCCCATACCTGCTTGTAGGGAGACACAGTTTCCCCAGCTGAATTTTCAACAGGATCAAGTAGGGTAAGGGGCAAATGAGGAGTGGCGTATTTCTCTGTCTACTTCCCAAGCACACAGTGGGGGCAGCTCTTCCAAGCAGCGTTAGCAAAGGCTGGTGTGATCCTCTTTGGTTCTGGAGGCTGGTAACAGTTGCAATGCAAAAGGTGGTGAAACCCCTTTGTGAGCAGAGGAGAGAAGCAGCACACTGCATTAGAGCTCCTGAAAGTTTCTCCCTCCCTATGTCTGTAGCTGGGTTTTCAGATACAAGTTTCACAGCCAGATTATACTGTGAAAGCTGCCTGACATCTTGCAAAAAAGAACCTAACATTGGGCTGAGAGAGACCTGTTAATCGTTTTCAGTTTCAACAGTCAGCTCCATAACATTCAGCCTTCCATTGCTGCTGGAGAATTAATAAGATGCAAAGTCTTTGGTCCAGATCCCCTAGGTGATACGGTCTCCCACTGAAATCAGTGGAATTTAAGTGAATATGGAAAACATCTGGACCTTTCTGTCCAGAATGCTGTTAGCTATTATGTGAAAGATTGTAACATAATTCTACCTGATAAGTGTTCTATTAACAAAAGCTGCTGCTTGGGATGAAATGTGGTTGTTGTAACTTTTTTCCCTTTTTCCCACACAAGGAAAGTTCCCTTTTGCACAGGGGGAAACTTAGAGCTCTGAGGAAAAGTGGCATATTAGAGAATTAACTGGGGATTTTTTTCCCTCTCCATGCTGAAGTCTATTCTTTCTTCCCTCAGTCCACTGTTTTTGTCGTGCTTTTTAATACCCAAGATACTGTTCAATACAGTCTGTAGTGTGTTTTTATGCTTTCAGGTGGTTTTTTTCCCTAAATTCCTCTGCTGATGTACTTCAACATTGGCCAGCTGAAATCAGTGGCTGTGTCTTGACTCGTACAAGCACAGCATCGGGACCTTTCTTGATGTCAAACAACGGCCTGATCATTGATTAGAAAGGAGGACTAAGGCTCAGCAATCCTGTGCTGCATCGTGTGTGCTGTAACTTTAAAACTGTGTCTCTGTGTATCCTTCAAGAGCTGTTGGTGTGAAGCAGTGAGGAAACAAGTGGCAATAGTTACCCCCACTCGCTTTGAAACCAGGAACCGAGAGTAAGAAGGATGCTCTTGCATGCTCTTAGTGATGTATTGCTCAAGAGCTCCTCTGAGCTTTGTTTGTCCTACCAGGGAGCTGAAGTTTTTGCTAAGCTGACTCTTGAGTGCATGTTCAGTGCTCAGGAATGGAAGTTTCCAGTCTGATCATTTTTGATGTGTTATACCCTAGCAGAACAAAGGAATAGTTTATCAGGAGCAGGGTAGCTAGTGGATGAGTTGTTTGCTACTCCCTGTGCTTAGCTGGTACATGGCCTTAGAGTAGAATAGTGCAGTCATGACCTATTTGGCAAGACCATCCAAATTCCTCTGCTACACTCTCTTTTCATAAGGTTTCTTATTTTCCTTTGGTAACAGAAAAGCCAGCAGAGTAGTCAAGGGACTCAAGGTCCATCTGGTGCAATAATGAGCTTCAGCACTTGGGAGGAAGTGTCTTCCGTAGGCGATGATTTCTCCTTCCCCTAATTTGCGCTTATGTCTCCCTGTCTTTAACCAGCTCTGACTAAGCAACCTGAATCTCAGGCAGGACTTCCTTGGAATAGTCTGTTCGTCTCTCAAAAAGCCCAGAAATGAGTGTATTGCCAAACTACTGATATACACTTTTGTTTTGGCATAATGACAGTGATGATAATAAATAATGAAATTAAGAGTCTATTGTATTTTTTTTATAATTACAAAAAGGCAAAAATTCTGGTTTTGGCTTCTCCTTCCCCTCACACAAACGTGTATTATAGCAAAGAAAAGTAGCATTACCCTGTACTACCATTGCTCCTGGATCACCTAGATGGTGTAGGTCAGTGTCAAATTCCTTGGTCTTTGTATTATCCCTACTCCGATGCCTCTGTTCCCATTGTTATGCAGGGTACAATGAGCAAGATTATTGATGTTTTGGGAATGCCAGGATGAAAGACAGCTAGTTTGTCTCAGAAACAATGTGGATGACCAGCTTTCCTTCATTGCCAGAAGTCGTCCTACTGAATTCAACTGTTGTTATTTATAGGCCTGTTCTGGCAGATCCTAATGTACTTCTAGATCCTGTTGTAGCTGTGGCTGCAAAAACAGCTACTTCCATGCAAGTGTGCAGTAGTGGGGCAAATAGTATTGAGCTCTAACATATGCTGTAAGGTCTGGACCACTGCTTAGCTGGTTGTTTGCCAATTAATGGATTTAGCTATACATATCTCTGTTCTGTATGGGTCTGTGAGCTGAGCTTTCATTAAAGAAAAGCCTGTCTTCCACTAACAGAAAGAGACTAGCATTTCTGTATTAGTTGTGGTTATAGCAATGTTACGTCAGGGTAAGTGAAGTAAGAGTCAACTTGCATATGTCCCTCTGGAGATAATATGCATTGCAGAGTTCCTCAGGGAGTTCTGGTGTACCATCCATCTCTTACCAGTCCTAGGGGACTGAGTACTTGCTATTCACAGGTTTCCATGTGTTTAATAGCTTGGCTTGCAGGTAATAACTTCAACAAGATGAACAAGACACTAGCCAGGTCTAACTGCATTTAAAAGCATACGCTTAATATTAAGTATTCTGATAGACACACTGTAAGCCTGAAATCATGTTTAGTCTCTTTCTAGAAGTCACTAGAACCATCACCTGCTTGGATTCCAGTAAGCGTTCAAAGTGCTTTGCTGCTTCAGGTCTCATGGTGCTGCAAGATTGAGAACCAAAGTCCTAAACCAAGTGCTTAGACATTAACACTTTGGATTTAATAAAATGGACAATTCTTTCAATGGTAAATATTTTCAGTGAGAGAAAATAAGCTTTTTAAAAAGAGAAAATCAGAATAAAGGGGGAAAAAGACTTCTCAGCTTTTTAACCTCTTCATTAGCTAGTTAAAGGAACATGCCATTTTACTGGATGCAGTATTTGTTTTCCTCTTATTTATCACGGATTATTATTCTGCTCTTGCTCATGGATAACAGAGCCTTTTCAATGCTCTAATCAATCTGATAGTACTATAAATACAGGGCTTAAGTTCCATAAATTGGCACTAGTAGCAAGTAGGACATATTGATGAATGAACTTATATTGTATTTCAGTGTTTAATTGTATTATTGTAAAGAATTGTGGACAAAGTTGCTTTCTTCTAATATTTTTCTGGTCATATATTTTCCTCTAATACATTTCTGCTTATATCAGTTTGTATATGATTTTACACATAGTGTTAAGCTAAAATTGTATAGATGTTAGAAGTGTAAAGTCAGAAGTATAAATTATAATGTGTAAAATACTGAATGACATACAGACAAAAAAATGAATTACAAATAAGGTAACTTCTGTGTTAGTAATAATAAAAAAAAATCCTATCTCTGGCAGACTAGGGTAAGATGATAAGCTAGGAGCCATGAACTCTGTAATGCTTAATTGTTAAGCATCATAGTCCACAGATGGCTACTAATCCCTGAAATGTAGCCAGGTTATAAAACCTGAGAAGGACAAGTAGAGCTCTGGTAGGGAGAAAGAAATGGAATTAGGTTTTCAACAGCAATACGTGCTAATTTGTTTCTTTTCCCATTGGAGACATGAGAGATTGTTCCCTTTCATGCAGAGTGGTAACAAGTCATGGTATTTTTACATGGGTGTTCCAGATACGGTTTGGTCTTCAGGGTGGCAGAGTTACATTGCTTGCACAGGTCTTGCATTACGTCTCAGTCTAGTACTAGCTCTAGATTGCTCTCTGCAGAATCTTTACATGTTGTCACATGTGCCTGTGGCAACAAGGACACTGGATGCGGCAGACCTTGGGTTTGACCCTGGTGGCATTTTCATGTTTGAATCCTATCTACTGTTTAATGTTTCCCCGTTCAGATTAATTTTTGTCTAAATCTGGCTAGCACTACCAGCTCCCCATGATTTTAACCTCTAGGTCTTTCTGTAGTTCAATAATGGTGGTTAACGCCTTCAAACTGAGATCTGGAGAAGAGTTGTAAGATGAAATTGTAAGGATGTTCTGGAAACTTGGGCTCTGATCTGCAAAGACATGCGTTAGCCTCTTAGGATGTTAACAGTAACTTGGTTTCTGTGCAGTCATCCATGTGAGTTTGCAAAGTGGGAGGCTTAATTAACACAGCTATTAAGAAAATGGCAAGGAAGTCGGTATGTACAAGAAAAAAAACCTGCCGAAGTGTTTCCAGTATTATTCGCCTTTTCCACAGTCAATACGCATTCATGCAGTTGCTGCTTATTGATGGTTTTGCCCTTTCCCTCAGATTGAATTTCTCTTTAATTAATTTTAATAATCTTAGAAAATACTCTATGCAACTGTATGTAATCTGTATATTCATCCCTCTTTATCACCCATCTAGGCTTTACCAGTACTTAAGACATGTATTTTCAACATAATATTGTTCTTTGTTTAGGTTCCAGGACCAAGGAAGGAGTTGTTCATGGTGTCACAACAGGTAAGACAATTATCTCTTAATTTCAACTGCTTCCCTACGTTTGATTAACCAACCATTTAGCTGTTTAAAATTCAGTGTATTTTTTTTGAGAGCACTCCAATTTATGAATCATAGAAAAACATAGAACAATTGAGAGGCAGAAAGCAACATTCATTTTGTCAAAACGCATACACTGTTTTACAATCAAATATGTAAATTTAATATAGCTGTATGTGAGAAGGGTTTTTTGAGTGAAGTTCCCAAATCAAAGTCAAGCTGTACTAGTATGAGCCAGGAGACTAACGAAACCAGATTCCTAAACAGAAGGAAATAACTTGCTTTTGTGGAAATAGATAAATCAAGCGTCTTTCTGTTGTTTATTGCCAAAGGTGAACTATTCGGTGCTGGAAAGTTATAAACTAATTGGCATAAAAAAAAGTGAGGTCTTTCTTAATTTTATTTGTTTGTTTATTTTTTGCTATGAAGAACTTTGACCTATAGAAACTGCAAGCCTGGCTTGGGTGCCCAGGCTTGCCTCCTTTGAGCTGAGGAGGCAGCAAAGGCGGATCTGGAGAAGAGGAATGCCACTGGAGGAGGACTGAGGAAGGCAAAGGGGGGAGGGACGGACCTGGGCATATGTCAGGAGGACTTTCATCTGCTGATCTGGGAGCTCATAGTTGGACGGGACCGATGCTAGTGGAAGAAGCAGGAATTACTGCAACAAACGAAGGAGGGAAAATAACGTAGAAGGAGCCTCCTTCATACGGTAGGGACTGCAAGAGGTAGGTAGGAAGGAAGAACCACAGGGAGCGTCCGCAGTTAAGGCAAATGAGGTCAGCAGCATGTCCGTGCTGAAGCCTTTTAGACTGCCCGCGGTGCAGCTGGGATGCAAAATGGAGTTTCGCCTCCACGGTCACCAACTTGGCCCTGTCATACAATCGCTGCTGTTCACCGCAGCCTGTGTGATCAGACCCCAGCTCCTGTTAAGCTGGCTGCCATGTAACCGCAGCACGGCCCAACTGCTGCCCGAGCCGCGCAGGCTGAGGAGCGGCAGGGGCAGACCGTGGCGCGGCG
This sequence comes from Haliaeetus leucocephalus, assembly GCF_000737465.1. Taxonomy (NCBI): domain Eukaryota; kingdom Metazoa; phylum Chordata; class Aves; order Accipitriformes; family Accipitridae; genus Haliaeetus; species Haliaeetus leucocephalus. The sequence goes on along the minus strand of NW_010972576.1, from coordinate 7,927,044 downwards.
TGGGATCTTCCCCCACGCGGCTGAGCCCGGGCTGCGGCCAGCCACGCGGGTGATTTACAGCGGCGGAAGGCACCCGCCTGCCTGCCCGATGGCCGGCGGCTTCTCCCCGGGAACTTAATACCCGAGTATCCCCTGTACTCTTAGTGGTTCTTCATCCCAGCCTGGGGTCCGTTTCCAGCAATGCACAGATAGTGCGGTTTCAGACAAGGTGTGCTTGCGGCACCGACAGTCATGCTGCCGCTGCAGTGTGGACGTGCCCCATTGCCCTCTCTGGTCCCACAAGATTGGTGTGACTCATCAGTGTGTCCCACTGGAGCTGGTTGGGTGGGAAGATCAAAGAGAAATAGCTTATAGGAAAGAAACAAATTCCAGAGTTTTGATAAACTGGTTTGGATTTGTCACAGTTATGAGGGTTTTGAAACGTTTTTTTTTTTTAGAACTACTGATCTCTCAGCAGCAACAGCACTTGCAAACTTTGAAGTTAATGCCAGGCATGTGTATTCACATTAGTGTTTCTACACAGAAGAGTAGTAAATTCACATTTTAAATTGATTTACCGGGATCGTTTTAGGTGTGAACTGAAACCAGTAACCAATAATTCGTAGTAAGTGGCAAAATGAATGGAAGTCTTTGATCTCTACAGAGTGTGGGAAAGCCTCAGCTGACCATAGTGCATTGAATAGAATGTGTAATTTTCTGCTGTAGAATGTGGGACTTCTGAAGATGTGAAGAAAATGCGTGGCCAAGAACTTTAAGGTGTTTTTTCCCCTAAGAAATTAGGAAACAAATAAGTAAGGGAGTAGAAAAGGATTTCTTCTTTCTTTTCGTTTTGTGTACAGCCAGTCTATGATTCACCTGTGCTCACATAAGCCAATGCAAAGGATGAACAACTGTAGGTAAACAAATGGCAGTACTTAATATCACAACCCACATAAATGGTTGAGAAGTCAGTCAAGAGTATTTTTAGTAACAAAACTGAACAGAACATCTATGATAGTCCTTCAGAGTTTAGCCTCAGGCTGAACATGCATGTGGTTGTTATGAGGTTTGAAGTCGCAGCTTGTTAGACCTCAATTAAGAGAAATATTCAGAGGGATCATTACTATAACCAGTAGAGGATTGCAGTAGAATGAGATTTGAGACACATATGTCTAATGTCACCACAGATGTGGGAACAGCAACTGACAGCACTAACAAGCAAGTTAATAGAGGTGGTGTTCACCAAGCTGGGCTGTGGTAGATAAAAGTCAAGGGCATTTGCATGTGTATGAAACTTGCTGAAGTGCTGGGACTCTGTAGTGGGCCTGCTTAGTGGGGAGCTTCTTTCCCTTCTGCGAGAAACAACCCATCTCAAATGCTGTGAGTATCCATCTTTATCTGATTGCAGTATGTGTAGTGAGACAGGAAATTTTAAGTAGATTAATAGAATTTTTGCCAAGTTTGAAAAGATGTTAAATTTTGTTCTACAAGATACAAAACAGACTATAAAGCCAAACATAAGGAGAACACATCTGTTATGTGCTGTGCCTATGAATAGAAAATTCAGAAAAGTTACAGCTAATTTTAGGCAAAACAGTGGTCGCTCTTCACCCGCTTTAGGAAATGGGTGACACAAAGTGAAACACCCAAAGCTTGGGAATAATGGGTTCTGTGCCACAGTTTGCTTCCTTCTGGCCTATTAAACTGTTTGAAAGGGGTTCGGCTGTTGAATGAAAATGGAAAATGAATAGAGGGCATGCAGGTTGAAATGTGGCAGTGAGACGAGGAGACCTAATGCAAAATCCAGAGAGCACGGTTTCTAAAATGAAACAGGATGGGCTCGGTAGTATAAAAACAGAAGAATTGCTTGGGCACATATTTTAACAATAAAAAATTTTTTAAAATTGCAAGTCTATGAAGTGTTTTTCTGGCAAGCAGGGAAGTTAGGTAAAAACAGACTTGGGTTCATTGTAGTGATGCTATGAGATATAATGTGAAGACACTGAGAAATGCTAGTAAAGTCTTAGAAATCAAATCCATTTAAATCAATGCTATTAAAGTTGATGTGACAAACTGCCTTTTAGGGCACTTGTAAAGACCTACTTGTCTCTTTTCATAGGACTAGGAGTTTGCCGGTTTTGGTGGTCTTATGATGCACCAGTGTGTTAATATCATGTGCAACCTGAGGTGAAATAACACATTTTATGTGAACAAAAATGATTCAAGAGCTTGGAGACAGTCAAATGCAAACTAAAAACTAAAATCACAGATCAAAATGAGTGTGTGCTCACAGTTGTGCAGTCAGTCCTCTCTTACTGTCTGAGTTCCAAGGTCTTGCTAGTTTTGCTATTTTTGAATAGTTTGTGGTTTAAAACCGTTTGCTGGTGAAGGGACTGGGAGCTGATGCACCCCAAAGTGCTGAACAGCTAAATACAGTTTTCAGTCAGTTGCTTTCCAAACCCAGAAATACTAGACAGATGTTTCTTGCTTTAAACAAAGTATGACCTGATTGTACCAGTTCTAGTGGCATCAAGACACTGTAAAATGAGGATGCCAGGCTGTGATTTGCAGGAATATGGTGAGCATGTATTTGTCAGGTTACCCTTTCTCAGAACTTCTGAAGATGAAGTAGCTTTGCTTATTGGTTTTATGGGGTGTTAGCTTGTGTATCTGACTTGCCTGCCTAATTGACATGTCTACTGGCCTTTGACTGTAAATGCATAGTTCATCAATCTTGCTTATCTCCCAGGGATAAATGTCCAGAAATGTATAGTATCAAAGATGAAATATTTACAGTCTATTTCCTGATAATAAAAGTAAAGCACTGGTTTGTACAAAAGATCACGGCCAAAAAGCCCTTGATACTTCAACCATGTGTCTGTTTCCTGAAGTTAAGACACAATATCAACAGTTACGAACCATAAGCAAGTGTTTTGCTTAATTCTTTTATCTGATCATTCTTGTTCTTCGTAACATTCTTAGTCAGTGGTATTCCTGTTGTGTTTGTTTTAACTCCATCAGGTATCTTTCAGTAAATTGTATGAATTAAAGAACCCCCCCATGTATTTATGGCTTCTTTGTAAATGAATTCTTCAAGTACCTAAGGCAACCTTATTGTCTGAAATACACATTCAAAAGTATATTTAGTGCAGTAAGAGTAATTTCATGAATTCAGAGAAATCCTGTGGTTTTCATCCACTTTTCTTGTTCTAAATTGAAAGCAATTAGTTCTCATTTTTAATTGCTCCAAAGGTTTTATATTGATATCGTGTATTACCCAGTTGTCTATAAAAAGTAGGGAAAAGAAACCTTCAATGCCAATGATTTTTGCACAGTACTATAGTCAGTATTAGAACTTCAGTTTCAAAGTTAGCCTTGGCATGGTCATTGTACACCATCCCAGGATCATTTACTGGAATGGACAGTCTCTGCATAGATGGACAGAAGTACTCAGGTCATAGCACGGCAGAGCTCTGCAGAAGCTGATTTACTCTGTTTCTCTGCACCGTGATGAAAAGCAGACATCAGCTTTAGAAAGACTTAATGGCTTAAGATCATTAAACAACCAGGTATTCAGATTAATTTAATTAGTTGCTATCAACCCCCTGCATTCTGAACTGATTTGTTTGTGCACACTTAATGCTTTTCCCCTGTTACTACTTAGTGTAAGCAATAAAATACATGAGGCTGGAAACCTATTTTGTTTTTTCTTCTCCTGTTGCTAGGGTTTCAGAGCTGAAGGGTCACCAGGCTGGAGCTTATTTACAAAGTCACTCTGGTAAAAGGGACTTTGATGGTGTTTAGTATTCCTTAGAGACAGGAAAGAAAACTTTCTCTTTCTCCTACTAGTATGAGTGCTTTTGCACATCTGTGCTATGTGTCTAGTTTGCTGAATTTATCTTCATGACTCTGATTTCTGAAGCAGTATATGAGAGAGCTTTCATGGTACCTCCTGTGCCAGCTTTCTTATGCTATGTCTGTGTGCTGGTTTGTCTGGGATAGAGTTAATTTTCTTCATAGTAGCTAGTATGGTGCTATCTTGTGGATTTGTGACCAAAACAGTGCTGATAACACAGAGGGGGATGTTTTAGCTATTGCTGAGCAGTGCTTGCACAGAGTCAAGGTCTTTCCTGCTTCTCACACCGCCCCACCAGCGAGTAGGCTGGGGGTGCACAAGAAGCTGGGAGGGGACACAGCTGGGACAGCTGACCTCAACTGACCCAAGGGATATTCCAAGCCATATGACATCATACTCAGCAATAAAACGAGGAGGAAGGTTGGCTGGGGGGCCGCTGTTCAGGGACTAGCTGGGCATCCATCAGTTGGTGGTGAGTAATTGTTTTAATTTGCATCACTTGTCTTTCTTGGGTTTTATCTCTCTCTCTTTGTTATTTTCCTTTTCATTACTACTTTTTAAAATTATTTTATTTCAATTATTAAACTGTTCTTATCTCAACCCATGAGTTTTCTCACTTTTACCCTTCCAGTTCTCTTCCCCCCATCCTGCTGGGTGCTTAGTTGCTGGCTGAAGTTAAACCATGACAGTCTGAAATAAAAGCAATCTTAAATGTACTGCTTTTGTTACTCCTTCTATCAGGTATCTTCTTGTTGTGCCAGTAACAATGTTAGTGGCCTGATTCTTTGGGGTTTTTTGTTTGCATGTGCTAAGCCCTTTCTAGGGTAATGTGGGTTTCGGAGGAGAAAACAGAATTCAGACAGAGCCTTCCCAAAACACTCTAATAGTGGGAACGGCAGCCACTGGGTAGTTACTCTTGGTAGGTGGTCATACTTGCCATGACAACATAGTCTGAGAAATGTGTGTTTAATAGTGGCATCGGGAGTTAGGTGTTTTGTATTGCAGCATCCACAATGCATTCAATTTCACTCTATTTCTTGATATTTTGCTTTTGAGGTGCAGTTTTTTTAAGACCTTGAGATAATGAAAGTAATTATGACTATTGACAATGAACACAGTGCAACCATGCTTTATCATTTTATCAAAAGCAAGGAGTCCGCTCAAGAGCAGCTGAGCATGTGATCCTTTGTCAGCACCGAGCCTGCTGAATTTGTCTCTTTTAAATGTTCTGCCTTTCAATGTATTTTGGAAGAGGGAGTTTTCAAAATAGCGTATGTCACTTCCATACAAGGAAAAGGACCTTGATTTATGTATCTTCTGTCGGGTTTGTTTTTTCTTTTTTCCTTCTCTCTCAGAAAAGTAATGAGACAGAGGAAAAATAAAAAGCAATACTGAAATTTACCCCAAACACGTCTCTTTCTTTTATTTATTTTTTACATTTCTTGGAGAATATCACTTTAAAATGTATTTTTGCAAGATGATACTTTTTTTTACATAGCTCTGTGTGAGATTTCTTCTTGCCATTCTAAATAATATGAAAGTGTTAACAAGTTTCCGTCTCATAACCTTTCTCAGTTTGTTTCTGAAAGACTCCATACACAATCACATCTTAACATTCTTTGGAAGATATGACATGTTACTAGGACACACACCTTAAGATATGTGTTTGCAAGAACTAGTGAAAAACTTCCTATATAAATTTTATGTGTAGAATCCAGAGCTTTTTATAGTCTGTAGCTGGTAATAATCAAATGGGGCATCTTGATAGAGGTCTTTCTGCACTTGCTAGCATTATGTCAAACCTTCCCTGAGGGCAACATTTGCTTTTCAGCAAAGCCCACTTTTGATTTTTTTTTTTGATGGAAAAAGCATGGCAAGAGTACTGGATGGATACAATGAAATTTCTTGTGAATTTGTATCTTATTAGCATGTATAGGTTGGAAGATATTTGGAACAGACTTTTTCTGTTTCTAATTTCAGACTATGTATTGTTGTTCTGCTCTATAATGAAAGCTTCTGGGTTTGGTCGTAAAAGAGGGAATACTCAATCAGTTACTGTCTTTAGTTAGAATGAGCGTTAAATGATCTGATAAAATAATTTTCAGTCAGCAGATATTTATTATTTGGGTCTTTAATAAAAATCACATATTAGGCACATGTTGTACCTTTCTAGCTTTTTCCTAATTGTTGTTATTTAATGTCAATCATAACAACCTATATACTGCATGCCCTGTGATATAGGCAGCTGATACTCTTTATGTAAGGAATTAGATTTAATTTATCCATAGAAAGTCTTCTATTCGTGTGTGCTTCCCAAAAAAGGGTGGTCTATCTGCCAAGCAGAATCCATGCTGTGCTCAGGGTGCAAATAGAGCTATGAATACATTTTATGGATCAGATGGGATTTGGGCTAGAGGAAATTATAGGATTAGTTAAAATTACAAAACTATATGCTGGATGTTTTTGAAGAGCAGTCCCTGTTTAGATGAGAAAATGTGTTTCTAGCTGAAAATCTGCCTGTGTAACTTGAAGGCATGAAGTCATCCCATCTCTTAGAGCAGTTTCACTACAGTGCAAACTGCTGTCAGAAAGAGCCCTTGGGGATGAATGAGCAGAAAGAACCCAGTGATATTCTGAAAGGTAGAATGGCAACTGCTGATGTACATGTAGGCTAAATGAGTTGTTGTTTCCCTGCATCTTGGAAGTTAACTATTAATCTATTTTGCTTTAGCATCTTTGGCATTCGATCTTTTTGTAGATTAGTATGTAATAGATGGACACATCAGCAGTGGAGCAAAAAATCTCAGAGAATCGGATAAAAGGTTGTATTTGAAATTCTCTGGTTGAGTAACAGTAGCTCTGCTTATTAATCAAGTGTATTTTAGAAAATAAAAATAAAAGAATAATCAATGGCTTTTGAGTCTAATGTAAAAAAATCTTGTCTTCCATGCCCTGTAACATGTAGCAAGTGTTTGGTGGTCTAAGTGGAATGCATTTCCAAACTGGGATATATTGAATGCAATTATTACATATTACACAGCGAGCTGGGCATTATAAGGGCCCTTAAGTAATGACTTTTCTTCCCTAAATTACGTACAGCTAGGCATGAATGAAAATGTCAAGTGTCTTTCACATGGAAGAAATTGAGCCACAAATAAGGCTTATTTTTACCTCTGCAGCTCCAGTGTTACCAGATGGATAGTCTCATTTCTTAAGATCCACTTGGGGTACACAAAGTGCAATGACCTTATGGCTCTTCATGATGTTGGGCTGTCAGTGATAGATACGATTCTCTGAAAAGCTTACAGCTCCCAGAGCTGTAACGTGTTTTTCCGTCTTCTGCTTCTCCTCAGTGGCTGAGAAGACCAAAGAGCAAGTGTCTAATGTTGGGGGAGCTGTGGTGACAGGAGTGACGGCAGTGGCCCAGAAGACAGTGGAAGGAGCAGGGAACATTGCTGCAGCCACTGGCTTGGTGAAGAAGGATCAGTTGGCCAAACAGGTTTGTTTATTTACAGTCTTTTCCAGGTGAAGAAGTGAATGATGAGTGGCCTCCCTGAACTGAGGGGCAGACGGATTGTTTTCTTTTGTGTCTGCCAGTGGTATGAATGCAGGATGATTTGTGTTATGCTAAACGAAGTAACAGCAAAGAAAATGTCTGCTGTTTATAGTTTGTATTTTGAGTGACTTCCAGGATTTGGGAACTGGAGTAGGATTGAGCATGGAACTTTACTATTCTGAAAAGTCTTAGCAAGTTTGCATCACGGTTGGAAGTGTGATCTAGTGCTGATTCTGAACTTGGCAGCCTCTAGTTGGGGGCCAGCAGCTGTAGGGTTGCTGTACAGTTGAATGGGAAGATAACTTTTTTCCAAATAACTCAGGATTGAAAAGCAACCTGCTAGAGCTGAAAGGTCAAGCAGCAAATCTCAGGTTTAACAGCACAATTTGTATCCTTTGCAGATGAAGAGCAGAAGGGTTTGTGAACCAATCCACTAGATGGTTACATACATGGCATCTGAAGTCTAGATCTAGCTATAGAGTCACTATCTTCCATTAATGTAGTGACACAAACTCAAAAATGCCTCCAAACTGTTCTGAACTCTTCAGATTAAATTTTCTCTAGCTCATACTATAAAACACTCTGTAGATATTTTTATTCCAGCACCAAGGTGAGCATTAAGTATTTGCATAATACTAAGCGTTACTTGCTGATACACTGCAGTTATATACTTCCACTTACACTGGGTAAAAAGTGACCCCAAATAGCTGGTGGGAACGATGCTTTAAAATGTGTATATTGTTGTTTGGAGACAAAAATAACCCATAAGAGACAAATACATCCTTTTGTGCTGTTTTCTGTATGAACACTTAAGTGTTAGAAAAAAATAGGATTATGAAGAATATTAGTATTTGCACAAAAATATGGGTGTCTCATGGATTTAGCATGAAAAAGTTCTGTGGTGTATCTTATTTCCAATTAGTGTCCAGAGGAGCTGTTAAAATTGAATCCTTAAAAACTCTTCTTTATCATTATCTGTCATTGAAGTGAATTCCTGTCTGTCTGACAAATCCTATTGGTGTTTTAGTTTGGGGGGAATAAAAGGGGTATTGCTTTGTGGTAGGCATTCACTCCACTGTGGTGGATTGGTCTTGAAAACATCTCACAAGCAGTTTTATTCTCTTTCAGAGCATTTTTCCTGGGGGGCTTTTTAGTCCTTTTTTGCTCAGCTCTAAGTAAAATGTTGCTTTTGATGTGGCCATGATCCTTTGTAAAAGCTGTGTTGAAGATTTGCAAAATTGAGTATCTAATGAACTGCCAGGGGTTACACAAGTATGGCATGGCCACAGTAGTCTATACCCTTAGTTTCTGCTAAAGCTCTTTCGTAGTTTTACGCTGAGAATATTTTTTCTGTTTGTAGATCTTCAAACTCAGTGTCATAAGGATCATCATTGCCGTAACACACAATTACCTACTTTAGTATTGACCATACCTAATATGTATATATTAAGATTAAAAAAATAGATCCTTATAATTATAGAGTATGAAGCAAATCTCTGCTGACTTTCATTTAATTCTGTTCTGTATATTGTAAAGCTTAAATATGAGTCATGATGGCTGTAACAGAATAAAGTCACATCTGTGAAATTAAAGGACATCCATAACGTACATGCATATTATCCCGTAGCCCTATAAATAACATCATTACTCTGAACTGGTGCTTTGTTCTTTAGATACGCAAAACTATTCATTTGCTTCTTGATACTGGTATTTTTAGAATGAGATTCTCAGTCATCTATGCAGTATGGCTATCTAGCTGATTAGTATCTACGGCTCCTAGCAGGCTGCTCTGCCTCTCTGTCTCCTACTGGTTTTGCAAGGGATAAGTAGCCATTTTGAAAACGTTAACATCAAAATTCAATCATGTAAAGATATTCTACAGCCTAGTATTTCTGCATTTCTGTGCAGTTCAGAGGTCCACAAGATTGATTTTTCTTGGATTTTCCAGGTAAACTGACAGTTGGGTGGGGACCAGGCATGGGCATTCAGAATACCAGTAGGACACAGGTCCCTTGTAGGAAACAGGGTGGGTCTCGGTGAAATAAGAGAAGGTGCCAACCAGGTATATAATTGAAATATCAATGTAACTTTGTGTATTTTATCTCTGGAAGATTATGTCTTTTAAGGCTGTGATATCTTTAGTCTACTCTAAACTGGGAGTAAGAGACCACAACTAGCAAATTCATTCCTTGTGCTTAAGTAGGGCTAGCAGTGCCTTTGGCAGATTATTCTTCCTATGGACATCTATTTGGGATTGTCCTAAAGCAAATAACTGTATATCCCATGTGCAAGATGAACACTTACCCTGCTTACACAGTGTAAGCAAGTAATGGAATTTGACAGGGAATTGCAAATGAAGCATATCCATTAAAAGTGGATAGAAGCATGATTACAGGCTGTTTTTCCACAGAAGACTAAAAGGCATTAGCCAATAATCTGTTATTTTAGTTGGCTTCTAAGCTTGTGACAAATGTTTTCTTCCAGTTCACACGGACCCACATAATCAAGTCCCAATCCTCCAACTGAACATAGAAAACAGTGACCTCCTGAGATCCCTTCCAACCTGAACTATTCTGTGAACTGCTATAAACTCAGCCTCCATCCAACTGGAGGAGTTTGCTTCATTGCCATCAATTACAGGATCAGGGACTGTGAAATAAGTATCAGCTGCCTCAAAATGTGTCTGGAAGCCCATCTAAACTAATGGTCATTGCTGGGATCTGCTACTAGTGATCTGGTCGCTTGTGTAGTCTTGCGTGGTGACTGGCATTTTTCTTGTGCCTTGATGGAAGTCTGGTTTTGACTTTCAACTCGTTGAAAACAGTTGTAGCGTTTCTTTACCTGTGGATACAACAATATTCATGCAAAGGAAATACGAAGCAGATTCTTGGCACAATGCTTTCTCAATAAGTTTGTTCAAGGTTGCCTAGTGCAGCCTTTAACGCTGGTGTGCTTTGGACCCTGAAGAACAGGTTTAACCATCCAACTGAGGCCAGGCTGGAAGGCTGCTGTCACACCACACTGTCACTTACCCACCCTGTAGCTGGTGTAAGCAGGCAGTGCAAAGTGACAGCTGAGACGAGTGAGTGACAGAGCTGACTTGATAGTGCCCATGTGAGGACTGCCCTGGGGGATTTACGCTTTGGCGGAAACTCACTGCTTAACACAGCAAGGGTAGTGGCAGCTAGGAGGCTTGTATTCATTTTAAAAGGGTTAACATGCTGCAAGTAGCATTTTAATAAATGACAAAACAATTCTTAAGATTATTTAGATTCCAAAAGTTCTTTCATGCATTGCCAGCATGCATCTACTCAAAAATTATTTCTAATGCACATTGCATTTAGCATAGAGCCTATTGAAAATGGATTAACTCTTTATAAACTAGTTAAATTTGGGCCTAATTTTAAAATCTGCCCATAATAATGCTGTTCTTTGTAATCACTGGGACTCTTCCTGGAAGCAGAAAAGAAGTTGCTTTTCTTTTTCATGCTTTCTTCTCTCTGTTAAGAGAAGATGATAAACTGAAATACTGGGTTATACAGATAAAACATTTGCTTTAAATTTATTCTGTGCCAGTGCATGTTTTATTTCTGTGTACAGTGTGAGTGTGCTTCTATATTAATTGAGTAAAAAAAAAAGGAAGATTAATGATAATTACATTTACTGTAGAAATGAACATGGTTTTTTCCTAAATTAAGAAAGCTGTGAAATCCTTTGAATATTCTATTTTCAGCTTAGTATGAGCATATAGATCCAGATAGTATGGAGGGGTACTAGTTAGTGAATATCTAGTGTATAATATTGCCTGAGAACAAAATGTGGATTATGAAGTTTATTATTTTCAGATAGGTAATTAACTAATTGAGGTTCTTAACCTCACTAAATTCACATCATTTGGTTCTCTAGCATCTCAAGAATAAATCTGTTGGTATGTTCTGTGATTTCTATAGTGAATAATTTTATTTATACTGTTCTAGCACTAAAATCTCCAGTCAAGCTGAAACCTCAAGGTACTTTGAGTACCATGCAAAGACATAGTTAGACAGATTTTCTGTGCTGTAGATCTTACTAAAGTAAATAGAGTAGCAGGCCTTGTCCTTATCGTGTTTAGGATCCATATGATCTATATGGATTGTGTTTGGTATCTATATGTGCTAAATCCTTTTTCTTTCTAGAGTGTCTCTTAATTTAACATTTACAGTAAACAGCAGTGTAAACACAAACATAAAATTACAGTAGCAGATAACATATAGATAGATAATATACTTACAGAGCAGATAATATAACTCGTTGGTTTAATTACCAAGCTTTCAGGGAAAAGACGACCGTGAGTGGGAAGACTGTCAGTTTAGGCACTAGGCATTTTTTTCCATAGAAAATACTATATGACTAAAAGGCCTTGTTAATTGCATTTAACATGAAAAATAATTTAGAAGAATGAAAGCGATGGTAACTTTGCCATATCTTCTTCCCCCTCATCCCAGCCTGTATTTCCTGGGACTTGTTAGAAGCCAAACACTGTCCTCACATAAATAGTCAGTGCAGTGGAACCCACAGGTATAGAGTATTTCCTGTATTATTACTTTCCTTGGTCAGAATAGCTAGTCTTATGAACAACTGAATTTTTCCATTTTTACATTGCTTAGGGCCAGGATGAATCCACACTGGGGAATCACCATAATCAAATATACCAATATGCAAGGAGCATTTTTCCTCCTTTTTACACAGAAGCACCACGAGACATTGTGCGCTGCTGAGAATAAAGACATCATGAAACACCTTTTAATTTTGATGAAATGACAGCAACTTAGCTTTGATTAAGATACCAAGCATCACAGTGTACTCCAGCCAGCTATTATTTGTTCATTTGGGCAATCTTTCTGGGAGAAGGGATGCAAATCCTGTAAGTGCCTCTGAAGATTCGTCTCTTTTTCAGTGGCAGAATGGAGGTTTCCCTTCTACTTTGTTAAAAGCCCATTTTGAAATGCAAGCAATATCTCATCTTTCAAAGATTTCTGTTCTGTCTTGTTGCAAACTAAGATTCCCAAGTGTTCCCAAAAAAGTGTTAATTACCACCTGTAGTTTAAAAAGAAAAAAAGCTGAATATGAAATCTTTATTTATTGCACTTTACATCTTGCATTTAAAAAATGCAGAGATCTGTTTAGAAACCCTTCTGTAGAAATCCTATGTGGAAATAACTAGAAACTTGGGATTGACATTTGGCTTTTACCAAAGTTATCTCGGGTAGCAGTCCCTGAAGTTTAAATGCCTAACGTTAAAGTCTCCATTCACTGTTTTAGTAGCCCCCTTGCTACCTGCATATGAGATAAGTGCCTTGCTTAGTGCTTGAAAAAGCTCAAACAGGCATTTTCTCATTTTGTCTCTTTATCTCTTTGAGATATATTTTGCATATTTTATTTCCTACTGTGCCATAATACTGACATGCTATGGAAAATTCTTGAAACTTTTTAAAAACTGATTTTTTTAATGCGCTTTTTTGTAAATAAGGTTCCAGAAATAGGTCTAATCATGGCAAAATTTTGTTTTAGGTGGAACCGTGCATTTTGATAGAATATGAATATCTCCTAGTTTTCTGACCATCTTCACACTCAGTATACTCTACAGAGTGCTTGGCTTGTTAAAGGATCACTGTTGCCCATCTTCTTTCCAGTCCGTAGGTGAGTCAATTAATCTTGAAAAACTTAGCTCACAAACACAAAGGAAAATCTACTGAGCAGACATACACAATTTACATCTTCAGAAAGGGTGTTAGGGAGTTTTTCCACCTTTCCATTACATTTTATGCTTTTAGGCAGCTAGTGTCCCAAAAGGCCAGTAGACCCAAATGAAAAGCAGGACAGTTAAGTGCAAGTAACATGAGACTTAAACCATTGTTCTTTTGTGGGAATAAGCAGGTTTATTCATCTCCCCTAGAAGTTATTATGAGGAAAAACTCAAGCCTTGAATTAAGCAAAGAAACTTTAATAAGATTTTAGTTTGGCAAATGCAGAAATAGCCTCCACCCAATTAACTTCTGGAGTTGGTAACTTTCCTGTAGACACTGTAGAGCAAGCAGGCTGCCAGGGTGCAGCAACATCTAATTGCCCCCCTCAACTACTTCTTGCCATTTATGGCTCTAATATACAGTCACAGTAGAGAATGGGTAAGTTTCTGATTAAATATATGTGATCCCTAGAAAGTCTGCTAAGCAGCCAGAGGTCTAACCCTCTACACTTGAGCTGAGCCATGCCAGTTCTGCCTTGCAGTGCAGTGCAGGGGGGTGGGATTTTTGGTTGTTCAGGGTGAGCCCAACCACAGTTCTCGTGTGACACTCTTGCTTGGTTTGTAGGAGCAATTACAGCAGTGGTTTGGAAAGCTTGCATACTGTGGTTTCGGGTAGGATAACTAGCAGACAGTAAATCTTCCTCAAGGAAGCCAAAGTGTTTTAGCTGATGTATAGGAGAAGGCCTGCTCAGGTTGTCACAAGTAAAACATCAAGCAGACAATACTTGCTTTCATATTTCTATGTAAATCATAATGCGTGAAGAGCACATAGTTTGAGATAGGTTTTACTTTTTCCCTTACTGTTCTATTTCTTTATCTATGCATAATGTATGAGTGACTGCTGCAAAACAGAACGGATATTTAGCAACAATTAGCAATGTTTCCTTTTTTAATGTATGTAGATGGATTGAGAATGGAAGAATGAGGAGAGAGGTTCCCCATTAGGGGATCCACATTGCTCAGGAGCTGGAATCACAGAAGACCCTTCTTAAGAGAAAGCATTTGTTAGCTGTTTCTTTGAATTAATGAAGGAAGTAGGACTGTCAGTGAACTGACATATCTCTTTGATTGTAGCATAGCTGGACTGATTTATTTTGGTAGGGCCTTTCTTACTGATCGCAGAATTAATGATGGTGTATTGTATTAAAACACCTGTAACATTAATTCTGTAAAGCTAATCCATATTCTTGAAACAGGAAACTGATTTATTATAAATAATAAGGCACCCATAGGTAGGCAATATTAAGGTTTTGAATCTGCTTTACATACACAGTCAAATCTCCCCCTCATGACAGTGCACATATTTTTTGGATGGGAAAGCTCAGGAATCATCTGGGTTGTACAGAGGTATGAATGTCAGTAGACTTGTCAAATTGCATTACGATCCTGTATGAATGCTCTGTATTGGAATGCAAGTGGCTTTCATTCAATAATTTGTAATTTTTTTCCAAAATAAATTCAACAATTACAGTTGAGGCCACTTAATGTAATTACATTAATACAGTTCTGTTTTCCTTTCCTATGTTTCCACATAGGCAAGCCCATCGTATGTAGCTTGGTATATGTTGATACTGCATAATGGCACTGTAAAGAACAGTACGGAGTGCTTGAAGCAGACTCTAATGTTTACAAGCAATTTTATTTGGTAAAATGTGCTAATGATGCCCACAGAGAACAGATTGATAAATAGGAAGGCTACAGAAGTCACAAAGCCAGCAAGGAAATCCCATGTTTTTCTTCTGCCTTTCTTTTTCTTTATGATAAGATCTTACCTGTCACTTCCTGCTTGGCAGGTATGTGCACATTCTGGTAGCACTTCTGGACACGAGTAGCTTAATTTTATTTTACTATGAATACCACCATTTGAAATGTTTAAAATTAGGCCAGGCAAGACAGAGATGAATATGAACAGAAGATAACTGTCCTCAGGAAAAAAACAGATGGATGACTCCAGGTAAGAGTGCTAGAGTTTCTGTGTTTGTTGAAGAGAGTGTTGAAGTGCTGGGAGGATTTTGAATTGCAACCTGTGCTTGCCCTTCCTGGTTAGCAGAGAAAATGCCTTTCCTGCATGGGGGCACGTTGTCAGTATTTTTTCTCAGAGGGCAAAATAGCAGTATTGAAAGGAAGACCATGTTCTCTGTGTCAAAGCATTTCCATGCATTGCCATCTGTGACTTGAGCAGAACTTGAGTTGAGTCACAAGGGAAGAAAACATGTGTGGTATTATCTAAATATCCTGGAGGTTATTGCTCTTCATTAATTTGGGAACAAATATGAGTTTAATGTAAAGGTCTCATGAGTTTTCCTGCTTTCCTAATGGCTTTCATGCTGTGAGATAACATTTTAGTGCAGACTAATGTTCCGGGTCTACCTGCTGCCTTCACTACTTCTGACCATAATGTATTCCTAATTGCCTGTGGAGGAATTAAGTTGAGGAGCTTTGGGGTGGCATCATACTGCTTCTTGTTTTCTAGCAATTGCTCAACCACAGATATAGCTTTGACCCTGGAGAAATAAAGTACCCCCATCCTTAAACTGAATGTGCCTATCTCCCTTAATTTCAAAGAACAGGAATTGTTTGCTAGCTGATAGAAGGATGAACACATTCTCCACTAGGAATTGTTCATATGTCAGAGATAGCAGAACGCAAATTTTCATTTCCTTTTCTTTAACTTGTGAGGGAGAAGCAAAAGACACTCCCCATCCTTTTACCAGAAGGCTGACTTTTGCATTTATTCTAAGGGTTTACTTGTTTGCAGGCTATGCTTTTTTTCCTCCCTCTTGTGTTCTTTACTCCGTTCTCCCTTCCGCCTCTTATATCCTCCATCTCCAATTTCCTTTCTAACTAACCTGATATGCCCCGTAACAGGTTCCAGACTGCTGTGTTTGTCTCCCCTGCGTGTATATGGCCATTGCATTATGCAAGTTTCCCAGGCTAACATGGGACCGGTTCTGTCCTGGTCTTTCCTATGCATCCATCTGTGGGATTTCATGCAGGACCCACAGAAATGGTTTGGGTTTTTTTTTCCTGTTCTAAGTAGTTGCCAGTCCCATGTTAAATATTCAAGAAGGTGCTGCTTGCTGAGAGGAATATGTTTAAGTTCATTTGGGGATGATTCATATTCATGCCAACTATTCCTTTTCTTGCCCACTGTTGTGCGAAAGATTTGCCTGTTTCAGATGGGAAGTAATTTTATGTAACCCACGATAGTTGGGCAAACTTAATAGGAGCATTTTCGTGCAACTTAAGGTACAGATTTTATAAGCTTGCAGACATTACTGGGTTACGATAATGGTCTCCTTAGCATCTTCTGCCATGTTTCAGTGTTTCTTTCCTCCACTGGCCAAGAGGAAGCGTGTAAGCCTTGGAAGGTAAGGAGCTTAAATGTGATTCATTCAGTGCCTATCTGGAAGTCATTATCTTCAGAGGATTTGTGATGATAGCTGATGCCATTTGCTGATATTGTAAAAGCCAAACATTGCAGCTGGAGGGTTTTTTTTAGCTAGCAGTGAAAGTTTATGGTACTGGAGTGACATTTTGGCAAAGCACTGCAATGTGTGTTTATGTCTGCCAGTCTCTATTCAGCAAAGCACTGCAGTGGGATGCTTAATAGGTATGAGTGCCAAATTGGAGTCCTGGATTGGTGTGGTGGTGAGAGTTGTATAAACTTCAAAATGATTTGGGACCGAAGTGTGGAGGAAACATGTCTCTGTGGAGAAATAGATTAATCTGTAGTTTCAGAATATCAATCCAATGTCATCTCCTAAAAAAACATAAACAAATAAACCCCACCTGTAGGTTAAGGAGAGAGAGGAAGAAAGAAAGAAGGCAGAATGCTTTTATTAGGATTACCTAATTATTAGTACTATTAGTAGAAAGGAAGTTTATGTGAGGACTAGTGATAATCAGCAAATACCAGTAGCATATGATACAAGTTATTTTGGTGGCTATTTTTACCACCAATAGAACTTCCTAAAGAATCTGTGGGTTAATAAATAAAAGCTTGTACATAGTCTGTGGATGTCTGGGACTTCTTCAAAGCTGCTAGCACATAATGAAGAAGAAGAGATGACCCATATTTCCTACAGTAAACTGTCATTAAACTGTCTGGCTCTTATGTGCTTTCAGCTGTGTTAAATCTGTCCCTTAGAGAAAGTTAAGTGGCCTGTGTAAGGATTCTTACCAATAATTTTTCAGGTTTTAAGTACTTGTCTCAAAGAAAGTGTTTCAAAAGCTTCCGTGATATATCTGGAGACTGGAATTTGCTATGGGAGAAAGCTACATCTAATGTCTCAAATACATCTGAAAATTTAGATTGCAAACCCTTTTTTGACAGTGGCTTGTCTAATGCAAAATATGCCCTGTGAGGAAACTGGAGGTGTAAGCTGCTAAAGTTGTCTTCTAAAAAACTGTGCTTTTTGCAAGAGTGAAGCAGGCAGAGAACCTGATTCTGAAATGTATTGGACATATTGATTGCCCTCCAAGCTTTTGGTGTTAGCTTTCAGAGCTGTTTGCTCATGCTTTGTTAGCACATGCCCAGGAGGTTTGCCAGGCTTGGGTCAGAAAAGTCAAAATGAAGCTCGGGATGAGGAGACACAGCCAATAAAGAACTTTTTTTGCCCTGCTTAGTAGGTTAGCTACAAACAGAAAGAGGAGCAGTCTGTAACTGCACTTCCTTCAGAAGCACATAAAACAGGATTTGTGCCTTTGAAGCTGCTTAATCCCTCTGTCCCACCTCCCACTCCATCCTGCGTGGAAGGGGCATCACCTAGAGCAGCTGATACCCTGCCAGTATTATGTCAGCCACCCATATTTCTTCTCTGGGTCTGTGGGACGAAGCAAAGGCTCTAGGCTTTTTTTGTCTGACCTTTGCTATACCTTTTCATTGTGAAATGTAATTCTTTCTTCATGTGCTATTATATGTAAAGAAGTATGTGGGTTTGTTTTTTTTTTTCCTTACTAATTCCTTGTGATGATTTTAGATTCCAAAGGGTGCACTCTGGTCTAAACAGACATGCATTGCCCTGGAGTGGTGTGAAAAATTCAATTAAGGTGTCAGGGAGAGGATCACTCATAAGAAATGTGTTCTTATCTCTATAGACAGTATTTCTAACAGGGAGTGTCCATTCAAGCTGAAGAAGAGAAGATGCCAGTGGTTGAAACAAACTATCACATCTAAAGAAAATTTTTTTTACAGCTAGAAATGCAAAATATACTTGGGGAAGGAAATTACAAGGGCAACTGAGCTAGGGTAGAGAACACTTAAGACTTGGAGCTTCTTTTAATTTTGTGTGAGCCTTTAGGAAGGAGGCTGGAAGCTGTAAAACCTGTTAGCAGTTCTGGTATTAAGAACTGACTATGAGCTTTTGATTGCTTCTAATGTGGAGTATTTATAATTAATTAAGCTAATCATTTATAATCAGTTAATACTTTAAAGGTGTTGAAATGTGTGGTTTAATTCTAAGCATGTATGCAGTCACTGGCCAGTTTGGTAGAATTTATATCCCAAATGCAGCTTATAGACGATAATGTGCACATGAAACACGTTTTGCCTAATGAATATACTTACGGCAATTAAAAATAATAACATGACACTGTGGCATCAAACACTTTAGTTCATTACTTAACACCGAGCGCATCTTGGCCATGTAAGAACTGCACTCTAAGATGCTTGTTTAACCCCTGTCTGACTTAGCTAATGCTTTGTGTAGTTGATCTGAACAAATACTTCTTCTCAGACTCCTAGCAGCATTGGTTTTAATGGTTGGGTCGCTTTTAATTTTATGCATGCGATATTTCATCTTACAAATCCCTCAAGATATAACCAACAGAGTTCAGATAGACATACTGTATGTAAATTATTTTGTAGAGAAAGATCAGAGGTCAAATGGAGCTGGAGGCTGAATTAATTTCCCTCTCTGGAAAAAATTATTCTAACAGGTCAAGAGAAAAGTCACTGAAAAGGTGATGTAAATATGAATGTGTTTCTCACGGATCTTCAGATGGAAGAAAGATTTCTCCCCGCCCCCCATCCCTACCATGGTCTTAGATAGAAATTTGTCTAAAGTGCATTTGCTGTGATTGACTGTGCCGGACCAATGCATTTAGCATTTAAACACTCTTCCTTGTCCACAGCATGGACACAGAGCTATGTACTTCCCCGTTATGAGCATATATTTGCATAGCAGAAATTTAAAGGGTGAGGGTAGGAGGGAGTAGTAATGGCTGTTGTGATAGAGTGTAGCACAGGGTTGTCAGACCGACAGGTGAAAGATGGAAACTTCTACTAGGAGCTTTGTTTATGTCAGTTGTTTCCTTTTGTTTGCTTGGAATTTATAAAACAGCTTCTTGAAATGACGATGAATTTTTTTCAAACATTATTATTTCCAGTAAATTTAATGTGTTTACTTTTTTAAAAAGTAATTAATAGCTATTCTAGTAGCTTTGAAGGAGGGCATGTGTTCGCATACAGCTGACCTGCTGTCAAAACCGGAGTAGTGAACTTGCTTTTCACGGTCATCAGCATAATGTTTCCTTCATAGTCTATTTTTGGAAGGGGTGGTGTGCTCATCATTCACAGGAAAGGTAACAGATTTAGCAGTGCTTCTTTCCACCTCCTACACACCATCTATGCATCTATGAGATGGGATTTTTAAGTCTTAGTTCTCTCTGCAGATTTGTCCCTGAGCTTCATTTCAGCTATATGTTTTATAACGTGGCTGGTTGGACTGCTGTAAAAGCCTGCTGTTGTCCAAACTGAGAAATAGGGGAGCCTGGGAGAAGTAATGAAACCAGTTTAAAAAAAGCAAACCTTAGGCCTTGCTTTGCAATCTATTTGGAGTGGGATTTGTTCGTTTATCTTTTCCTATTCTTTGTTCCTTAGCTCAGTTTTACAACTCTAGATTTTGTGTTGTACATAATGGGAAGGGAAGCAACCAACCAGAAGCCTTTGCTGGCCTCCTGAAGAAGAATCAGGCTTAGCGATTCATCTTGGTATGCAGACTATGAGAAAAGAACAGGGAGAACTATTGGTCGTACTTGAAATAAAATGGATGAGTGTAGCTGGTCAAGGTGTCATCTCCAAGTTAGCATGTTCTACAGACTGTTAAGGACATTCAGTTGCTTCAGGTTTTGTTTGTGCATCTTGGGTTTAAAGTTGACTGGAGAAAAAGGTAACTGTTTTGACTAGGAAAGATGGTGCTAAACCCAACCTGGCAGCATCCTTTGACAAAATGCTGTTGAAGGCTGCTGACACACCTTGTTTCTGCTGGTAAACCTTGTTAGCCTGGTAGTGTATTCTTTGTGCTAATTGTTACAAAGCCAAGTATGAAACTGTGTTATTTCAGATGGATTACAAAGTTGGTAGATAAAGTTCTGTCTTTAACTCTGTCACTGCTTCTCCCTACAGCTCTGAAATTTGTGCTACCACTATATTAAACACCTTGATCGGTTCCACAGTGCTCTTTATTGTTTACAGGGAGAAATCAGAAAGAAGATTACCCTTATGTCAGGTGTTGTGTGTACAAAACTGATCATAGCTGTGGATGCTCTGTCAAAGGCTCTCTTGATTTCAGGATGAAGATGCACAGAGGATTAGGACCTGGTCAGAGTTGTCTGTGGAATGATAATGTTTCAAGTCTTCAGGTTTTTAAACACTGGTTTGTTTGTTTTTTTTAATTTTCTTTTACCTGAGAGAGAGAGAGAGAGAGCACTCTTCCTTTGTTTTGAAAGTACCTGTATCATTTAGGTGAATGTGAGCGAGTCTGCTCAACAGCGTTTAGTGTAACTCTCTAGGCAGGGCTTGGCATTCATGGTCATATGCTTCTTAGTACCTCTGCCACCCTGTATCTGTTTTACCCTGTAGTAAGGGAAGGTTTACTACCAAACTATTACTACTATTATTACTACTATTATTACTACTTCGTGGGAAGAAGAGGCAGAAGGCAAGTAGTTTTATATCTAGAAGCACTTGTTGCTCTTCTAGGACATGCAACAACAGGTTTCTCTTTTACCTAGTATTGATATCTCCTCTGAAATGCTCTGAGGTTTTTCTCTGCATCCTCTAGCTAGCAGAAGTCTATTTTGTGGCGACAAAGCAGATGGTGGGAATGAGTTGGGTTCAGGAAGGATGGAAAGACTGGGTAGAGGAGGTCTGATGGCCAGGGAACTTGGGCGGGGGGCGGTGCAGGAAGAGTCGCCATGCATCAGAGAAGGCAGCTCTTTTATTCCACTAACATTCAAGCACCATGAGGCAACCTCTTAATCCTGTTTCCTTGGGGTATGGGATGCTGGCACAGAACTCCCCTTCCACAAATCTCTGCTTCTGCTCCTCAGCTGCTGGGAACAGGGAAGAAAAAGGGCTCAGCCTATGATACGGGATGTGCAATGGATTCTACCTTTCTCTTACACCCAGCTGCTCATTTTTTTGCCAGCAAAATAGTGGCTCTGAAGTCTAGCTGCCCTGGAACTTGAATATTTCAGCCTGATGTTTTGCCTTTTTGGCAAACATCGGTCATGAACATTAATCCTGTGGAAGGAAGAGACTATATTTTAGATTCTTTTTTTATAACCACTCTGCATCAGTCCTAATGCTGATCCCATTGATAAATGCCAGGAGACTTATTTGGAGCAGAACTTGATCAGTGATGACTGCTTTTGAATATCACATCCTAACACTTAAAACTGGAGTTTTTGCATGTTCTGATTTAATTTAGAAAAGCAGGGCTTTTGAGTGTTTGTTTTTCAGGGACACAGATTCAGCTGAAGATTTTGATTTATCTGAAAGGACTTGTACAGTGTCCATCATGTCATGTCCTCTTCTACTGCTTTCCTGTCCCACCCTTCAATGTCTGAGCATATTTTGAGCTGTGTGCAAGCCATCACATCAGCCCAAGTGTTGTTAGATTCTGTGTTGCTGACATGTCACTAGCTCACCTAATTAGTACCCCTTACCCCAAGGAGAAAGGAAGTGTTATCTTAGGTTCAACTGAGTCAGATTCTGCGGATCTGCTATTTGAATGGGTTTATAAGCATGAAGGAAGGAGAAAAGTAATTTTCAAAGATTAATGAGTTTAAGAAAAATCTACAGCTACACGTCTTGTATGTGTTTATTATCTAAGTTTATAAAAATCTGAATACCTTCTAAAATTTCCAGTGAGTTAAAATCTGTTCATACTGGACCTTAGGTCAGTGTCTTGCAAACACTCTTGTGTCCTGTGGAGGAGAACCATCCTTTTGGTTTGCATGGGGTGCATAGTGTTTGACCAGCTATTTCATCAGTCTAGTGCAACATCATATTGTGCCATTATCTTCCCTGCTCCATTGTCATGA
This sequence comes from Haliaeetus leucocephalus, assembly GCF_000737465.1. NCBI lineage: Eukaryota > Metazoa > Chordata > Aves > Accipitriformes > Accipitridae > Haliaeetus > Haliaeetus leucocephalus. Next base: position 7,904,538 of record NW_010972576.1, on the reverse strand, counting down.
TCTCTGTAGCCATCCTGAGAAAGTAAAGATGACCACCTTGTATTGGTGGACACTAATCTGCCCTTCACCAGGATGGCAAGGGGAGTGACTGTCTGTTGTTGGGCACAATGCTGACACTCAAAGGAAATGCCAACAATTTCAACAGTGTAAAAATTTCCTTCTAAATGTTGTCTCTCCTCTTATCTATTTTTACTGTTTCAAGAGTGTTTGTTGCGTGTATACCACAGTTGTAACCACTTCTTGCACCTGAGCTCACAGGTGGAGTGGTAGGAGATCAGAACTGGATTGATGCTTTCTTGCTTTTCTTACAAATCATCAACATACAAGTCAAAGTAGTTTTTTTTTTATTACCCTAATGCTCAGATTCAGTTATTTAAATCTATCGAAGGCTACCTTGCTTGCCCAGGTGTAAACAGGTACGTGATTTTTATCCAGAGTGGCTATGCAGGAGAAAGATGAAGTAGAAGATGTAGTTTGGCTAGAAACTTCTTTGTTAAATATAGTGATGGTCCAAGAGAAGTAAGATCTCATGTTGACTTTTGGGATTTTGTTTACATTTAGCTGAGCATATCTGGCATTCAGGGAGAAAACCATACCTGTCATAGCATTTACTAAAGATTTTTCAGAAGGAAGAAAACTTGTAGTAATTTGTAATTTTTGTTTTGACATGAACTGTCCACTGCTTGCAAAAATCACTTTAATGTAGCTGTTAAAATCATGACTGTGTTTCAAGCTACTGTACGTAGTATGTTAATGAAGAGCTTTACTGCGTTACAGTATGTTATCTGTAACATCCCTTATTGTAAGACTGTCATGTAATTTCAGATTGTGGTATCAGAGTTGCATTGGATTGTTTTGGTTTTTTTAAATCTCTTCTGGAGGGGAGGAGGGAATTTGGCTGGCTCATCCCCAGACATTGTGGCCTGTCTTTCAAAATGCCCAACTATCTGTTGATCACTGGCTCTCTTTGTTAGAAGAAAACACGGTGCTTTGACAAAATGTCATTCTGCATGTGACACCATTTGAGACTGATTTGAGGGTGGGGACAAAGAAGTGCAGAAATCCTGTTTATCTTTGCATCAGAGGAGCTATTTCTCACAATGAAGCATTGCATGAAGTTTCCTCACTTATTCCGGAGTGAGTAGCTAACAAAAGTTCAGAAGCTACAGAAGCTTGGGAGTGAGGGAGCCTGACCAAGAAGCTACTCTTTTGGCTGATGAATTGAACTGTGGCTCTCGAGAAGCACAGCCTGCTTCAGTTCCAAAATCAAAGGGCAGGAGACCAGAGTCCAACACTTGCATGCTCTGTGGACTAGCGTTGGGAAGACTTGGGACACACATTTGCCAGTGGGGTGTGCATGAGAAAGAATTGTTCACTTGAGTGCGTGCTTCTCATGATCATCTTTGTCCAGGAGTGCTAGACAGGCTTAATTGCTTTAATACATTAATGTTAATACTAGAAGTGCATCAAGGGTAACACTCTTCTATTCTTCAGCCACTCAGTAGTGCTTTGGTGAGCAGGTGAACTGAACTGAACTGAACTGTGGTCCATGGGGTTACTCAAGAAAGAAGGAAGAATTTCAGCATTTGACAGGTTATTGCAGGAAAAACATGCAGAAGTGAATGGGCATATTGATAACATAAAATAATCTAAACTACATACACAGGTATGTATGTAACTGGTGACGTGCAACTAGAGTATTTAGCAATGCTAGTACATGGTTTTGTAGTTGTTCTGATTAATCATGTGCTTTCTCAGTCATCTGTCTAAGTAGACTGGCTACAAGGAGTGCATAGTTTCGTTCAGCAAAATCAGTCCTTGGGATATTTGATATTTCCATACAGAGTTTTTACCAGTTCTTTTTGGACTCTGTCTTCAGAACAGTTGTGACTCATTTCTGCTTGGCTTTTACTGTTGGAGCAATGCATGCTGCAGTGTTCAAATTTTTGTTAATAATCTCGACCGTCATATGGTAAAGTTGTATATAAGAAATAAATTATAGTAATTGTCCTTGACAAACAAACAAAAAAAAGAGAGTTTTGCCACCAGGCATTATTGAATAATGATTAGAAACAAGTTTCTAGAGAGTGGAAATAAATGGGGTGTGTAATTTCTCTGGCTTTAAAATGTGACATGAAAATATTTTGTTCTTTGTATTGTTCTTGCATAGCATCTTGAGGGTTGTCCTCTCTACTTTAGTGGGGGAGTCAGCATTAGTCATCTGGGCAGGTGCTCCAGAGAAATCAAGCAATAGGTGGATAAGATTCAAATAGTACAGAGCAGCAAATAACATCGTATTCTGGCTATGCAAGAACAGTGTTGGGGGCTGTTAAATTCATCCCTTGATCCCATTTGATATGTGTCTTTGTCTGCATGAAGAAGGGCTGTTTTGAGCCTGTCAACTGTCAGTTCTATTTTGTAACAATTTTTCTTTGATCAACCTGGTATATCTTGTAGTTTGGCAAGATTTTATAGAAACTAGAATTTATTAGGGACAAGAGGGTTGGTGGCAGCTGGGCAAAGGCAGCAATTGAGTTTTCTTACTTCCTTTGACAGTAAGCTTTTGTCTAGCTTTTCTCAGCCACCTCAGCATGGACTGACACTCTTTGAGGGTGAGTACAGCAAGGAAGGATGGGGCAAGACAGGAAGGGATGATGTTGTCAGTCAAACCTACTTAACAGAAAAATTTGTGTTCCATTTACTTGCTGTTTGCTTTCTATTCTGCTTCCTGTTGAAGATTGTTCTGGACTTTGAGTACTTAATTATGCCATATAAACAGTTTTGTTTTTCAAGACTGTGTGGAGACTGAACATCTGAGATAATTTGGTGCATGGCCAGATTTCTTACTGAATACTCTATTCCACTTCTTGATCATCAGTACTAATATAATTGTGATATTAGTAAAAAGATTAAGAAGTACAAAAGCCAGGGAGCAGGATGTTCTTGTCAGAGGGATACTGGATGGTTCTTCAGCTGTGAATATACAAAATAATGATTGGTCAAGCATTGCACAGAAGTGCTTCACAGTAAAAAAAAAAAAAAAAAAAAAAAAAAAAAAAAGGCACAGATGTGAGTTGTGCTGTTGGACAGATCATCCAGACTGTCATGTGTTTGATTTCCTGGAATACTATTGTATCAATATGCATTTAGTCTATTGTATGTGCCATGATAAGTTATGGCATATACTGCCTTTTAACTTGCTTTCCCTTACAAAAGACCAGCATATTTCCTATCCTGTACACAGACTTTTTAACTCTGTAGTAAGTAATAATAAGTTAGAACTATCCTGTCTCCCCCCCGCCCCTGCCCCTGCTTTCCCCTCCTTCTTCCTCCTTTCCCAATCCAAGCAGTTTGGGTCTTCACTGCCATATTCTCTGGAATACAATAAGTTATTAGAGTCTTCTTCAGACTGCCAGAGAAGCAGACAATTATTGCAAAGTGAGTGGAGTTTTTGATCTGATACCAGATAGAGCGATCACAAGGCTGGTGATCTTTAGGTTCTCAAGCAGTTATTTTATAAGGACAGAATAGTTGCACACCCTATACTGTAGTCTTTGTCCTTCATGTCCATCACTGCATGTCCATCACTAGAAGGAAAGGGGTTTAGATAGAAATGGAACAGAGGGAAGTTTTTGGCTCCTGTGGAGTTTGGATTCTTTGAAAATTCTTCAGTCTTTTTACTGGTAGTGATCAAGGTTGGAGACATGTTTACAACAGGGAGATATTTCAGAAGAATAGACCTGCAGCTATTAAAATATCAGTGAGATGCGTGTGAAATTTTGCAGCAAAGTGATTACACTTTTAATTTCAGAGGAAGAATTTTGCCTTGCTTATTTTTGCTGTACCTTCTAATGCATACTAATTCTTTCATCTTTGTGATTTAAGTGTTATCTTAGTACTTGGGCTGCATTTGAAGTGTTTCCTACCAGAACACATATGCAGTAGCATGAGATAGAAGTACCATTCTGTGCATGTTTTTCTTGACAATGTCTTTCTTCTGTATCACATTATTCAGACAAGATTGGCTCAAGTGCCACATATAGATGTCTGTTTGAGAAAGGAGATGGGAAACTGAATTAAGTGTTCAGTGCCAGTTAGTATTTGAAGATACAGTTTAAAAGTACATATTCAGACAGTGTGAAGTGGCAACGCTGAGTTCCTATGTGACTTGTTCTGCTCAGTCCAGACGTGATAGATAGATATAGATGCTGTAGAAACAACTGGATTTGTATGGTCCTAGTCTATTTTAGAAGGTAGTGAGCATCATGAGTCCTAATCAGTCTGTCAGCATTGACTGCGTTAGCCTTGAGACCAATCCTTGTGGAGAATAAATCACTACCTCTTGCATGGCTGGGGAGGAGGATGCCTTGTGCCTTAATGGGTTGCATTGAGGGGGGGGATGCACACAGGCCAGCGTTGGCCTGAAGCTGATGTGTTGATACTTCTCTTTCTGTACCTCTAATCCTGGACCAGACCCACCAAAACCACATTCCCCAATCAAAAGGGATTGTCTTCTAAGCACTCACAGGGCTTCCCTCAAACCTACTGTGAACTGAAGTAAAAGCTTTTAAGTAAAACACGACATGGTTTTTAGCAGTCTTTGGGTGAAGAGTCCTGTGCTGTTGTCTGAAGTCGCACTGTATCCTGAAGAGTGTCGTTTGGATGGACAGAGGAATACAGTTCTCCAGGCGTTGTAGGTGTACTGCTCTTTTGCTTTGGGAGTTTTTTGCATATTTTTCTTGGATAAAATACAACAGAAACGTAGCTCACTAGAACAGGGTCCTCAAACATTTAAACTGACAAAATCATTAGTCCTTACACTCTGAAGAGCATGCAGATTATTTCAAAGAACTTAAAAGCCAAATGTCACTTTTCATCTTCAGAACAGATGCTTCTAGTCTGTTAGAAATGCAAGGCAGAGAGCTTGGATTTCTCTTGCTCTTTGCGAGGCAGAAGAATATAAGCTACATTAATTAGTCCAGTTAGTAATGTTGATGTCAGAGGTGGGAACCTGAACTGGCCAATTGTCTGCCAAACATAGACATGTATGTTAAGGATAGATTCACTGCCTCAGTATCGATTTAGGCACCTACAGGTAGTGTTTATATGGCTTATTGGAACATCCCCCAGGGCTTTACCAGCCGCTATTTACACTTGTTAAAATTTGTCAGCACTCCTAAAGCATTTTAGAAACTGTGCTGTCAACAGTTTCTGAACACTGAAAGAAATCTTGATGCCATCTGTCTAGTAAAGAACAGCCCAACCCTGATGAATCGCTTGTCCTCTTAAATTTAAACTAATTAAAATTTTATTTGGGTGATGATTGTTTGTCTTCAGCTTTTTAAAGATTAAATTTCTTACAGTAACAGGAAAACAAAGCTTGGTAGCAATCTCTTTGAACAACGTTTCTATTTAAAAGCTTCTAATGCAAAGGCAAGGGGGAGTCTCATGGACTAGCATGAAATTCAAATGTGACATTGAGTTGAGTTGTTCAGACTCAGAGCTGCATCTTTTGGTATTGCTGCTTCAGAGTCTTCAGCATTGGGCCAGGTTTGCAATGTAGATTTAAATTGTTCATTATGCTTCCTGAAATTACAACCATCACTGAAACGTTTGAAGTCTTTTATGGTTTTAATATCTTTGTGGATTTGGGAAGGAAAAAAATGGGGCTTGGCCTTCTATGTTGTCTGCTGAATTAAAAGGAAATGTTTGTTAAGTTCTGTTTGAGTCAAATCAGACTCAAATGGCTGGAACTTCAGTTAACATGTGTTGCCATAGCCTTATTTGTTTCTCAGGTCCAAAATGTCTAAAAATGAATGTATAAGAATATCAGCTGTAGTTTGTCTGTCTGGAAACTATTCTGTGTAGCTGCTGTTGTGGTTTTTTTTGGTTTTGGTTTGCCTTTTTTTTCCCCTGGGGTGAACCAGGTCAGAGTGAAGGTATATTCAACTGGGGATGTGATAGCAGGCTGAGAAATCCCTCTGTCTAGAATGATGTTTTATAACATGAGATGTGTTTCATACTCAGCAGGCAACACCATCCTGTTGCTGTAGAAGAGCAAATGATTCAATTCCTGATTATAAACACCCAAGTAATTCCTGGGAATGACAGCAGTGAGCATTCAGTATTAAAGACAGAAATAATTTTCCTCCTCAGGGGCAAAAGGGGAGAATTTTGAAACAAAAGCAAAACAAAAAAAAAAGGGGGATGAGTGTTCTGTAACTTCTCTACCCCCAGCAAGGGTATTTTTCTTACTTGATAGTGGCACTATTCATGATTTCAGTTGCCATTAGCTTGAGTAGACATTGATCTTACAGTAAAAAAAAAAAAGAAAAGCCCTTAAGGACGTTTATCTACAGGATTATGCACTCTCAAGTGAATGAATAGTATGAATATTTGCAGGGATATTCACCCTCAATGAGATATGGTAAGTATCAGGAAAAATAGCAGCTGAAGCAGTCTCTACCTTCTTGAGAACTTCCCACCAACATACTGGAATCAATCACATGGTGGAGATGATTAACAGCCTTATGGCTTTTACAATTATCATATCTCTTTTCATATCCACAGTGGACAGAAATGGCCTTTGACACATTCTGAGTTCTTGTACTTTCCCTTCTGCATGTGTAAGCTGTTTTGAACATATTGTATTGTATAAGGGAGCTGTCCCTGGCCACTTTCTTTTTTCCCTTCCTGGTGCCTACTGACTGAGAGAAAACTTCTTCATCTTTAAGGAGTCACATTGATTTCCTAGGGGCATGAATAGCTGCTACAACAACTATCCATCCTCCCCCTCCTTGGAAATTAGCATTAGGTGTTTTAGTCCCTTTGCTCATAAATGCATCAGATATAAGAACCTAAGAAAAGCTATAAACATTGGTGTGGCATGGGAATCTAATCTCAAAGATGCAGGACGTGTGGTATGGTCTTACTCCACAATATTCTCCCCTTACCAGCAAGGATTTGCAATTGGGGAACTTCCTAACTCAAAGGTGCCAATAGGCTGTATGAAAGGTGCTATGTTTCTCTATGATACCCCTCAACTTGTCCAGTGGTTATTTGAATTCATATAACCCTCTGCAGCCACAATATCCTATGGTAAGGTTTTGATCATGGCACTGCTGATTTTATTTGATGTCCTTCAGTTTTCATCTGTGAAGACAGCTGACCTATCATTCCTTATCATCTCTGTGCTGTTTAGCAGGTAAAGGTCAAGTTGATGATCAAAAAAAAATCAGATCTGAGCTCTTTCAGTTGCTCTTCATCCTGATATTTTTTGATGTTAACTGGGTTTCTGTTTTTATTTGCACTTCCTGAAAAAAATTCACATTGTAATAAAATGAGAGAGAAGGGGAAATCCTACATTTTTATGTAACTAACTCATTCAGTGGAGCTGTGTTTTTGTTGTCATAGACTGAATGATTATAAGGAACTGAAAAAAAAAAAAATCTATGTTGGTCCAAGTAGCCATCTTTTTCCTATAATACATTTTCTCATGCTTATTTCGAGACTTTGTTATGCAGAAAAGAAATTTCAGGTGTTCTGTCCACAAATGATGTGTGAACAGATTTCCATTTCCATGAATTTTCCCATTATTCAAAATTATTTGGCTGTTCCAGCCTATTGATTGCTCTATCTGTTATTTGCAATTTGTTATTTGTACTCTGCATTTGGTCACTGATTGTGCGTAATGTTCCTGCTCTTGGATAGAAAGTCTTCCAAGCTCACAAAGCCTTTTTGAAGGGACTGTGCAAATACTCTGGCAAATACATTAGTGCATGCATATTTGTAGTGGCTTTTCATATGTATGATAATAGAACGTAAATAAAAGGAATGGTGAATGCAATTGAAATGGTTATAAGAATTGTGTTTGTACAAGTCTTCTGGAATATTTTGTGATGGATTAACGTTACTGCAGTTTCTCCTGGATACTTTATAAAATAGGTGTTGTAAAGACACTGTCTTCAAATTTCTCTTTCCTACGCAATGTTGAGAGAGAAATTCATATTGGCTATTTCTACATGATAAACCTTAAGTTATTTTATACTTTATTTAAAATAAAAAAAATAAATCCATAAGTGGAAGTACCACTTAGTCCAAGACAAATTGCATGCAACTGCTACTGTCTCAGGAATGGTCTGGTGCAATAATTTGGACATCTGCTTATTTAAAAAAAAATTAAGACTAAGCAGTGTCTCTCTATAGAGAGCATCATCACAGCTGATGTTGGAAATTTTGGCGGGAAAGGGAATCTGCCATTGTGGGTATGTATGGGCATTAGCTGGATGCTTCTTTTGTAGGAGACTTACTGAGATAGTTAATTGTGCAGACCTTTAAACTGTTGTCATTAAGTTTCAGACTTAACAGCCAGAAATGAAGGGGAGAGGTGACATCTCTGAGCTGTCATTTGGGTCTTTCTGTGGTTTTGAGCACACGTGTATGTAACAGTTACACTTGGCTCATGCTTTCAAAATTTCCTGATAGAAATAGTTGGGTTTTGGGGGGTTTTTTAAGTGAAACTTTAAGCTCGTGAACAAATACAGATAGGGCTTCCGGGATAAATTCTGGAAGTTTTGTGCTTGAGATTCAGTTTCTAGATTTTTGTGTTCCTGTTCTGCTGCCAGTATTCAGAATTACTTCCACTTCATTACCACTTCTAAATCTGTGACTAGTGCACTGTCTTTTCTGTCACAGATCTTTAAGGAAGATGTTTAAAAAAAAATAAAATCCCTTTAGTAACCAATGAGGCACCTTCCTTCAAATTGAAACACTGTCAATTTTCAGTATTCTTTCTTTTCAGCCTTTCAGTTTTAATACAAAAGGCCTTGTTTTTATTCAAATCAGTTTGAATTAGTTTTTTAATTAAGAATTTGAGGTACAACATCAGCTGCTTCATTAAAATCTAACTATATTAATTCCACTGTGCCCCCCTTAATCCTCTGATTTTGCAGTTCTGTGCAAAAGAAGTAATCTTTTCAGACAAGATTTGCTCTTGTGTTTTGTTGCTTGTGATTCTGTTTCCCTCCAGGCCCAGGATTTTCAACTGTGTGTAATGTTGGCCTACATCTCTTTCCAGTGCAGTCAGTGGGAGACTTACTGATCTGTTCTGTGAGACCATCTTTGGGGCCTATGTGGTGTGGTTCTCAAATCCCCACCCTAGATGTCTAATTTTTTGTCCATGAAGTGCCAGGGTACCTTGTGACTCTCTCTGGTTGTTGGTTGACTTTCACTGACGCTTATATTAGACCACCTGAAGATCTGGTCAAGTATTCAATAGAAAATTTGGTAGGGAGGTAACTAGACTTTCAGAAAAACATGGTATTTCACTTCTAGGTGTTTTTCATTTCATTTTTTGGTTTTGTGGTTTTTGTAGTTTTTTTACGTAGGCTTGTCCTGGTTATTTTACTCCCTCCTCTGAAGCAACTGGAGGGAAGGTTGCCTTCAAATGTGTTGTTCTTACATTCTCTCTAAGGCTATGAAAGAAGAGAAGCAGTGTTTGCTTGAGAAAGTGGGAATAGCATACCCATTTTAGCTTTTTAATGATGCAGTTCTCTCCCATCAACCTCTTACTCTCTGTGCAATGGGAGCCTATCCTTGGCAGTGGAGAAAGCAATTCAGCAAAGCTTTATTTGCAGATAACTCTACAATTTTGACTGTTTCCAGGTAAAGGAAACTTAAATTGCTGGTTGTCCTGTTGTGTTTTAAAGAGCACCAACTAATTACTTTGCTTTGTTCTCAGCAGCAATAAAATAAGTGATGTCATTTTAGCATTAAAAATTAGGACACTGTCCAAGGCAATTGTTGAGTGACCCATAATTAGGATTCTAAATTCAGGGTGTCTAATTTAAGATTAATTAGAAGTGCCTTAAAATAGGTATTTCTAAAGTGCCTCCAATTGGGCTTCTCAGTGTTACTAATTCTAAACCACTCTTAAATGAACACAGGCTTGGCCAAAAAGTCCAACAACAAAAATTCCTCAAGCCGGTGATTAAAACCCCACACTCCACCCAAATGCATGCCATAAATAAGTGACATACTCCTACCATGACAAAATTAGTTGAGGAGAAAAAAGGCTCATGGTAAAACTTGTAAATGTCATCTTTGTTAGCATGGCGCATGTAGGAGCCTTTTCTAAAAAGGAGGATTCAGTACTATGTGAATAGATGAGTACAGTATGTAAAGACTCGTGAATAACATAGTAACTCTCAGTCTTGCATTATGCAGTATGTTGTTGGGAATGCTATTTCTTGCTGTTTAATTTCTAAGACATACTGTTCCACCAGCTACAATGCAGCACTGAAATTATTGCTGCTTTGGGGAAAAGGAAATAAGGCCATTGGTTTCATTTGTTTGAGCCTCTGAGAAAGATACAATTCTGTTGTGTTCAAAACAAATGTACAGAATTGTCAGAGAGTCTGGGGACTCCAAGTACGTAACCACACAAGTACAATTTAGGACAGGTCAGACAGAAGCTTTGTTCACTATGGTCACAGTGGGGAAAACATTGGACGGCATCTCCCCCTATGCATCCATGTGCTCTGCCAAGAGATTGCAGAGACCCAACCCATAGGCTGTTTCAGAAAAAAAGAAAGGTGAGGAAAACCAATCATTTCAGTGTTAACAAAGCCAGGTACCCATCGCTGGAAGGGATGGGCTCCTCAAGTAGCTTGCTAACCACCACAATTCAAAGAAGGAATGAAACAGTAAATAGCATTACAATGTGGGGAGATGGCTTTTGGTGGAGCCCATAGGAGTGGCACACCGGGTACTACTATCTTGGAAGCGGGGGAGTTACAAACCATCACACACTGTTAGCTTTTAGTCAAAGGGAATGTTCTTTTATGTAGGATAAACTTCTTAGCCAGATCCCTCAAACCTTAAATACTAATAATTTTATCACCACAGAGTGACTGAGAGAAAACTTAGAGAATTTAAAAACACAAGATTTTCCTAAAGGCTGTAGCTGTAGTCACTAAAGCATAAGGAATGATCTGTATTTGGGAAGTTCAGGAGATGTGTTGTTCACTATGTTGGCTTAATAATTTCTCTGTACCTTTGCTGAGAGTTCAGCACCTTTTACGTTTCAATTAACTTGTTCCCCATTAAAATGTGTTTTGATACATAATTCTGCAAGGAAGTGGTTTTATTGTGGTTCTCAGTGATTTCTTCAAACAACATGAGAAACGCTAAGGATTCTGACTGAACAAGAATCAACAGACAAACTGAGAGTTAGAAT
>NW_010972576.1:7883738-7893292 GCF_000737465.1 Haliaeetus leucocephalus | reverse complement strand
AGAATGAGGATAGCAGGGAAGTGAAAATTGGCTACAATGTGTGTCAGAAAACTCTTCTGTGAGCAACCTAGTGAGTTATGACTCCTGGTGGAAACTTACTTAGTCATTTGAGCAGAAGAGAAGCCAGTACTGTTGCATGCTCTCCGCCTTATTATTTTTTTTTTTAAGGGCAATGGACAGTGGTGCCAGAGATTATAGAAAGAATGACAGAGAGTGTATTTCCTGCAGTGAAAGACTGAGGATAAGTACTTGGTGGGCTATGTTTCTGTGTTTGAAAGATCAGCATGGGGGCAGAATCAATATCAGAGTTTGTAACCTACACTAAATAATGAGGGGATGCAGCCAAAACAACTATATACAGCCTGTGGCTAAGGTAGTGATGGGAGCAGCATACACTGGAAAAGCAATCTGCATTATTCCAAAGAAGGACAGCACGTGAAAATAAATAAAAAACATTAGTTCAACAGGCAAAAAGATAAAAGCAGTGGCAGCATATAAAGTGATCAGTAAAGACCCAGCAAGGTATCCGATGTGGAGAACGTGGCTGAAAAACAGTTCAAGGCTTCCTTTTTCCCGGCAACAATTGATGTTTTGGAGGACAGAATAAAAAAAAAAAAAAGGAAAAAGGAATATTAATCCTGAACAGCATTATCTGGGTGGTACACAAACTTTTGTATGGCTCCCACTGAACACCTGTTTAAATGAGGAAAACTTTTTTTCTCTATGTAAGATTCATGTCCCTTTTCTCTGCTGAGGACTGGGAGGATAAGTTTTCTTCCTAGAAGGCAAAGGAGTTCAAAGGACAGCTATTTGTAGGATGAAACTGAGGAAGACAGAACATGTGAAGGCTTTGTCAAGGCCTTGACATGAATTGAAGTGTAGTTATGAAGCTGGTGAATTCTGGGGATGTAATCATTAACAATTAGATGTTTTGCCCTTGGAAACAAGCAGTCAGAGAAACCGACAACAATGCACAATAACCTGCCTGATGGCAGATGAGCACATAGTCAAGAGAAGTTCCACAAAAGTATGGGAAGTGGCACTTGCAGTTGGTGACCCTGCCGTGAAGTCTGTGCATCCTCCCAGGATGTCAAGAAAAAAATCAGAAATTAATATATTGTATTGTCCTGCAGAAAATAAATAATTTCCATGAATTGTTGTTCTGGTGGAAATGGGGACAGTGACATTCAGTTAAGGATTAGTGTAGGAAGCAGGGAAGAAAATTCAAGGTTGAATGAATGAAGTGAAGCTTTTTCCAGGTTCTTCCAGTACCAGTTGTAAATGAAATGGCTGATACTGAACACAAGCTGCTTCTATAACAAAAAGGATCACTGAAACAATTTCCATGAAAGTAAGATACCTCAAGGGCATGTTGCTAGGCAAAATTAATTTTTAACTCTTGGGATGCATTTTGAGCTGCTTTGAAATTTGGATCCATGGACAGAGGCCGCTGGAAAAGTAGGAGGAATGGTTCTGCTCCATCATAAACTTCTGGTGGCTTTGTATTGAATCACTGAAGATCTTATAAGCCCTGTTTCCCTACCTGTAAAGCTTGTAGTATGTTTCTGCCTTCTCTATGTAAAATGTAAGAGCTTAGTATGCTGCTGTTGTAAGCAAGTTTAAGACTTCCAGAGGTTAACATCAGCACAGTGTTTAGTAAAACATTCAGAACACTAAAATTCATGGATGTAGTTGACAGAGGTGTATAGACTGTGTTTGATCTCAGTTTAACTCCATGGCAGAGCTTGAGCACCACTCTTCCCAAAAGTCATTCCTGTGCAAGACTGGTTAACACTGGCTATTTTGTGCTGGGTGATCTATTTGCCAGAAGGTGATTAAGTGAAGATGGAGTCCCCCAATAACTGGGGCTCATAGGTAACATAGCTATTATCATAATGATAACACTAGGAAAAAAAAATTGAAACATTACATGGAAGTGCTGGGAAGAGGGCTTGAATGTAAGAAGGTGACTAAAGCTGTCTTATTAGCTTTGGGGGTTATTTTTCTCTATTTCCTTATTGGTTTTGAGTAGTTGAGAGATCTGTTTTCCTCACTTAGTTCACATGTTTCCCATCAGAAACTCTAGAGGAACAGAGCCATCGAAAACAAGGACTTAATGGTTTCATCAAAGCTGAACAGATTTGATTGAGACATTTCCTTTCATTACACCATGGAAGTTGGATTAAGAATGGTAGCTTTTGCTAGTTCATTCCTTTTTGTATTGATTTTACACAGTAAGATCTTAAGAAAGTGTTTTCCTTGCTATCTACGCATTTTGTTTACATGTGTTCTGGTCTTTGTTTTTATACCATATTCTTAGATGCCAAATAACATAAATAGAATTATTTTCCATATTTAAATAAATAATTGTTTTAAAGAAGGAAAATAAAAATAAATCTACACTACTAATTTGAACAACACTGTATATGTGTGAATACCAGGATAAATTTCTGGTAGGAAATAGGTTAGGAGAAAAGAAGGATACTCTTCCTCTTCATACAGGTGTTGCTGGGAAATGGCTGTATGGGATCTCTAATTATTCCCACTTTGCAGGCAAGAACAGGACACCTGCTTTGACTTTTGGGCTCAGGAAAAGTTACTACAAAGTGACAGGACCATAGATTTTGCCTGTGGCAGTGACTCATTCTTGTTTTTTCTTGTGGTTCTTCTGTATCTATTTTCTAGGAGTTTGTGGACTCTGCTTACATGGTTACTCTTAAAAACCACTTCCTCTGCTCACCCTCACTGTCCACCCACCTCTCCTCTCCCTCCTAGAACCAAGGATGAGATTTCCCCATGGCTCACCACAGGGTAATCGAAGGCTTGGGGATGTGGAAGAAGATGCTGCCACTGGCTCTGTCTACAGTTGCTGTAGGGCTGTTTCCTGAAATGATGATGCTTTCCAATATCACTGCTGTTTCCTAAGTACTTTCACCTGCGCTTTTTGTGGCCATGCAAGTTAAGAATTTTGGTAATGCTAGAGGAGTCCATGTGATGTAGAAAAGATGTGATAAGGCTGACAGCCTCGTATTTTGCTTTTTATTATCATTTCTGAGCATCCGAGAGTATAAGCCTAAGAGACAAACGACAGCTCTAGTCCTGAAAAACTTGCAACCACAAAGCTTGATCCAAAACTGACTGGGCTTTTGGAAATAATGCCGCTGACTTTGGATCTGGGCCTTTTGCTTAACGCCAAGCACGTTAGCCTTATGTGGTTTTGATCAGGTAAAATATAAACTTGAAAAAGTGTCAATATAATAGATGCTTGTTTTCTTCTTAGAAAGCTATTGCAGTGTGGGAGCTCACTAATTAGTTCAAAGATGCCTTCTGAATGTGTGTCAGTCACCACTGTTACTAGCAGCTGTCGAATGCTGCCCAGGTGGTCATTTGATCTGATTTGTAGTAACTTAAAAAGATGGATTCCTGCACGTCTCAGACATATGTCTACTCTCCCCCTAACAGCTGTACTGGCAGTAGAAGCCAGAGATCAACCAAGCAGATCATGTCATGGTCTTCTTATTCTTAAAATTAATGGTTAAAAAGTAAACATAATTTAAATGATTGATTTAGATGATCTGCACTGACAGATATATAAATAAAAATCTGGCCTGATTTTCAGAAAGGACTAACTAAACAGGATATTCTTTGAGAAATAGGTTTCTAAAAGCTGTCTTGTTTTGAATATCCAACCACCCTCTGATAATTCATCCAGAAGAATTCCTTACAGGCCAGTTACAAAGTCTTGTCTTCTAGCAGAATTACTTGTAGTGGATAAACTATAATGATATAATTGTCTAATGTTTAGGCAGTTCTGCTTTATGGTAAACTTAAATTATATTGCAAAAAATAATATACCTGATAACATTTCAAATTTTCCATTTCCGGTATATTTTACACATTTTGCCTATGTTTTCTTAATCTAGTGTTATATAATTAGGAACTTCTGGGTTTGCTGCTGTAAGTTTTATGTGACATATCAAATGTTTTAATATTAATTTTAATATTGCTGTTCTATCAATTTCTTCATTTCCTACTGTGAAGAAACATAGCTCAGTCCACGCAGCACCCAGGAAACCTCTGTGCACAAAACTGGGTAATAAAAATGACAACAAATAAAGAGTTGATACTTATAAAATAGGCTGAGGCTTGCAGCTGTGCAGCAGGAAAACACGAAATTCATTAAGTAGTTAATGAGCTCAGTGGTTTTAAGTGTGTGGGAGGAATGGTTTTGTTTTATTGAGGTTGGAATCTTGACAGCGAAGGAGAGGGGGAGGTAACTTTATAAGAAACATTCAAATGTTCTGAAATCCTGGTTTTCTCCTGGCTCAGGGGAAAAAATGTGTACCAAATGTAAGGAAATTACTAACTGCACTATTTCATATTGGAAAATATAGAAAGCAAAAGACATGCAACTCTGAAAATTGCCTCCCATGAATCACACTGCAAGAAACACCAGGACTTGGTTCTTGTAAAGGACCATGTGTGTGCTTGGGTTTGTTCTTCTGTGTGGGTATGTGAACTCAAGCGTGTGTATACAAAAATCCTGAGCAGGATTAGGACATCGGGGTGCTGCTGTTAAAATAAGTGGAACTCGTGGGTATTGTTGGTTTAAACTTTCTTGTGGAATCACCAGTGCTTGGGCTGAGCAAGGGTTGTGGGGATCAGGGTCACATCATGTTCCTTCAAGCCTGCTTGCACCAGCTAGCTAGGCTTCTGCGTATTTCTTCCTTAACACATATGGCATCAAAACAGCATCTAACCTGAGGGAAAGTACTCTTGTTTTCTTGCTGTGATAGATGTTGTTGGTGATACAGGCCTTACATGAGTCAGATATTAGTCACAGAGCATTCTGCAAAGATGCAGGCTGTAACTTAGTATGCAGAGAATGGAGTGGTTTTATGTAGTGCAGCCCCTACTTTCTAGTTGAAACAGATGAGCAGGATGATGGGATTAAAGACTTAGGATCTTACTAAAGGCCAAGCAAGGCTGGGGCTGAGGTTTTGGTTGGCACCTGTGCCAGGGATGCAATGGGGAGAGAGCAGGGAGTACTGTGTGCATTTCCCAGGTGCTGGCTACACCTAAAGGGACCCAAGTCACTCAGGTCCCAGCTCAGCTGTGCTGAGTCAGATGAAAAGCACCTATGAGCAGCACTGCTTGGGCTGCCCTTCTCTACCTGCCAGCCAAGGATATGCTGGTGTCTCTGCAGTGCCTACGGTGCTTGTCGTGAGCTGCACCCTGGTGTCAGCAGGCAGTGGCTGTGACATACTTTCTGTTTCAGAATAGCAAAAACCTTCCTCACTTTACATAAAAATAAAAACCATGTGAAGCAGCTGAGTAGCATGTACTGATAGTGTAAAGTTGGCAGGAGAGGCAGAGCTTTCACTCCTTTCTTCTAGACGCTAACGCGGGCTGTGCTTGGATGAAGAAGGAATGAGACTTGTGATTGATGTGTGGTTCAGTGTTTGAGCATTGCCTGGCTTCCAAAGGCAGAGAGTTCAATTGTTTTCTCTGTCAAGAGCTATGCCAATGTAAAAATGGCACTTGCAACAGGATTTTTCAAATGTTCTGTCGTCATAGGTAAAACCAGATTTTTGAGAGATTCAATATGCTACCCTGGACCTTAAGTCTGATTATCCCTTTGGTACTCCTGTGGAAGCTGAGCTACTTTGAAAAATAGTCCCTGGAGTATACTTAATATCATAATAAATTTTACCAGTCCACATGTCTGAATAGTTTTAACCCGCTTTTCTGAGCTTCTGGCTTGCACTAGTTTTCTCAGGCATCAGGTGGATTGGAATTTATTTTTTTTTAAATAAAATGCAATTGTGTAATATTGATTATGGGAGCTGAGAGCATAAGAAAAAACACTCAATATCATGAGGAGGGTGACTAATGTTGGCAACACTGGCAATGCTGATAGACGTTAAAAGATGGAGAGCAGATGGTGTTTCATGATTTTTTTAATACTTTGCTTATCATAGTATCTCTAATGTAGCCCTTTAAAGAACATTACCTGAATTTTAACCTTTTCCTTCTCTCACAAGAAAAAAAAGTGAGAATAATCATAATTTTTTGAATGCAGAGGCTGTGTTATGGTCGCATCTGGTAATGTCACAGCATGGTACCTAAAGCGTCTCTGCGTGTGTACAAAGATTTGTTTGTGCTCGGGAGGCACTGCTTTGTATCAGCAGTGAGCATTTTATTTTCAACTTTTCCCTCCAAAACTTCCTGAAGAAAACAGAAATTGTAAGTAAACATGGCATGCCTATGACTTCAAAACCATGGCAAGCCTCTAGGATTATTTGGCTTTGTAGCAGTACAAAGCTTGTAACTCCACACTTCAAGTGAACCTCAAGAAGCAGTGTGGGAAGCAGGTTGCCCAGGGGAGAGACTGGGAGCCGGTTCCTGCTGTGCAGTTTGTAAAGAGCAAGCATCAAAAGGCAGTTTTTGCTTGTGAACTTTACAGACTTCGAAATAGTTTTTTTCTCAGGAGTCATGTGGCACTGGGAGAAAACTACTAACTACGCAGTCTAATAATTATGGGAAAGGAAAGAAATGTCAGAGAAGTGCTGGCAGATCTATACTATCCCCAACCTGGCAAACGCAGAGTTAAATCTGGCACTGAATATGGAAAGCTTGAACAGATTCTGTGTGTACCATGAGAGGTTGTGATAGATGTCTGAGGAAAGATTATATTTAGAAGTCAGAGAGGTACTGGTATAGCTCTCTGAGGAACTTCATCCCAAATGTCAACACAGCTTTTAGAGCAAAAAAAAAAAAGTTTTAGTTTAAGGAAATTTTTCAGAGTATGCTATACTGGTGGAAAAACTGCATTATGAGAGTTGGTGCTGGTATAGACATATCAATAAAGACAGACTGGTTTCATGATCCTGGTATGTACAACTAATCCAGCAAAACTTTCCAGTGGAAACTCAGTCTGGGATTTCCTTTCTGCAGGGTGAGTTCATTTGGCATTTTGGCAAGCTCAGCAGCTAGAGTTAATTACTTTGTTAAACTCCCATGTAGAAAGACAATTTTTAATTTGCAATTGGTTAAATATGGGCTGTTGAGCAGTGTCAGATTGCTTTAGTCATGGCAATGTGTTGTGAAAGGGGATAAAAAGTTGTTTTATTTGAACTGGAAAGCTCCTTTAGTGTTTTGATAAGTACTCTTACTGTGCTGGGACACTTAAACACCTACTGGATAGTTTACCGAGATTTCAAGTCTCAGGGTCAGCTAAAATGTAGAATTGAAGTGGTAGAGCAGCAGCATCAATGTTCCCCAAGCTGGAGTGTTGAGTGATATTGCTGATTTGGTCAGTACTGCATTTTGGTAGTCTTCAACTACCAGGCCGGCATGCTGGAGGAGTTGTGCTGACAGCCATCCAGCAGCGACCATAGGGCTTGGAGCAGGGTAGGTGGTCCTTTGGGGACGTGGAGGAGAGAAGCTTCATCACTTCCAAAGGTCTGGCCCCCTGGGCCAGGACATCTTCCCATGTAACGGCAGGGGACTGTTCATTGCAACAGGTCAGTCCTGACTGGCCTTGGAGGACTGCTCTTACCCAAGGTGAAAAGCACGGTGAGATGGGGATGGTGAGGTCCTCACTGAGGGGCCATCTGCCAGAGGAGCTGTGACTTTGAGGGGCAGGCAACACATGGCTGCTGGGTTCGCGTTTGTGATCCTAAAGTGTAAAAAAAAAACCAAAAAAAACCCAAAAAAAGGCAGAAAGGGAAAACAAAATGTGTTTCAGGCAGAAAAGCGAAGCCACCTGAGACATGAGCTCAGCTGGGCTGTGAGTTTTGACAGCTGTGGGCTGCCACTCGCTGCGATGAGCTCAGGTCTCAGGCTGTTGTCTGACAGCAAAATGTATCACTCATATGTAGCACGTATAAAAGTAGGTTGTTTTCTGTGCTCAGCCACATCTGTGCCAGAAAGGTATTTATTTAGGAAGGCAAGAGGAGGAATGAATGCTTTCTTCAGGCGAGCCACAGACACTTGTCCTGTGGAAGGAAATTAAGAGTGGTGTTTCCAAGACACAAGCGCTAGGGAATTACCCACTTAGCCTGGTACATCCACTTCTAGTGGTGCTGTAGGCTTTTGTGGGTTCAACCTGGCAGCCACATAGAGCCACAAAGCTCCCCTTCCTTTGTGGAGAGAGCTCTGTGTGGAGATCTGTGCCTTTGGCCTGGCTGAAGCAGACCACTTGAGCTGAAGTTAACCAACTCTCTAGGAACTGGTGCCCCAAAAGATACAAACAAGCTTTTTCAGTTGATGTCTGGGTTACTTTGTTGATTTTTTTAATATTATTATTATTTCTATATATTCAGAAGGTCATGTATTTCCATTTTTCTTGCCTGTCACACTACAGGGAAATATTCCTGATATTAGACATTGCTAGTTGCTCACTGCAGAGTGACAACTGAGTTCCTAAATCAATTGGTGCTGTAAGGCTTTTAGATAAAGCTGCAAACATTCTGCCTTGACTGTATGAAGGAAGCAAAATGAGTGAGTATTAATGGAAGTTAGAAATATCTGAGAAAATATTTGTGGTTCAAGAAAATTTTTCTGCAAGGTTTTGGACCACATGCTCAATGACACCTCTTTTTTTGTGGCCCATTGTTATCAAATCTGCATCCCTCCCAAACAGATGTATATCACTATAGCATTTTCTTTTCCCCTGAATTTACGCTCTTGTTGTGGCTTAACCCCAGCCGGCACCTAAGCCCCACACAGCTGCGTGTTGACTCCCCCCCAGCAGGATAGGGGAGAGAATTGGAAGAGTAAAAGTGAGAAAACTCATGGTTGAGATAAAGACAGTTTAATAGTAAAGCAAAAGCTGTGCACACAAGCAAAGCAAAACAAGGAATTCATTCACCACTTCCCATCGGCAGGCAGGTGTTCAGCCATCTCCAGGAAAGCAGGGCTCCACACATGTAACCGTTACTTGGGAGATGAACGCCATCACTCTGAACATCCCCCCCCTTCCTTCTTCTTCCCCCAGCTTTATCTGCTGAGCATGACACCATATGGTCTGGGACATCCCTTGGGTCAGTTGGGGTCAGCTGTCCCAGCTGTGTCCCCTCCCAACTTCTTGTGCCCCCCCAGCCTCCTCGCTGCTGGGGTGGGGTGAGAAGCAGAAAGGGCCTTGGCTCTGTGCAAGCCCTGCTCAGCAGTAACAAAAACATGCTCTGCGTTATCAACACTGTTTTCAGCACAAACCCAGAACATAGCCCCATACTAGCTGCTATGAAGAAATTTAACTTTATCCCAGCCAAAACCAGCACAGCTCTGAAACTTCTCAGATAAGCATTAGCACTTTAAAAGCTCAGGTTTATAATCTGGAGGTGGAAATTGCTCATCGGACTTAAAACAAAATAAAATAAAGTACAACCATTTCAAACTGTCTCAATGAAAAGCAGTTACGATGGATGTGTGTTGTATTTTAACCCCAGCCAGCAACTAAGCACCATGCAGCAGCCACTCACTCACTAGCCCCCCACCCAGTGGGATGGGGGAGAAATCGGGAAAAGAAGTAAAACTCCTGGGTTGAGATA
>NW_010972576.1:7744931-7883325 GCF_000737465.1 Haliaeetus leucocephalus | reverse complement strand
TACCAGCTGCTAGGAAGAAAGTGAACTCTATCCCAGCAGAAACCAGAACAATGTGACACAAGAAGACAAAAATAAGGAATTGCCACTAGGCCACACAAGCCCAAAACCTAATATCCAAATAACTGTTTCAGCTGTGGTTACTGAGAAGGGGAAAACTAGGTTTCCACATGATTATTTTTCACAGGGTAAAGCCCAGGAAGTTATGAACAGCTGCAGTATGAGCCCTCACAGATGGATAAAATGAGTGTGTTTTCTCTCCTAGGATCACTCTCATCATTAAACTTCTATTACTTGAAGTTACTTTTCCTTCAACATTGGAGAAGTTCATCAGCTTTATAATATTAAGAAAATACTTACCTTTTTTTTTTTTCATGGACATCTGTGTATTCATTAATGTGAACTTTGGGGTTTATGTTAATAGTGTTCTGGGGTTTTGTGTCATTTTCCATTGCTAAGTTCACTGTATAAACTAGCTAATAAATTTAATTTTGCTTTTTGTACAACCAAATCTCCATCAACTGCTGTGGAGCAGCTTCTGTCTTTCAGAAGAACAAGTGAGACCATTCAGAACTAAGTCCCTACCAAAATTATGTGCCTTCACACAGTGCAGTTGAATAGTTATGCCTAATCAGGACCATCTCAGCTCTTTAATGTGTATGTACCGGGAGAATTCAAATGACACTGTGATGGTATTAGTGACCAGTCTTCCTCTGAAATTGTATCAGTGTTTTATATTCCAGTTAATTAAATTTTATATCTGAGTGTTCAAACTGTATAAAAGCTTCTCCAAGAAGATTTGTAGCCTTAATGAATTTTGCTTTTAGAGTTGCAATGATTTGGGGTAAATTACAGTCTTGGTAGATAAGCAATCTATCATGGTAGATGAGTGATCAGTCATGGGGTCCAAAGTCAGCACAACTGCTCTGATATACACCTGCTGAATATGTGGTTCTAGATACCTAGAAAATATGTATTTTAAGAAAGTGCTATGTCAAGGAGTGGTACAGCATTGATGTGTCACTTACGTATCTGTCAAGTTTCTTGTGCTACTGTGTCTGAGTTCTAATCTCTATATCAAATGGTACACTTATCGATGTAAGAAGTTAGAAGGGAGAGTTAGTCTGCTAGTCTCTGTGATAAAGCCTCTTGGGTTGTCTGCATGATTGACAGCAGTTTTGAAGTTTTATCAGAGAACAAATTGATGGGCTAACCAATGGGTGGACATAAATTTATATCAGTTACACATTGTTAGTTTTTGCTAACAGTGCACTTTGCCCTGGTGTTTATTTGTGCAAAACCTGTTTTAATCTAGAGTATGAGGCGAAGTTACTTTGTAGTTAGTGTTAATAAAAAAAGGTCATTTGTCAAATGGAATAAACTATAGTAGTTTTAGAAATAACTAAGAAACAGTTTATTGAAATTGAAAGGGATGTAAAGAAGGAGCTGTGAATCTAATCTAGTGGTGGCTGGGATGCGGGAGAAAGTGGCAATAGTCCATCAAAAGTCAACGCTCCTCTCTGCAACCTGCAGCTCTCCTCAGTGGCTTTCTCATTCTCATAAAACATATAGCATCTTTTGCAGAATATTTTGAGGGAGATTTTTTTTTTCTTCCCTTGAACAATAAATCAATTTGCAGTACAGTGCGTTCATTATTTACTCTAGGTGTTTCATACTGTTGAACAAACTAGTCAGTGCTTTTTCTACAGGAAAGATAGGCTGGGCTGTGGTACATGACTAATTCTCCGTACAAGCGCATCACTGAGAATGTACCAGCAGTGACCACCTGGCCACCCATGCAATTTAACAATCACATTTTGAAGGCAGTATTTTGGCTGGTAACAAATATCCAGGAGATACTCAACACTGGGCTGAAAAAAAAAGGATTCCAACCATAGGGTATTTTCTGTGAAGTTACAAAGTCATTGCTGAAGTGCAAGGCCTGGCCCACAAACTCCTTCCCTGTGTTTGTAATGCTGAAGCCTGAATGATTCATAGAGCGGGAAGTCTGAGCAAACTGCTGAAGCCAGTGTGCTAAGGTGATTAATGAAAAGTCTGAACTGGTGCTTTACGATGTAGATGAGTCATTAATATAACAGACATGCTAACAAGCACAGCAGAGGGTTTGTGGTAGAAGGGTGAAGGAGCCATCCCTCCTTAGGCAAGCCTGAGCAACAGGGCTGGTTATCTCTCAGTGCTCCCAGGTGTTTAATTTAAGCTCGTTAGTTAAAGAGACACATATCCTCATAGTGTGTGATTAATATTATGATGAAAAACAATCACATGCACTTCAATAGGATTAACACGTTCAAGTGCTTTAGGGTATTGGTGCCCGCAGAACTGGTGTCCTACACCTTTGAAGAGAGTAGTGTTAATTCTGTGTTCAATGAGTTGAGCGTGTCTCCAGCCACTATTTGCAAGGTACTTAGCTTTGAAAGGGGATACAGTAATTAAAATTTATTTCATAGAAGCCACCAAGATGTACATATGTTCTGTGCATACAGATTGTGTAGCCCGTGGGGTTCACAACCCCACCTTCTGTTTATATTAATTCCATCTTCTTTTTTCATTAAAGTTTAGAAGACAGATCAATTTTTAATTTGAGGATTTTTTTTTTTCTGGAGAAATGGTCAAATGGTGATACATTGTATCCACATGTTAAACAATCACAGAAGGAAAAAAATCCTTTCTTCCTGACTGCTAAATATTTAACAGGCTGATGAATGATCAAAGGTCCCGTTTAGGATTTGAGAATGACAAGATAAAAATGAATTTCAATTCTGTAACATTTGCATTTGTGACAGCAAGAATATGAGGAGCAATGTCAAATGCTTGAAGTCCTCCCACTTGCGCAGTGATCATTGAGTCATTGTGCTGATACAAGCCAATTTACAATACTTCACCCCTGCTATAAACATTGGGCCTAACTCAATTGGGAAATGGAAGCATCACCCACACAACACAAAGTACTGGAGTGGTTTTCTTTTGCATAGGGTAATCATCAGCAGTATACATAAAAAAAAAAAAAACTTCAGTGCTGAAGGGGTTCTGTTTCTGCAGTGAATAGTCATTGGAGGAATATTGTCTCCAAAGTTTGCTTTGACTTACGTAAATCTTGGTTTCCACAGTTATCGGAACATGTATTAGGAACACACTTTGCTTGAATGTTGTCCCTTTATATGTGACTCTTAATGCTCCTATTGCATTGAGGGTACAGTAGAAGAGCTCTCTTGTTAACTGACTTAATTTGAGAAATTACAGGTGGATAAATGCTGAGTCTGTCTATTTCACTGGATAAAAATGGTTTGCATCAGATTTCAAAGATGTCATACCTTATATTAAGTAGTTTGTTCTTTGACACTTGAAACACTTGAGATTTCTGAAGTTAGTTCTTGATTCACTACAGTGTTTTTTTTAGTATTAAATCTATGTAAAGGCTTTGACTTCCATGGACCTAACTACTTGCTTTAGTGTATGCTTGAAAATCTTTTGCTGAATCAGGGCTTATATGAATTTAAATGTGTAAAAATAATTCAAGTTCAAGTAGATCAGCTTTTAAGCTTTCACTAGTAATGTTATTTTAAGCTTCTTTTATCAGATTGCTTACATATGGTATACATTTGTTGTTGCTGTTGCAAAGAATGTGTTGAATTCCTTTTCTGCAAGAATCTATTCAGAAAAATGCTTCTGAATATTTGTGGTACTAGTTATTATTCTGTAAATAGCTTTTTGAGCTAGATGCTAGATGGTCCAAGGCACATCCTGGCAGAAGTGTCTCCTGTTTAGGTAAATGTAGCCCTCTAAGCATCCACTCTTTATATGTATATGTTTGGAATGTTGCAAGTATAGGAAAGAGATTAATAATGTTAGAGCAGTCGCTGTTGCAATTTCCAATGCCACTGCCTTTCTTGGATAATTCTTGGCAGATGGGTGACTAAACCAGAGAATAAGACCCAGTTGGTTTGTTGCCTGCTCTTACAGAAATGATACACATGTATAACAGAAACCACTGCTATTTTCAGTAGTATGGTTTCTCATTGAATCTGCTTGTTGAACAATAATTATTATGAAATAGTAAACACGTCAACTGGCTTTATGCTAAAACACTACAAAAATTATCATACTTTAATGACAGCCATTGAAGTACACCTATGATGGGAATGCACAAATACTTATCATTAGATAACTGAAACAAAATGATTTGGAAATCATGATTAAAAG
Organism: Haliaeetus leucocephalus; assembly: GCF_000737465.1. Taxonomy (NCBI): domain Eukaryota; kingdom Metazoa; phylum Chordata; class Aves; order Accipitriformes; family Accipitridae; genus Haliaeetus; species Haliaeetus leucocephalus. Next base: position 7,879,107 of record NW_010972576.1, on the reverse strand, counting down.
ACAAATATAGCATACTGCTGAATTTCATTTAGTTTGTTTGTTCATGGCAAACTACATTTAGCCGCATATTCCACATAAGTATTTTCTAGTATGGCTCATTTCTAAAATGGCATTTGGACATAAATTCACCAGCTGGGTGTCTAACTGATACTGCTCAAGCATTTGCAAACACTTGGGCATCTGGCTGTGACAATCATGCAAGTGAGTTGTTTTGTGTTCAGATCTGCATGGATGATTCTCAAGATCTGGCTCTCATTCTCATCTGAAATGTTCACCAAGCAGCACATATAGAGAAACATCTTTATGTCTGGTAGCAGATAGGTTTTTGTGTTGTTTTCAAACTACAGGGAATCATTTCATAAATGCACATCTTTTTCTGAAGCATGGACTCATCCTGCCAGTCTTTTTGCATCATCCCAAGTATTGAAAATATAAAAGAGCTCCATCATAGTGAGAACATAAATGCTGAAGATGTTGTATTGCTCTGGGCAGCATATCAATGTCCATTGCAGAAACTGCGAATGTGGCTTGTAGGAGAAAGAACTGTAGTGACTGTAGTAGAGTTGCCACATGCGTTCTCTCAATTCCTCCTCTGTTTTAACTGAGTACCCTCGTCTCTATAGAATAAGCTTTGATAATCATTCTCATTGGCATGACATGCATGAAATTATTCTTCTACAACTTCATCTGAACTTCTGTAAATGACATGTAGCTGACTTATGCTGTGAATTTGAAGAAAAGTGGTTTGGTTTTGTTTTTTTCTATTTATCCCCAAAGTAGAGGGTGTAATGAGTGCAGCTGCTAAGCAGTACTTCACACAAAACTTCCTGACAGAAATGTGGTTTTACCTGCTGTTCTGGATGTAGTGAACAGAATGAATGCTTTACCTCAACTACTTTTTTGTGTGCTACCTCTGTGGTGTGTATGCATAATTTTTTCCTCTCGTATGCTTAAATATTAATGCAGCAGTGGCTGGAGTATGAGTGGAGTCCCTTCTCTCAAGTCAAAAAAGCAGATGTGGAGAAGAGGACAATATTTCCCTTTCATTACGCTCCTTGTGGCTGTGGGACCAACTACTTCTTGTGAATTGTAGCAGTTTATGGTGATTGTTTTGCTGTGACTCCAGTGCATTCCCGGGTGCAGAGGGCAGACCCCTGCTTAGCAGGTGAAGTTTGGGGAGCTACTGTGATTAATAATAGAAAAGGACCAGAGGGAACGTGTCATTCTAACAATTCTGACAACTAACATTCTATACTTCTTTGATCCTTTAAAAGCAGCTCTGCATTTTAATTTCAGATGGTTTGACAGAGTTTATTAATAGAAGGCTCTTTCTGGTAAAAATGGTGCAGTTAACAATTCCCCTTTGAAGCTCCATTTATGGCTGAGGAGATCATCAGCCCACACTGGTTCAGGTAGTTTTCTGATGTTAGACACCACTGGGCCTTGCCCTCCTTTTCCTCTATCAGCCTGATGAGCAGCATCTCTGCCCTACTTGACTCTGCTCCAAACACCAAGCAGCCACATGCCGGCTCTAGCAAGACTTACCTTGTGTGCAGCTCTCACAAATTGAGCACCAGAGATGTGGAATAGTGGATGCTCAACAGGTTTTTCCTAACTGCGTTGGATGGACTGAACAAGCTGGTTTAGTCCAGAGAAGACTGAAATGAGTCAGGGTAGCAGTTTTTCCAGCATCAAAGCCTTGCGACAGAGAGCAAGAGGACTGTGTCCACTGGGAATAGGACTAGAAATACTGGTGCTAAATGGTAGTGAGGGAGATCGAGGTTAGACACCAAGAAAGATGCTAACGGTAACAGTAATTAAGTGCAGGAATAGATTGCCTGGGGATGCTGCACAATTTTTGTCACTGGAGGCTTTTAAGGTGGCTTTTCGCAGACATCTGTTGGGAATCATTTAGGGAAAGCTGAACCTGCCTAAAGCAGAGGTGTGACTTAGGTGGCTCCTCAAGGCCACCCAAACTTGCACTCTTATGATTTTCTACATACGAAGAAGTGGTGAAGATTTTTATGATATGTATCCCTTTTGGAACAGCAGCAGATGTCTGAAAAGAGGATCATAAAGACAGGCTGCTCTCAGAGGTACAGGTATGAGTACAAAAATGGCTTAGTAAGGTGAAGAGTTACACCAGGCTTATATTGACATAGATAAGAGCAGAATTTGGCCTGGGAAAGGCTGTTTTGCTTTGAACTCCACTCACATGCACTGTAGAAGATAGCAGACTTCAGTCTGATGCTTTCCCTCATCCAAGCCAGAAATGAAAAGCAAAGATAACAGTAACAGTGCTGGGTGAGGAGGGAAAGAAAATGCAGATACTCAAGTATTATATATTTTAGGTACTAGTCCTTTCAGAGTGTCCTCACCTTCTACACCTTGCTAAGTAATCTTTACTAAATAATTCTTTCCACTTAGTTAAAAAGAATTCTTTCTTCTTCTACAGGAGAAGAATAAGCAGAAGAGATGTTTGTGATGTTTGTATTTCACGCCACTGGACTGTGAAGTAATCTTTCCCAATGCAAGTGAAAGCTCTGAATAGTTGTATACTTGCTTCTAGATGAAGAGGGATACTTCAGGAATATGAATTTTAAAATGCAGGCTGACTCTCTAGTCTTTTGTAGTGTTTGATCTGCTGCTGAATAGATCACAACTGCAAGAAATGCTCCTGAAACCTTTATAGTTCAAATAATTGTTGCAGGTGTTTTTCAGTGCAGCTGTTGTTTTTTTCCTTAGAAGAAACATATTTTAAAATTCCCTGGCTACATAAAGTGTTGTAATAGGTTGGAATTAAAGCAACACTTTAGAGAGTTGCTCACTGATAATATCTGAAGGGTAACAACTTCACTAACAGCATGTCCTGTCAATCAATTACAGCCTTTGAAGGTGACCGTGCTGCCACTAACTCTCCTGTCAGCCCACAGCTCAGTGTGCTGGAGAGTAAAAGCAAATGAGTCAATGCTGATTGCATTAGCTTATCCACTCATACTCTACAGAAAAGCAAAAGGAAGAAAATCCTACCCTCTTTCCACTACCTGTAGAGATCTCTTTCTTTAAAAACTTCCTTGGAAATGAGTGAAGTTACTTTATTGCTTTCTGAATGCACTCACACAAGATGGGGTACAGAACTGAAATGTGTGCTGTCTCTGGGGCTATGTGTAATGGGGTGGGAACTCATGCTGTTCATGATGCTAGAGGGTGGCTGGTCCTGCAGTTCTGTATAGGGGACTTTTTCTAAGACTAGGAGAAATAACTATGGTTTAGAGATTGCTGTTTTAGATAATGCAGCATTGAATGAACTGTTTGCGTGAGTGGAGAATTCTTTTAGAGGGAGCTCATTTTTGTCCTTTAATTTTGTCTCTTAGGAAAGAGAATATATACTCATGGAGTCTATAAAATAACTTCTTCTGGAGTTTATCTGCGCTAAAAATTTATGTACTGTTGTGATTATGATATTCAAACAGTTTTCAATAAAATATGGTAAAATAACTTTGCAGCTTTGACTGGGACCATGCTGTTTAAAATCATCTTTACTGACTTAATGGAGCCAAATCCAAACAATGTTGCTCATTTCTGTGCTGACTGCAAAGCTGATGTGTACCATTGTCTTAGTTAATGTGATCAGTCAAGATCATATATCATTATGTTCTAGCTTTATTTAATGAAGACAAAGCTCAGGTATCATACTTGGAGGTCATTCTTGGTGATGGGTTCATACAGATTGGAGAATCCTCCATTGCTGCAGGGGGACAGATGGGATTAGCTAATGCCATGGAGCTCCTGACAGATGTAGGGCCAGGCTGTTCTTAAAGACTTATTAAGGCGATTCCTTTAGGATCATATAAACCTAGTTCACTTATACTTTCCTGACAGGTTCCTTCATCTTTTCTCTCTGTTCTAGGATGTGATCATTCCTGCTGTATTCCTTTTGGGATATCCCAACATCCCCAGCAAAGTGTAGGCTGAATTCTATATTCAGGAGAAGGCACCCTTGGGCTGGATTAGACCAAGTAGATTACCTCACAGGCCTTGTTAATACATGAGAGAATGGCTTGCCTTTTTTGCAGTAACATGGCATTGCTGGTTTATATTATTCTTTGACTTTGTAATTCTTTTCTGTGTTCTGTTTGTCCTTCCTCTTCGATTTGGTGAGTGCCTAAGTGCAGCATATTAACACCTTTTCCTATTGAGCTGCATCTTATTTATTTCAGTCACATATTCAGCTTTGTCATGGTATCTTTGAACTATGTAGGAAGAATAACAAAAATAAACTCAGGCTGTTTATTGTTCCTTCTTAATGTGTAAGACTGAGCATACAGGTAAGTGCAGTCCCTAGTCCTTCTTCCAAATCCTTATTGAAAATAGTGGTATTACTGGACTCAAGATTTCTGTGAAACTGTACTCTGAAACTTCAATTTTGAGAATGTAAATCACTATGTTGATAGTGGATATTGTTTAAGCAGATCAATTACCCTAAAATATTTTTATTGACCTATGCTGCTCTACCTTGTTCAGGAGAATGTCAAGTGAGGCACAGCTGTGACCACCTGCCCCTGATGTGATGTTTAGTTAGCATATATCATTCCCACTATTTTGCAATTATAAATTCAGTCTTTCTAAATGATAAGCTCTAGCTTTTTCTTTCCCTACCTGTGGAGTTTTCAATGTCACCATAGATTTGGGAAGCTGAAAAGGGTGAAGCTGAAAGGACTGTGTGTTCTGCATGCATTTACATGCGTTACTGATGGCACATTCTCTCAGCTCCTAGGCAACCTGTTATTTTAAGTCACGTGTAATTAATGCACATGTCCATCACTTTAGAACTGATATGACCTGCTGGTCTGAGCTGGGCAATAGGTGGGTTCCCCATGTAATCCACATCCATTTATCAGCAAATAACATACCAGCAGCTCTAGTTAGTACTTCACCAGCCTGGTTAATGTAAAACATGAATCTGAGTTTGAGGAAAGTTGATTGCTCACAGAAGTGTTCCTGATGTACTCTGAACTGAGTTGAGTCTCATCTTTACAAGTAATACTAAATGGGGAATTTTAAAGGAAAGAAACAAAAATATACACAATCTATGTTGTATTGAAATTTGTTTTTCTAGGAATTTACAACAGTTCATAAATTTCTGTAAACAGCAAGTATTTCCAGCTATTTATAGACACCAAGAGGGACCTGTAAGCACAGACACTTAGACAGTCTTCATGTTCGTTCCTCTCTCTGTAGGCCTCAGTCTTTATCCTTTTCACTTTTGTCATTGCTAACTGAAGGGCATAAAAACATGAATCAAAATGCAGCCTGTAGCACTTGCAGGCACTATGTTAGCCTTTCATTGGAACTGTGCTATCGTACTGACATTTATTTGTTTAATTAAATGTCTCTTTTTCACTTCCACTTGCCATTTAAGGAGAAGGAGGGCCGTAGTCTCATTTAGTTATTGGTAGTCTAAATGAGTTGTGCACTGAACATCTAGTTTCGTTCACACATAATGCTTTCTCATCATTTCCTTCACCTAGGTGTTTAGCTTAGGGATAATTAAAACAGCTTACTTCTAACTAGTGCACAGGTATGTCTCCTCTCAGTATCTCTGGAGTAAAACCACTAGACTGCAGCTAATGCTTTGTCATTCGCAGCCAAGGCTTGGAGGCACTGACTATGGCAGTGAGTGAGCGGGAGCTTTAGAGCATGCTAAGCTAACCTGGCAGCTCAGTTATAACCAGTCAGCACCATATATTTAATACCTTAGGACTAGGACAGTAAATAAATTGAGGCCATTTTAGCATATCTTTGGTTTGCAAGTTGTTGGGAAATTGCTGTTTTGTTCAAGGGGTTTTCTCCCATCAGGTAAGTTAGACTTTACAGTCAAAATACCTGCAAAAAATAAGTTACCAAATGGAAAAGACAGTTATTTGTTCACTTAAGTCCAATATCTAGCCCCTAAATACCCTGATATTTGGTGGAGAAAAAAGCATACAAATTATTTTCTTTTCAAAGGGGAATTTTAAGCCCATTGGCACAGCAAATTGCTATTCAGCTTGTAGCAAGAGGTGAATTTGGACAGCTGCACTCGGTATACAAAAGGAATCCCAAAATTCTTTAAGCTCCACCATATAGTGGCTGACAGTTCCTGAAGAAAGTTCCTACAGGGTGCATAATATCAAATTTAAATGGGTTTAGTGAGGCTGGAGGGATATTCAGTTACCAGTTGTAAGGGCTTAAGGCAGCCCTGCTGAGTTATAGGTTTGGGGTGTGATAACAGGCGCTAGACCAACAGCTTTAGGGATAAACAATTTATCTCTAAATCATGGTGTGGTAATAAAGACGGATTAGTAGTACAATTATCCAGACTGTGACAACAGCAAATTCAATAATTCACTAGTACTGGACTAGACTTAGTATCCGGGCTCACAAAGATGTACGTGACCATGGCAGTCAGGCAGGCAGGAAGCAGTCATGGCTGCTTCTCCAGACGAGCTACTTGGATCAGTTGAAGAGCTCGGGGAATATCAAATTCCCTGATGGGACTGTCCTTTCCATTGCTGAGTCAGGAAAGCACTGTTTGGGCTTGTTCACCAAACACCACATCCCACATCTCTGCCAGTTCTGTCCTTGGTGTGCACAGGGCTCGGAAGTACAGTATAGGGCAATACTACCCTTGCTCTAATCTAATAGTACATGGTAATTTTTCAAGGTAATAATGCTATTGGATGTGATTTTTTTATTTTTATTTTTTACATTCTTATTTTTATTTCAAGCCCCCCCATGTACCAGCTGGTATGTATGTACAACAAACTGGACTATGTTAAAAAACGCTTTGCATAGAACATTTCATTGTAGGTCTCAAAGGACGTTCCAAAAGGGACTTTAAAGGTCTTTACAAAAGAGGTGTACCAAAATTACCTTGTAAACCAGCTTTTCCCCTGTTCTAATTCACTGCTTTTTCCATAGTGCCTCTTACCTTGGTTCACAGCTAGTCAATAATTATAAAACACTCAATAACAGACTGGCAAGTGATGTGTTGTGACCAATGTTTGTTGAGTTTATAGTAATCAATTTTGTTGAAATTAACTATGACTTCTTATGTTACATTAATTTGTTAGGTGTTTGAGGCAAGTCTCACCTTATTTTTATGTATATAATTGATTGTGGACAGTAGAGCTTTCTACTAGAGGAAAAAATCCTCCCACATCATCTGCATGGGAAATTTCAGAGGTCTCAAGAACAGATAGAAAATCAGAAAGTGTGAAACAACATGAATGTGAAAGTTTATGAGGGGAGCTTATCAATGTGTATAAATACCTGATGCGGTGGTGATAAGGGAGACTGAACCAGACTCTTCAGCGGTGCCCGGTGAAATAGCAGGAGGCAGTGGGCACTAAATAAAATGCAGGAAACTCCATTTAAATGTAAGGAAAAGCTTTTTCACTGTGCGAGTAGTCAGACACTGGACCAGGTTATCCAGCGAGATTGTGGTGTCTCCATCTGTGGGGATGGTCAAAACCCAACCAGGCATGGCCCTGAGCAACCTGCTGTAGGTGACCCTGCGCTGAGCTGGGAGGTTGGACTAATGATCTCCGGAGGTGCCTTCTGACCTCTGTGATTAGTGGAAGTGACTTCCAGGGTGATCTCCTCTTGCCAGTATAAATGTTTTAAGAGCTGACACTTTGGTAGCTTGGTTTATTTATCGCAGAATATGGAATCACTCCAGAAGGAAATAGTCTCCAGTAATCATGAGAATATACATGACTGTGGGACTCCTTCAGCATTCATAATGGAAAGAAAAAATGTGTTACTAGCCAGAGAGATAGTAAATTATAATGCCTAGATCAGCTGCTAAATTAAAATTACTGTACTTCCTTTTGACGTTGCTTTGGTCCATGACTTGAGATAAAATAATTTATTTCTGATGACAGTAACTTGGCGTTCAAAGACACGTCACCGAGAGGGCTGAGTGCACACTCCTGAAGGTGACCATTTCACCACATGGTGCTGACATAGGTGTGGTACCATGAGCAGATCACTTGGTCTCTGTTCCATGTGTACGGGATCTTAAACAGTCTCTCCCCTTCACCCAAGAGTGTTATACGGTGGGAAAGAGGTTGAAGGGAAAGAATGGGGTGTGATTTTCACCAAAAACACTGAAATAAGAGAAACCCATTTGGTGACGTTTCCTGTTAAAAGGAATAGGCCTGAAGTTTTGGCAAATACTCTATAATTTCAACAGGGCCAGGTCTTCAGGAAGACTTTTTAATTAGTTCGATTACTATTTTATTGCAAAAGTGGGTCATTTCACACTGTCATGCACATAGCTTAGGAGGATTCATTCCCATAGTAAAGGAAGAAGAGTCAAAATTTTTGAGCCATTGCAGCAAGTAAGTTCTACTTCACATCTTATTTTTGCCACTCTTGTATACCAGTTATTTTGTACCTGTTCCTTGAGTCAGAACTGGCCCCCAGGGTCATGCAAATGTACCACTTTACAATGATGGGACACTGTCTCCCCTTTGTTTGTAAAATTACATGAGTTGCTCAACAAAATGAGAGCACAGCATGCTTTGGGAGGGAGGCGTATGCCGTAGCTGTTCATTCCCAGGGAAGGTGTGGGTGGGCTTGCAAGGTAGCCTGATAGCATGTAGGTCTTGGGCTGTACAAGTCTGATAGTTATGAAGCTTTGGCAAGGCAGGCAGGAGTGCTGATAGCACAAACTGACACCACTATTGGTACCTGGGAACAGCAGTGTGGCGTGGTGTGCTCTGCTCTGGCTAGCCACAGAAGCTTGCTTTCCATAACAGGGGGTCTGAGAGCACAAGACTCTCTGGAGAAGTGGAAATACAAGTCTTACCCAGACTGACCATGCTTCAAACCAAGATATAGGTGGGCATTTGCTTTTTCTTATGGGAATCCTCAGGGGACAAAAAGAGGTCTTCACCTTGCCATTCTTTTAACACCTTGTTCATTGTTGAGTTGTAATTTTCCCTTTTTAAAGTGTTTTCCCTGCAAAAGAGCTCATGCTCCCCACTTAAAAACTGACTTCACCCCTGAGAAGCTTTTGTTTACCTTTTCAGATCTTCTAATAAAAAACTTTCCCTCTGGAAATGCCCTTCTCTATGGTTTAAGAATAGAGGTGGCAGCTTCAAGAGAAAAATATGTCTTTCATACTAAGACAAGAATTGGTCTGTTGGGTGTTTTTCCTCTTCCATAACTGAATTAGGATATGGAATTATTGATCATGAGAACATAAAATTGCATTTCTTTGTTTTAAAGGAGGTAAATAATGATGTAAGGTGTACCTTAGATGGCTCTGTGTTACTGGGGGTGGTTGTTTACTTTTGTGATATCCTAACTTTGGGGGGACAGTACCTCAGAAGGAGAGAAAGCCACCATTAAAAATGATGTGGTCACCTATGTGATACATTTAAACATAACAAATGTGACCTTGAGTAATGTCATTCTCATCTGAACTGCAGTGACATCAACATGAAAGGTGGTGTTTGTGTTACTGTTTGCAGCTGGACGAAGGTGATAAGCCTTTCCTAGGCAAATATTTCCTTTGATGGTTTGGTATGGCTTATGATTTGCTTCATTTGAAAAAAATATTGGTGTTGTGGTTGATGCTGTATTTCACTAGTGCTGCTGATTGTTTTATTTGAAGCTGTAGAGGAATCTCCATCCTGAACTCACTGAAGGAACTTGGGAAGATGATAAATTCAGCCCTTTTTTAGGCATTGTGCCTCTATAATCCTGATGGACAGTCCAGACCCATGGCAGAGGTTCCTAACAAACAAACAGCATACGAGCTTTGAAGCTCTTCTTTGAAATTCGGCTGGCAAATCTTTTTCTTCATCGTTACTAATGGTCCTGGCAGTTTCATTTGCTATCTGTTTTCCCGCTACAGATAACGTTAAGCTGCATGCTTTCTTCCTTGTGCAGCCTCAAGACTGATTTTGGGCACAGTTTTACTTGATGTACCAATTGTTAGCTGAAGCTGTTCTTTAATGATAGGGGAAGCAGAAATTAAATTATATTTTGGATTAAACAGGAGAGCAGTAGACTAGAGCTGTAGGTCCTTAGAGTTGATATGTTAGATCAAGTGCACAGTAACAGCTTTAAAACTTGTATCGCGCACACACTATTTAGTTATTTCAGTCAAAGCTGGTAGGGATTGATGCTACTTCTCATAAAAGTAAATAGGCATAAATACTCCTAAAAATTTGTTTAGAAGCTAGGGTAATTAAATATTGCACATCAAATAATCTTAGCTCAAGTGTAAGCCGGGGCAGAACTGTAATTGGGCCTGTTTTTTTCTGATAATTTCATGCTTGAAAAGTTACCTGTCATGTTGAACACCCAAAATTATTAGTTCTTCTGGAAGACACAGGCCTAAATAAAGATATTGGCAACCTTATTCATTGGTGTCCCTTGACTTTTGGAATTTGTCCATGTTATTTATGCCATAGAGTAGCGCAGGGTGTTAACTGATAGCAGGCACGTGCATGGAGGGAACTTGGCAGAATAGTAGGCATTGACTCCACACAGACTATACTGTTTACTTCTAAAGCAAAAACCATATCTGGCTCCACTGAGACACAATGGGACCAGATATCTTCATCCTGGACCTTTTAAAGTCTGAAGTAAGAGCTAGAGAGAATCCACATTATAGGTATAAATTCTGCACATCACAGAGTTTGATGATGAGGGTGAAAACGTGTAGATGCACATGCATCAGTGGCAGAAAAGATGACCGAACCAAGGAAGAACAGGATTCATATCTGGCACATAAAGTCACAATTTGTGCATGGAGAGATGCAGCAAGTGAGGAACAGAGTATTGTGACTAAGGTCACCTGGTTAAACCACAGAGGGAACTGATACGTGGCAAACAATGAACAGCAGAAGCATGAAAAATACTGTGTGAAGGTAAAGAGGGTTTAGTGCCACCTGTTTTGCATATTATTTTCTATTTCAAGTTAAACTTGCAGAGGTGAGTTTCAGGTTTAGCTTCTCTTATCCTCATTTTATCTAGATCCTAAATTTAATTTATCATCACTATCCTGTAAATTGCAGACTCTGAAGAATTACCTAATTCGTCTGGTTTGTGACTTACTTAATTTTGTATTTCTGTCTAAGCTACCAGCCTGCAGGGTTTTTTTTAAGTGAATTTCTTCCTGAGTGTCTGTAATTGTTTTTTAGTGCATTTCTGTCTAGATTGGCAACTGATATAAATCAGCGTGGTCACAATAGTTCCACTGAGCTACTCTGCCTGTTTTCATATCAATTTTCTTACAGTTCAGGTCAAACTCCTGCAGTCTTTGTTCTGGCAAAACTCATGTTTCTTCTCTGAGAACTTCTGTAGTAACAAATACTACAGGAATTGGCCCAATCGGAATGTTTTGGGGTTTTTTCCTTTATAATTTGTGTTTGTTTCAGATGGTAAATAGTAGCTATGATTCTAGGACAAAACTTAAGTAATCTTACTCAGCAAGTTATTTCTTACACCATTACAATCCCATTAATTCCAAGAGGCTGTTATGAAAATTGCTATGTAAAATAGAAGCAATTCTATAATGGTCAATAACAGAGGCCCAGAAAAAAGTGTAAGAAGCTGGGTATCAGGTAGTGCCATGTATCATGGACGAATACTGCATACAGTAACATGCTGGTTGGCATATTAAAGGAAAAAAAAAACTCTTCCCAATACAATTAGGTTCTAAAATTGAAGGAAAAAAACAGCATGGAATAGTCTGAGTTACAATAGTTCTCCCTTTTTTGGCTGCTTTGAAATGTATTGGAAAAAGGCTAAGACTCTAAAATAAACAATGAGTTATGAGAGGATTGATGTGTCTATAACATTAAAAAATACATAATTGAATTACTAACGTTAAAAATATATATACTTGAATTACTATTTCATTTGTGTGTCTTGATACTACCCAATTCTTTTGGCCTGCTTTTAAAACTACTTGTGCATACCTGTGACTGTATTCCCCCAAGTAGTTAAACAGAAATTAATGTGATAACCTACTTAAACAATTTGTGTGGGACTGTGTTTCCCAGATCAGTTTTTTAAGGAGCAAAATCTTGGTTTTGTTTGCTTCATGACTTGACCAAAGCATTTTCTGTGGGATTAAAATATTTTCCAAAGATATTCAGCAAGTTGGTGGCGGTACAGTTCTTTTGTTCAGATTGACTTGCTGGCCTGTCCGTGGCAAGAGAGAAATGGGATATCAGCACTTCAGCTATTTAGAAAGATGACAGTATTCATTCCCATGGATACCCCTGTGGAACACGGAGATCTCTCTGGACCTGATGTCCTCTAGCTCTTCACAACCCCTGGCAACCAAAGGACAGGCCAAGAAGTCAACCACTGAAGGGGAGGAAAGGCACGCTTTGGCATAAATGACAAGGCAAGCAGTTACAGTCTGTCACTTTTCTTTCCCTGTTTTAAATGTAGAATGAAGAAGGTTTCCTGCAGGAGGGAATGGTGAATAACACAGATGTTCCTGTGGATCCTGAGAATGAGGCTTACAAAATGCCTCCAGAGGTAAATCTGTTGTGGTATTCGCTGTGACTGCACGTAGGAGGAGGGCACAGGAGGGGGCTGCATGCTCGGGTTACATTAGCCTGGCACAGGCTGGTGCTGTGAGCTGCAAGGGCACAGCAGAAGCGCAGTCCCTTTTGGCCAAGATCTCCCAGAGGTGTAGTGCTGGGAATCAGAAAATCCATTGCTCTCTTGATAGTAAAGAAGTTTAACAGGAAAGTATTGTGTGTGTTTCAAAACACTTGTGCCTGGGTTTCTGAGCAATCCACAGTAAATTTGTATCTTTTTCTTGTGTTTGATAGGTAATATGGGAAAAACAGCATCTTCAGAGATTGTTTTAATAGCTTGGCCATTTATCAAAGCATCATGCTTTGTAAAACACAATAATTCTTTATTATACTCTAAAGTTAATGCAATTATGGGAGTAAATTATTTTGTTTTTCATGAACCTGCTATCTAAAATATTACTACAATGTCTGGCATGATGCACTGGTAGTTGGAGTGGCAGTTTTACAGTAGTGCAGATAATTAGGCTGAAAATGAGAGGTATAAAACATTTAGGCCATGATCCAGTAAAAGACTTAAAGTCACACTTGATCACTAACACCTTGAATATCACTGAAATTCTGGGGGCTGCTCACATACCCATAGTTAAACACACGTTTAAATGATTTACTGACTGGTATGAGTATCTGCAGCACCTGGTGTGCTGTTCAGCCCAGAGGCAGTCCTCCTTGCTCTCCAAGTGAATTGCCATGGGTGGCTTCGTGAGTTCCTGGCAACATCAACTGAATGACGTGTTAACCACTGTAAAAGCCTAATTCTTCTGTAAATACCACAGCTTGTCAGGTACAGTATTCGGAAGATGTAACAAAATAATAATAAATGGCTTGCAAGATCCCGATCACATGGAAAGCCATAATATTTTGGCATTGAATCCACTAGGACTAGAACAAGCAGTGAAAGTAGGATGTATTTATCTAAAATACTAGTAGCGCTGATTTCTGCTCTCCTCATTAGGAAGAGTATCAAGACTATGAACCTGAAGCATGAGAGTCCTTTCCTTCCTTTATATCTCCTGAAATCTACTAACTACTAAAGACGTCCCATCCTGTACAAGTGCTGAGTTCCAATGTGCCCAGTCGTAAAATTTTTTTACAGTTTTTACAGTGTATTTTGAAGTCTTCCATCAGCAATGATTGGAGTATCTGTGACTGCATCCACCTTGTTTCAGCATTTCCCTCCTGCTGAAATGAAAGCTGGTTGGCAGGGTCATTGTTGTGCTGTGGATATTGTGGCTTCAAGTTTAAAAGTTGAAAAAGAAAATATTAAATAAAAACACCTAAGTGTCTACTGCTTATTTCTAACTCTGTACATGTTTTGTTGATAGGCTGTCAGTAATTTGATATTGTTTATGATACAATTTTTATTTGTTTCCTATGACTATTCTTTCTGTGCAGAGATGACTTATTGTGAGAGCTTTATATATATATATGTGTATGTATTATACATATAAAAAAAGTAACTGAGCATGAACTATGCACCTATAAATATTAGCTGTTGAAATTTTATTGTTTTGTGATGTGTTTTATTAACTTGTGTCTGTAAATAATGGTGTTCAACTGAAGCAAATAAAATGTAACCCATTAAAAATGAACTTCTAAGTTAGTGATGATTTATAACACCTTCTTTCCTCTCCAAAAGCCCTTGTTAAAGCATTTAGGCTGTGTTGCTTCCTGTGAAGGAACTGGAGGCACAAACCCAGCAAAGAGAAGCCCAGTCTATATAAAAAACAGTGAAGAAGGAGAGTATCAGGTCTGGTACCTCAGCTGGAGTAAATTGTTGACAAAATAGATTCATTTGTAGTGCTAATAAACTTTCTGTTGTAAGGAGAACCTGAGAGTGAATGAAGCCATTAATATTGGGCTGCAGCAGATTATTAGGAAATCATGAGGCCCTTTGAAGAATTACTGTTTCAAGGTTGTTAAAGTGCTGGGCTATACAGAGGAGTGATGCATTAATTGCAATCAATTTGTCTTGCATAAAGTCCCATTTAGCAAAAGTTCAGTCTACTGTCTGTTTTTAGACACAGTAATTTTAGTTACTGTGTTGCCTGGAAACTTTTCCATATAGTAAAAAGATTTAAATGTGAGATGTTTTTACTTCTCTCATGTTTTATTGTGTGTTATTTTGGATCAAATATTGTAACCTGAATGATACAGTGGTTTTTTGTTTACGGTTCTCTAATCCTGAGTAGGATTTTGATCTTCCCTTACAGCTAGTCTTTCCAGTGTTCTGGGGCATGGATCTTAAAACAAGGAAATATCATTGTCTGTTTTTGTAAATGGGGAAACTTAGGCACAACCACATAATGCATGTCACTGGTATGTACAAAAAGAGACCCAAAACCCTGGAGGCTGAACTCTTCAACTTATTCTTGAACTGAGCTCCTTTCTGGCTTTCTGCAACCTTCCTGGTATTAGCATGCCCAATGTGGAATAGATCTTTCCAGGTATGTAACCATCCTAGCTGTATACAGTGGGAGCTGATGGTGTAGTACTGTGAGCCAAAAATCACATGAACGTACTGGTTTCACGATGCTTAGAAAACCGGTGCTTCAGTTTCCCGTGTCATCCCCCAGTCCCAACCTCATATTTCTAAGGAATTTCATTTATTTCAGAAGAATTGCTATCAAGCTCTTTTTTCAAAGCAATTAAAAATCCCGTTGATCATTTCAAACAACTTGTGGATATTTTCATCAATAGTTAAATTGCTTAATGGAGCCTAAAGTCCTATGCTCTTTTGCAGAAATCTTTCATGATAATCTGTAACAACCCACTAACGATTTGCAGTCTTCTTCACAGGTGGTGTGTCGAAAGAATCTCTTGACCTGGACATCACTACTGTTAAAATTCATCTTAATGCCTCAGTGGCAAATCTATTGATTGTGTCCATGGGAAATTAATATCAGGACAGGGCACAATGTAAGATACTGCTTTTATAATTATTAATGTTGTTTAAGGATCTTTCTGTTGCAGTAGAAGGATTCAGGAAGAAAAGCTCAGTGCTCTAGTGTGATTTCTATTTTTTTTATACCCCTGCCCAGCTTGCTAGTAGGGACTCATCCACCAAAAGCAACAACTGAGAGCAATCAGATGCCTGATGCTTCAGGAAATAGCACTGGAAATAGCAGCCTAAGTAGAATACTTATTTCTGTTGTTCATCTTCTCTGTCTTCTCTTCCGCAGCCCACAGGAAGAGATTGCTCTATTGTTTCTCTATTAGGGAATCAAATTAAACTGTTTGGTTGCTCACATGTTGCAAATAAGTCGTGTACTTCTTAAATAAGCTGTGGGGAGCAGTATGTCGTAAAAAACAGTAATAAGAATAAATTGACTCCTGAGATTTGCCCATTGTCTGAGCATGTAGGAGTTAATTATTTCCTTCTGTAGGTTAACATCAGCAAATCATTCAGAGTTTTCAGGTCATTTAAAATGTACCATAAGAGATCAGTTTAGTTCTTGTGCCTCTTGCAAACATGCCCTCAGATGGCCCCGAAAGTCCATGGGACCCCTGGTTACTATGGCAGCACAGTGTGATGCAGTGCTCTGGTAACAAGCTGCATTTTAATTAGATTCCTTAAGGGCTGTCTGACCATTCTTTCCATGTAAACTGAATGCCATTTTGTCTTATTTCCTGCAGTGAGATGAATACTGACACGCGGATTGCAAATGTCAGAATTGTATTGGATACTAAAGCTGAACTAAACAGATACTGCTGCATTCAGATTTTTTTAAGTGTCTGCCCTGGGTATTAAAAAATTCTTCTACTGTCATGATAACATTTGCTTAAGCAATGCCTGCCAGAGAGGAATATACCTCAGAGTCCTCTTTTCCTTAAGGGCCTAGATTTCAACTCAAACTGAAAGCAATCTTCTGTCCTCAAATTACTAGTTAGTAATGAGTCTCACCATATCCCAGTCCTCCAGGGAAAAAACACATGCTGCTTTTTTGTTCTGTTTTGACAGCTTTGATTGGTCTTATAATGGTTTCTAATTAGACACATTGCAATAATGTTTTTGTTACTGTAAATCATAGTGTTAATACTTGGGTTACCTGCCTTTTGTATAATGACTTCCAAGTCATTGTATTTGTCTGAGGGTTAAGGCAAGAAATGCCCTCCTCCCACCACCGAGACATTCCTTCATTCTGTCGAGACAGCTGTAGGCAAGTTAAGGTAAATTACAGTGTCCTGAACTTGAGGAAAAGTAATGTGCCTGCATCTCTTCAGGAAGCACAGATTTTACTCACCCCAGTATTCGTAGCGTGGGCAGTCCAGGCTCAGTGATTCTCATATGGAAGCATCTAGCACAGACAGCAGGTCAATCAGCTGCGGCAAACTCGGAGTAGAGACCTCTGCCTCCAAGAGCTGGGAGACTTGAAGATTCAGGGCCATCCATTTTAAGGCTGAAATTATTGCAGGAGCACAACAGAAGACAGGTATGGAATAGCTGCCTACACGTATTCATAAAATCTTAATATACCAAGTAGAACTACTTAAATGCTTCTAAGATTTGATCCAAAGTTTCCTACTGGCTTCACATGGGTGTTTTAGGACACCCATAGCTCCAGTGTACATTTGATCTTCTCATACAAATTACATGTGGCAGCCTGTACTGACGTGATGAGTTTCCAGTTGTTTTCTGTGTGCTTTTTACTAGAAAATAACTGCTGAAACCCTTGCTTCTAGAATTTCCTAAGGCACTGGCTATACAGTAGGTTTTTTGTCAGATAGATGGTGTGCAGTGGAGGTGATGCTCCAGGGCTCTGATCCCTAACTCGCTGAAAATAAAGGGAGTCTTTTTGTTGACTTATGTGGGTGTGGATGATTGCTGGTGCCACTCTTAAGTCTGTGGTAGAACTCAGAGATGGCAGAGATGAGATGATCAAAGTTCCTCTGCAGAATATGTAAGAGTAGCAGAAGTAGCAGAAAAACAAAGATTACCATAAAATCCCACAGCGAAGTCCTCAACAGGCTTTTTCAGCAGTGCTGTGGTCTTATACTCTGGCAAAATACTATACTGCAAATACTGCATGGTACAGCGTGCCTCAAATGTTGGGTTTGAATGGGGTAGTTGCCCTTAGGTATTACAACCTTAGAGGTAATTACTCCTTCAGGTAATTGATATTTAATGATATATTAATGCAAACTAAATCTTTGTGTTCTGCTCTGGAATAGCTTAGGAAGTAAGTGGGAGAAGATAGATGGTTCCCTGATACTGGTTTGGGTTTTGATTTCAGTCCACACAAGGCTTCCAATGACTTTGACTAAATTATCTGATACTTTTTGGCCCCCAGCTTGAGGCTTTCAGTATTACTGGGAAAGACACAAATAATGGTCTTCACAGGGTATCATCATTCTGCTTGCATATACACAGGTCTGAACTAACAGCATCAGTTTTCATGTAAGCAGACTTGCTCTTGAGTTACAGTAACCAAAAGCAAATGAGATCTTAGCCTTTAGTGTCTCCATGCTGCATTTTTAATGGAAAATATCATCTGTTTAAATGCAGACATAAACAACTTTTCTCAAGCCTGCCTGACATTTAATGTGTAACTCAGAAGGTTCCTCTGATCTAAAAAAGGCTGGCAGATGGAGAAACAGCAGGTGGAACCTCAGATGAGACAGCCAGGAGGTAACAAACAGGGTAGGAAACTAGGTCAGATGAGATTCCTTCCATGTTGGAAGAAATGCTTTGAAAATGCTTCCTCCAGTGGAGGCATAAAAGTGGGTTTTCAGCATTTTCCGTCAATATTTGTATCTCTGAATAGGTCAGAGTCTGTCAGCATCTGATACATCTGTAGGGCATATTTCTGTGGAAAAGGTGAACGCCCGAGATTTACAAGTGTGCTTATTTCAGCTGCAGCATAGATCTCTCTACAAGAGGCCAGGGCACCCATGCATTTCTGATGATTAACTTGAGATTTAACAAGGAGAATGTTACTACGAAAAGCCAGTTGCTGGGATACCTCGACTTCTTTTCTTTTTCTCTCTACTTACCACTCTCCCATTTGTTTGTTTCTTTCCACTCACCTGCTAAATTTTCAGAGGGTTAGATCTTATCCTGTCCCTATTGCCGAGTGTCCACTTATTGCAAAATCTTATTCCAGCCATTGCGTCTGGTACATTGTGATGAGGCTGCAAGTGCATGCCTGGAGAGCTGGGGTTCAGTCTTTGACCCTCCCTTTAAAAAGAGGAAAGACCACAGCTCATGTCCTCCTTGGGATATTCCCATCACTACTGTATCCAAAGACATGGCAAGGTAGAGGCACTGCCCAAAAGCAGTGAGGCAGAGAGGCATGGTGGCTGTTGAAGGAAGGTAAAGGAGGAGGTTGGACAAGCAAAATAGGCAGGAGAGCCTTGCTGAGAATTGGCTGGCATTCATTCTGCCTCCCTCCCCTGGGCAGTGCTTTTGGTGTCAGAGGCTAATGGTTGAAAATAGCCTGTGGTTTTACAATTTTTCCAGGGACAGGCACCTCAACGAGCCGGGTAAATTCAGAACAGGGCTGCTTTGCTCTCCGTGAGGTAGAATTCCCATGCTGTTTGAGGAGACCTGGCTTTTTATGTTGAATTCCCTTTTCTATTTTTCTGCCACCTGAAGTCCTCTGTACCAAGAAAATAAAAGCAATTAATTGAGTGTTCTAGATTAATCAACATAAACTATGAAAGCTGATTTTATCAGTCTCCTGCATAGAAAAGGGAATTGTGCAATGCCCATAGGACTGTTATCCTCTGTTGTTTGATCAGGAGTTTTATTCATGTGAATTTCAGTTGTAAAATTCCATGAAGCCTTGCAAAAATAACAAAGATGGTCATCTAATGTTAGCATTTGGTAAGATAGCATCCTGCTGAATTGGTTATATTGCCCACTTCCCCAAACCAGAAAAATCTTACAAGGAGCAGCCTTAGCAAGAAGACAAGGCAGTGTTGTTGAGTAAAAGTGGACAAACGTGTTAATAGTGAAAATGTAAAGGACAATAATCTACAAATGCTAATTAATAAGGCCAAAAAGAAATGAAATCTGTTGTCTCGGTCCACTAAGTGGCAACTTTCATCGGTGAAGAAAGGTGATGGCAGCTTCCACGAAACCCTTGAAACAAAACTCCTCCTATTTATTCAGCTCTATCACTCCAAAATCAAGTTCCCTCCTGGTGCAGATTTGCAGCAAGAGAGTGATTGAATAATTGGATGTTCTTAGGTGTGAAATAAATGGAAGTGAATTCAAAGCCTTCAATTTTCTTTTTCATTCTCAGTTTTTTGAAAGCTCAACCAATTCAAATATGATGATAATTCCAGTCTGTAATAGTCTGTGTGAAAGGCAGTTGCTGCGCACTAAAGGGACAGATCTCCTGTATTACCGCATTTCATGGACAGGTGAGTGTTTCCTGCCATTAGGAGTTCTTCAATGCCTGCATGTTTATAATCTAGGTTTGCTGTTGACTGTACCTGATAGAGACCTGCTATTTGGAAAATGCTTGAAGAAAGGAGATTTTTTTTCAGATTTCATATACATTTTACAATATGTTTGAAACATGATTTTACACATCCTTATGATGATACCATCCTGGATCACGTTGGACACATAGAAGTATACATATATATGTATTTTTTAATGGGTACTGTGTGTGTGTGCACCCATATGGGTAAGTATGTATGGGCATCACTGTTAAGCACTATAAAGTACTACAATTTTAATAATGGTCTTTGCTGTGGGGAGGGATTATCCCAAATTCAAGGAATGCATTTTTAAGGCTTTTAATATAAGTATTAGGTAACATACTTGAAAGCTTCCAAATTCTAGCCTCACAACTAACATAACAGGCCAAATCTGTATTAGCAAAGTTTTGCAGGTGTAACCACATAACTCTAGAAATCCAGATGTGGCTTATCTTAGCAATGTTACCGACATTGTTTGGTCCCTTACAGTGAAATATGCTGTATTAATAAAGATGCACTGTTGCTGCTATACTGGACTAGGTGTTCTTGATGATACAGCTACATCAGTGGAGAATTGCATTTATTCTCACCGGTGTTGTGTTTAGTGCTCTTTCAGGGGCTGAAGCGCTTGTCATGGTGCCAGTTCCACTTGACTGAGTGTGATAATAAAAGCATCCTACCCAGAAACCCTGGCATTGCCTAGTTACACAATGGATTTCTTGGCAAACCTTTATTATGTGGGATTGGCCTTCTGCTCCTAGGAACAGCGTGGTTTTTCGGAACCCCTGACTGCCAGTGGGACGTGGGCTCTGATGTGACCGTGAACAAGCTCTTCATGTAAACCATCATGTTAAAGCAGGGTAGTCTCTCTCTCTCGCATGAAGACGTAAGCTATGCTGCTTAAATAAAAGGAATTATCCTGAGCTTGAATATACAGCCAAATAGATGAGTGTTAGCAGAGCAGCTCTGACCCAGAGCTGCTTGATGGCAAGGCAGCTCTAGGAGGATGTTAGCTGGCTAATGCAAGTCAGTCTAGAGGAAATGAAAGCAAAAGCACACACTCCCTCAGGAGGGTGGGTAGATCTGAAGGAAGAAAATTGGTGGTGAGAGGAGTGCACTTTGGGGAAAAACAGCATTTAACATGCTGATAAATTGCCCATCTGTTTTCTCTATTTAATCACTTTGTCTTGTCTTGCATGTTACAAGGTTGCTGGAGAAAAGCATTGCCTATTCCGTGACTGTTCACTCCCTAGTACAACGGACCCCAAATATTACTGAAATGTAAGTGAAGTGTGAGGATAATACTGTAAACTGGAGGTTCAGAAGTCAAGTATGTTGCCTCTGGAGACCCTTTTGAAATCCACAGGAGAACGGTACAGGTGGTGTTGGAGCAGAGTTCAGTTCTCAGCCCCTGCGGGCTACTTCAACTCTTCGTAAACTGTTGCCTGGGTTCCTGCTAGCCTTCTCATTACACAAAACACAGGTGCTGCCATGGAAAATAAAGTTTGAATTTACTCAAGCAAATAATTTTGGCATTGTTTAAAATGATGTACTTGTGCCTGCCCAGCTCCCACTGCTGAGTGTCTGAACCAGCTCTACCTCCACCTGGCTGACAGGGATGTAATTTTCAGAGAAGATGCTGACTTAAAAGTGAGATTTATCTCATCACAGAAACTGGGAAGGAAAGGAAGAAGAGTGTGTGGCTGCACTTTTGCAAAAAGCAGATGCTTTCTGGAGGTTAAGTGGGAAGTATTGCTTTGCTGTTTCTTCAGTACCTGCAGAAGCAGTGCACTCAATGTAGGGCTGTGCCTTCTGGTCTTGTGTCTGTGATGGGCATGAAGGGTTGCCATTAGACAATTAAATCCATGGGCAAGTGCAGATCGTACAACACTGTAGCACAGCAAGGGCATCCCTTGGTAATATAAGCTACAGAGGCAGGCTTTAATTCAAATTCTGCTAATTGCTTATGGTGTTGTGGTAGGAAAGTCATCCCAGCTGAATTTATGACCCCAACTGTAAAACAGAAATAGCTGTACTTGTAAAGTGCTCACCGATCTCAGAGGTGTTATTACAGCTAATTCTGAAGCTAATCTGATGCCCTTGACTAATGTGGACGTAATATGACAGAAGAAGATAAAGAACTGGAAATTAATTTGTAGATGGTTGCCACAGTCTGGCGTTTCTTTTCCTCTGCCTTCTCCTGTCACACGTTTTTATGTCTCTTACCAGGGCTGAATGGCTATCTTGACTTTACGAAACACAGCACAAGATCAAGACAACTGAGCTGGAAAGCGTAAAAGAAAGAGATTGCAGGCTCTCCTGTGTCATGCAGGTATTACTGCTGAAGTATCCAAGCCATACTGTTTATAGAAGGCTGACTTTTAAAAAAAGGAAACATTACTAAAAGAGGTTTTTTAATATCCCATTTATCATTCTACTGGTGGAAAAGACCAACAGCAGGTCTTTTCCTCCAACTTTTTAATTTAAGCTGAACGCAAAGAATGGGTTCAGTTAGATGTAAAATGCAAAAAAAATCTCTAGTTGTCTTATGAATGGTTCACCTGGATATCATTAATTTGCACAACATCAGTTTGCAGCTGAAGTACCTGAAGATTAATGTGTGTCCATCTTCCCTGGCCTGGGGTCATGCCCCAGCCACATGCTGACCCCAAGACCCAGATCCCTACTGCAATGGTGCCTGGGCTGGAGAAGAGCTGTGACTTGCTCTGATCAGCTCTAGGCTTGTTCATTGGGGCAGCAAGACTAGAACTTAACTACAGTTTGAGCTCTGGTACTGTTGTCCCCAAGTGTTAAGAGTTGGAGTGCATCCTTCCTAGTCATTTCTTTACCTCTGGGATCTGGAAAGAATTTCACTCACAAACAAGAATAGTTCTGACACTGTTCCCAAAACACTCTTGCCAAAGAATAGTCTCTTTTAACTTTTGTCCTTGTCTTTCTGCTGATCTTATAGCGTTCAGTTACAAAGCCAAAGATGTGTTGACTGTCAGGTCATAACCTTGCACATCCCTAATTCCCAGTGGAATCTCTTTAGAGACATGACGTACAAAAAGTGCAGGGTCAGGACAATTGGACATGTGCTGATGTAAAAAAAAAAATCTCCTTTTGTTTTTCTCTTCCATTTATGTTATTTCCAAACTAAATGGTTATTAACATGTTCATTTTTGTGGGTATATTACTAGATGATAAGTAGGTAGCTTGGCCATCTGAAGGGAAATAGAGCAACAGAGCTAGAGAATGGAAACCAGCATTGTGGTGGCTTCTCCATAATTATCTTTCTGTATCAGTGATTCTAGCTACATGTCACAGTGTAGTGAGTTTGGGTTTGCAGAGCTATAGAGGGAACCTTAGAATAAGTGGTCCAGGTGAGAACAGGCATTGGAGAAGCAAAATCCATTTTTAACTATAGGGACAATTAAAAGTCAGGCAGATTTCAGAGTCCAGATTTAATTAATCTGCTCATTGCAATCCAAGTAATTTATTTTCATGGTTATCAATCTGATTTCCTTCTCCAGAAAGGAGACTGGTGTCACTTTGCTGTTGCTTTTGAATCCTACTTTGCATAGTACATTGCTATTAAAAAATCCTAAAAGAAGTCATTTCCTCCTCCTGCCACTGAGAGCATCCGGGCTTCAGATTTCTGCTTCTGTCTTTGCTGATGCATATCAGATTTTCCATCTCCAAAAGTAACTTGCTACGATTTTTGTGGGCGTGCAAGACTTTACCTATCACTTGAGAAAAGCTTGCTGAAGCGCAGAGGGACCTATCACTTTCTTGTTGGCATTCACCCAGGTTCACACAGCGGTGTACTTCCACTGCCATTTTAATGGTATTGTTCGTAAGAAAATCAGTATTTGTGACTGTCATTGGCCAGCTCGCTGGTGTCATTTCTGTGTTTTCTGATGAGATTCTAAATTCTCTGGACAGGTCTGCAGCCTGTTTCAGATCTCACTTTCACAGTAGTTACATATCCATGAAATCCCAGGTGCTTCAGTTATTATTCATTGTCTGTGTTAGGAGAGCATCCTCAGGCCCTAGACACAGTTGGGCCAGGAGCTTTAAAATAATAAGGTTGAAGAAACAAACCTGACAAAGAATGTAAATGGATTAGCTGCTATTTACAAAGCTGAAAGGGAAATGAGGTTTTGGTGACTTTTTAGAACATCTGGCATATCCACAATGCCATGCAAATAAACAACAACGTTGCAAGGAAGGGCTGTGAAATACTTTTGTTTTAAATGCCATGAGTCCCCCATTTGCCACAAATTACATACGCTTGGGGGTGAGGGAGATGATTGTTTCTGAGCATCAATTGGGAAAAAACCTAGATTGTAGACTGACCTACTGGGGATCGAGTACTGACCCTCCGATGCAATGTTCTTGCGTTTTCTAATGAAAGAGTGGGTAAACTGTAGAGTACCGTTGGTGACTGAGCATCAAGTAGCAGCATAAGCCAGCACTCAGCATGCTCCTCGCTTTGTTAGGATGTCACCGCAAGGTCAGGGCCAAGTGTTTCCCCTCCTAGGCTGTGCAGTCACACCTGACTTCTTGAACACAGGAACAAGAGTGCTCTGTCGGGTATCTCTGCTTCTCTGCTGAAGTGGTGCTGTTGGAAAACATAGTCTCACCCCCGTGCCACAGATACCAAGCAGAGATGCAAGGCGGAGGGTCCCCGTTGGCGTGGGGGGCCTCATGTGAGGACCAGTAATCTCATCCCCTGTTAGCACAAGCCTTTCTACACCCGGGGTATGAGCACTAACTATCATCTGTGTTTAATTATAAACTACCCCGATAATCAGACTGGCTTTAAAGACTTGCCTGTTGCTTTTGATAGTTAATTAGAAGTTTGTCTCTGTAGTGGCTTGAGAATAGGGCAGAAAACTCTGCGCTAATACCAGGCTATCACTATTAGCTCTCTGTGAGTGAAGTACTGAAAATTAGTGTGGCTCTACTGGTCCCAGATAAACAACAGGTCAACCCTTGAAAATGAAAGAGCTGGGGAAATACTGCATTTTACAATACAGTTTAAGTTTATAAAGCTGGAAGGTTTCAAAACAGAAAGAAAATCCACACTTGTATTTCCGAAACCATTTTGCAACTTAGGTTTTTTTCAGCTAAATGAGATTTTGCCAAAATTCACTCTATCCCGTGAAGGATTTAAATTTGGATGGAATTTTGTAAGATTTTTCATATGACTTCTAGCACCACATACTCTAGTAAGATCTTTCCAGTATTTCTACCTTGCAGTAAGAAACTGTCTTAAAACTGTCTGTGTTACTATCTGGATAGAAATATCCGAGGCCTATCCTCCCCCCCCAGCAAATTCTGCTCTGTAGATTTACCATTGCTATTATTTTAGATGAATGACACCCTCAAATTCTGAGACTAACCTTGTTGCGGGGTATCTTGAAAACTGTCACCACCTTTCAGGGCCATGTCTGAATATACTTTAAAAACCCTACCAGGAATGTTATTTGTATGTCATCATTTACATACTGGTTTTGACCAGGTTCTTAAAAAGGACTTAAAGAAAACCACCTCTCAGCTGATTTGTAGCATCAATATGCCTGTTTTTTCTTTTCTTAAACACTATTTGCCATTCAGGCCATCAGACAAGCAGCTGAGGAGCAGGCAATCTGTTTAGATTTCAGATTTTTTGAACAAATGATTCACCAAATGATAGCGTACTGTTTCTATTTCAGTTAATCTAGTGACAAAAAGGTATAAAATTAATTCCAAGTCAGGCTCTCAGTGCAGGCAAGGCAGCACGTCTGAATCGCAGTGCCTGCTCATCCCTGCCTCAGCTCTGCTTCTCCTGCTCCCCATTTTCTCCTTTCTTTGCCATGTGTGTGTATGCAGCCTGAAGCATCCTGCACAGCCGACAAGCCTCATGAAGCCTGGGGAGTTTCCAGGTCAAGGCTTTAGGTCATTTGCTGCTGAACACACAGAAATACAAATATCGGCGCTACAAACAGGTGCAACCTTTTGTCCGAGTAAGTTTCCAGGAAGTCAGAGTTCCTGTGCTACCACCTAAAACACTTCACCTGTGTATTTAAATAGCAGCTTTTTGTGGATACTTTTAAAAATCTGACCTCATAAATTTCTAGCTCTAGAGATGTCTGGACACAAGCCAGTGTGATGGAGATGACTAGTAAGATTTTCTTGGTTTGCCCTTTTATTTGGGAGGACGTTCTTGTCTTTGCAGCCTGCCCAGTACTTATGGGTAGTCACACAACAGAGACTCCTCTTGATTTTTAAATTATTATTGTTTAGAAGTCAGGATCCTTTTGCGCTTGTAGTCTGTAACTCAGATGGAAAACAACATCTGCTACAATGAAAGAAAACAGTGTTTAAGCAGCATTAAAAACACTCATTTAACTCTGTACCAAATATAGCTCATTTCATATTAGTGAATTCATATTTCTTGCATCAGCTTTTGACTTTCAGCGAGCCTCTTCCACGTCACACTCACATTGGACTACCTCAACACTCATTTTAAACGAGACACAGGGTGTGGGGCTGATTTTGGTTTTGAATCTGAGTTCTTAATTTCTTCTTTCAGCAAGGAGAAAAACCATTGGCAAGTCCCCAAGGAAAGGCGGGGGCGGGGGAAGCCAGTTCTTCCTCCTCCAATCTCAGGAAAAAATAGTGTAGAAATGCCCAGCAAGGCAATTCTTCCAGTCTGTCCTTTTCACATGAGAAGCCTCCTTTCTTTTTTCATCCCCATTCACACACTCCCACTTTCTCTTCTTACCCACCCTGGAGCAAAAGGCAATCTCAGGTGTTTGAGGAAATGCCAGCATTCACTGATACTTCGCAGCATCCAGCTGTGGCTTCTAGGAAATGACTTTTAGATTTTGCACTGACTGCCTGAAGGCTGGGACAAAGGACACATGCAGAGGGGATGGTAGTGAAGCTGAGCAAGCAGAACAGAAATGCAAAATAGAGGTGTAATGTGAAGGAGGGGAGAGCAGAGACAGAGGGATAGCTTCTTCTGTCCTTAGTTGTTGGTAGGCCTGCTCTGTGTGCTTGAAAATCTGGACCTTCCATCTCAGAAGGACTATGGTCACTACCATATTTAGACAGAGAAAAACAGGTGGCTGCTTGATGGCAATAACATTAGCAAAACCAGGCTGGACTCAAGCTGATGACTCAGTGTAAGATAGCATACTGTAATTATGCCATGCCATTCATTTCTAATCCACCTGCTGCTGCTTGTTTATTTGTTTAATATTTCTTCACTTGTACATTGCACCACCCTTCTCCATCCTTTGCCAAAATTATATTGCTAATGCTTAACTGCATGTGGCACTCCTGCAGTGCAGTGCTCAGCGCTGGGTTATTTTGTGCAGTGCTGTAGTGAAACAGCAAGTGAGAAAATTGAAGCCTAGAAAAGCAGTAATTTATTACAGTAGAAATGAGCGCTGAATGAGTCACACTGCTGACAGATTCTGACATGGAACCAATCTATTAGAGGTTTGCCTGTCTGCAAGTTTTTTCTCCCTCTCTGCTCCAGATGTGCTCTTCTTAAAGGCTGCACAGACAAATATTTCCTCGCTTGGAACTTTCTGTCTGTTGTTACCTACAAAAGCTTTTGAAAAAAGACCCTAAACCTGTGTCCTAGGTTCAGCTGGGATAGAGTTAATTTTTACAGGAACCTGGGAGGTGGGGGGCATAGCCGGGGCAGCTGACCTGAACTAGCCAAGGAGCTATTCCATACCGTGTGACATCATGCTCAGTATATAAATGGGGAGCGGGCCGGGGGGTGGTCTCTACTTTTCGGTGGGGGAAGTGGCGGAGCGTCGGGTCCCGGGTGGTGAGCAGTTGCACTGTGCATCACTCTTTTTTGTATACTTTTTCATTAGTACCGTTGTTGTTGTTGCAATTTCTTTGTGTTATTCCAGTAAACTGCCTTTATCTCAACCCTCGAGATTCCAGGTTTGTTTTTTTTCCCTCTCCTCCGTCTTCCCCCTATCCCACCAGAGGGGGGCGGGAGGAGTGAGCGAGCGGCCGCGTAGTCCTTTGTTACCGGCTGGGCTGAAACCACGACACCTATTTATTTTTGTAATTAATTATAGGCTCATTTCCTTTATGCCATTCCCAGTTATTGGCTGCTGTTCAGGAGGGCGTATGTGTGTCACTTGAAGACAGCTATGCTCAGCAAGGGTGTATGCATGAAGGACCCCCCCCCACCCACACAGGTGCTCAACAGGGAAGATGGAAACCGGTCATGGGAAAATCTGAAGAGCACATCTAATTCGGGGGCTGTTTGGCATTAACTGCGCTGCCTGCCTGTGCTGCATCATGAAAGCCCTTGTGTGAAGGTTTCCTGTCCTGCCCTTCGCTACTGTGGGCAGATGTCTTCTGCTGGATTACCTGCTTTGAAATGCAACACGGCCTCACCTCTCCCGACTCCATGGGGAGATGGGAAAACAGTTGCGCTGTGTGACGTGTCCTGTAAAGCAGTCAGCTAAACCCCAGCTGTAATTGTAAATGCGACAGTAGGGGTTGGGAAGAATATTAAGCCTCAGGCTTTATTCCTTACACCAGTCTCCAGTTGTCTGGGATGGAGATGGGGTGACAAAGGACTTTTTTTGCCTTTTGTGGTCTGGTCCTGGTCTCACTGTGCTGAGATGGAGAGGTGGTCTCTGCACGTCTGAGCAGCACAGAGCAATTTCCATAACGGCTTGTCATCAGCTTGTGTTTTAATTCTTAGTGTTAATAATTTTATTAATTGTAGGGTGGCAGTGCATATGGGTTTCAGCCAAATCAGGATTCAAAATTCTCTTGTGCTAGGTGCTGTACAGTCATAAATGCACGTTTCATGCCCCAAATGCTTTCTAATAGCTCCTTCGGGGTATTGTACTGATAAGTGACACCTACATTTTCTTTTTTCTTTTGCTTATTTCAGAGAGATTTTTTGAAGAGCCAGGTGCTACACTATTACCAGGAATCAGGTAATGGCAGATGCTTACTTTTCACAGTACTTGTAGGCAATCCTGCGTTACCAAATGCTGTTGTATCATAACACTGGGAAAAGGAAGGAATAAGTTGTACCAATCTGTGCGCACAGTAAAGGAAAATATTTAATAAGTCCATGATCACTGGGTTTCATTTATTGAAGCTCAGTGGATTTTATGTAATATATTAAATGTCATGTATAAACATAGCTGCGGAATTTCTCTTCCAGGAACTCAGGGTTTTGTCTCTCTCCAGTGAAGCTGGGTGCTCAGCGTGTCTCTGAGAAAAGGGAGGTGTTGAAGAGCTTGGTGATGCCCTCCTTGGAAGAGCATGTCACCTACCTGCCAATAGGCTTGGATGCTCTGTGCCTACAGCAGACACTGGCACTCTGGATAATTGTTGCCTGCCTAAGGTTTCTCATGCTTCAGATTGTGAAAAATTTATTGATATGACATTTATGGAAAGGCCTCATGTCCACTTGGCATTTCAGTTCTGGCATATGTCTGGATTTGGCTTTGGAGTGGCATTGGTGAACCTGGTTAATTCCAGTGGAGGGGAAAAAATCAGACGTCAGTACTAATATCATTAGATCTGTCATCTGCTTAGAAGTTCAGGAATTATGAGATATAAATGACTAGTGTCTGTATCACTGATCACTGTTCTTAACCAGTCACATCTGGAGCTCTCACTGAATCATATAGAATCCTATGTATGGAGCAGGGATGTTCTCATGCAGAGATATGGAAGCAAGGAGCTGAGGGTTCAGCCATCTCCAGGAGGACACGGCGTCTTTGCACGTCCTGTGTCTTGGCTCAGGAATGAGTGTGCTTGCCCTAAGTCGCTGTCAAAGATGGGGAGAGATAGCATAAGGCATCTTCAAGCATTATTCCAGGCAAACCTGACACAGTGCTGCCCCTGCTAACTTCACTGACATGGATGAAGGCTAGAGCTAGGTGTTTGGGAGGCATTGCATGGCATCCTTTTTATTTTACAGAAGCTTTCTTCTACTGTCAGCAGAATTTCTTCTATGTGCCTGAAGTAGATAACAACTTGGGCCTTTGTGAAACAAAAGAATAGAGATATTAAACATGAATTTACAAATATCCTTACTTCCCAGGGTAAAGAGTTTGCTGGCCTCTTACCTTTTGGTGGTTTTTCCAGTAGAATAAGGTAGCAAGAGTATTTTTTTCCTGGTCTCCAGCTCATACATAGAGGCTACAAACTCCCACTAGTATGCATGGCACAACAGCAAGAATTGCTGCATTAGCAGAGAACTGCTGACTAAAAATTGAATTTGTGCAAGCAAAACTCTGCTAGGTGTTTCAGAGACGGCAGCTTTCCCAATCTCTTCCTGTGCTGCAGACAAATATTCACAGTGCAGGAAAAGAGGCTGTTGCTGCCTTCTGCTCCTCAGGCAGATTTCCTGAAAAAGCAAAACGCATTCATGCTTGATCCCTCTGTTTGTCCTTTATATTCAGCAAAGTGGTCCTTCAGAGGACCGTCAGCTTATCCCTATTAGTGTAGGACTCCAAGGAGAAAGCATGTTGGAGGATGAGTAAGAGTGGGAGGGGGAAGGGTTTCATACAGATGCCAAATCTCTGCTGGTCAGTGGTCCCTTAGTGGTCCTAATTGGTTGTCACAGGTTAGAACAAGCCCAGATTGTTCTGACTTACTGCCAGGGCCAGGTCTGGAGCTGCTGTGGCTGAAAGCTGACCCCTGAGACTCTCACTATGCTTTTGCTAAGACACTGTTTATTCAGGATCAGATCTAGCCCCTGCATCTCTCCCTGGAGAACAAGGCAGGGAAACCTTGTCAAGGAGGTATTAGCCAAGGGCATGCAGGGGCAGAAATCTGAAACAGTGCAGTGCAGGTTAATATAAACACATTTAATCCTCGAACCTTCTCTCAGCATTAATCATTTCCATCTGTAGCACGTGACGCTTTTGCTGTCAGAGTTGGTCCTTGTCCAGCTGGCTGTTGCAACTCTCATACAAATGCCAGATCTTCTCAAGAGCCAGGATCATTAACGCCATGAATCACACAACCTCAGCTGGCTCAAACTGCAGGACTTTGTTTCAGAGACCTTTGTGTCCGAGCAGTTTTTCTTTTCTTGCTCACCTTGAGAAATGCAGTAGGGTTTACACTGTCGTGCCTACCCCTTTTCCTGTGCCATGTTTATCCTTATGCTTCTGACATATTTAATTTGTTAGCTGTTGTGCTGTTTTAATTGGCGTCTATAGCAGATCCATGTGAATACTACAGAAATATGGGAATGCTTATTTTCACTTGCCAATAAATTTGCATCTATTGCATCTGTGCTATTTAATTTCCAGGGGTGAGGGATGCTGCCTTTTGTTCTGTGTTTATGAAGCACTGGAGCCATATTAAGCTGTTCAGGCCCCTAAAGTCAAATAGCAGCTCTGAGGTCCTCTTGGACCTGAGCCACCAGAGTAGGAGGGATGGTCCCAAGAGGAGCCGTGACTGGCTAAAGTTGCAATGTGAACAGCCATCCATTTTTTCCTCCTTTTAGGTGCCAGGGAGAGGAAGACATGGCAGGCAGGGCGAACATACACAGTTCTACTCTGCGTGGGACCATGACTCTTCTCTCCAAAGCTCTTTCTGAGTGAGTGCTGCTGGCAGGGAACTGTGGGCAGGGTCTAGGTCAGAGGGGAAAAATCAAAGCTGTGCCTTAGTCCATCACCAGCAGGCATAAGGACAATCCCTGCTCCTGGAGCTGAGCTTGGGCCTCTTCTCAAAGTCTGAACAGTGGCAAGAGCCCTTCTTGTACTACCCTGGCTATGGCTGAGGCTATGCCACCAAGTTAGCCACTGTTTGAGCTTAATGCTCTGCTGCATTCATGTATGCTCTTGAAGGGCACCCAGTCTTGATGAAGACATCCAGGGGTGGAGACTTGGTTGCCTTCATTCACAATGTGCTTCAGTGATTAATCACTCTCATGATGAAAAGTTGTATTTTACTCCCAGTTTTAATTTCTCAGGCTTCAGCTTCCATCAAGTGATCCAAGTTACGCTTTTCCTTGCTAGATTAAATAGCACTTCAGGGCCTCCTTGTTCTCCTCCAGGGAAGTACTTGTACATTGTAATCACATCACCTTTCTGTCTTCATTTTGATATTCACTGAACAGATTGTCCTCTTTAAGCCTTTCAGGTGCAAGGTGTATTCTTTGTCTCTCAGGTCTTTGTGGGAACTCTTTTCTGCATCTGCTTCAAATCTTTGCAAAGGATTTACTAAGATTAGCTCAATGTCACTGTCATACGCTCCTCTTTCTGCTGCAGGACATGTTTTTCTGTTATAGCATGACACTGGGACCTGAGGGTAGGATTTCTGGACATTGCGGCAGAGCCTTCCCTGAGTTGCTGCTGTAGGATGAAGACTGTCATCTTCTAAGCTTGTTCTGTAGTCTGTGTGTTTAGATACGGTGCTTTGCACTGAAACCTGTTAAAATGAAAATTTCATGGCCAGGCCTGGCTTCTCAGATTGTCTCTGTTGTTCTGTATGACTGCTTGTCTGTCTCAGTATTTTCATTCTACCCATCTTTGTCATCTGAAAATTCGATCATCAAAGTTTTTGAAAGTACTTCTGGATCACTGGTGAAAACAATTGAGTAGTATCAGATCTAATATACTTCCATGCAAAAAATCACGGGAAACAATGTGATTTCAATTATGGTTCTTTAATAAAATTGTGTTCTTGAAATCTATCAGCCTGTCAAGTCAAATCCATTTATATGAGCCAGTTTTTATCAGAACGTGCTGCAAAGCTAAATGGAGCACCTGAGCAAGGTCTATGTACGCTACACTACACACCCACAGTTTTCTCCATTAAACAAACCATAGATCCTCCAGGATGTTTTGCATAAAACTGTGGTAAAGGTGTTAATCACATCCTTCACTGTCAATCAGTTTAATCTTGTACTAATTTCCCCATGATTTTACTTGGGACTGATGTTGACTTAATTTCTCTGGGTCATCTTCCTTTTTTTTTTTTTTTTTTTAATTTGGGGGTGAGAAAATGCACTAGCTGTGCATGCCAAAACTAATATATATCATATCTTTTGAATTTCTGTCTTGTGCTATGATATCCACAGATATAACTTGTTACAATACTCATGTGAGTGTTGCGGACAGCAGATGATTTCTCGCTTCTCCTGAAAACACGTACAAATGGCCACTGTTGCTTGATAATCAAATGATAAATATTTGTTTGTTTGAACACTACATCTTCCTGAGAAAGTTCAGTCCATTCTGTTTAGGAGCAGAAAGAAAATCAAACTCATCATCAGCTAAACACCTAGTTCTGGCAATTTTTTATATGTCCATATTGCTTTCTTCAGTAATTCTTTGACAGAAGTTGTCAGGAAGAAAATACTGGCAGGAAAAAAACCAGGGAGACAGCATGGTTAGCAATAGCTGGCCTCAATTTGCAGGGGGAAAAAAAAGTATTCTGGTCACTTTAAATAAAGGATATTTTTGCAAAATTGCACATGAAAATATATGTATTTTAGCAGTTTTCTCTGTCTTTTAGTCACCAAAAACATTACTTTTTTTTAACCTCATATTTGAGAACATGTTACATGAACGTATACATAGCTTTACACTGCCTTTGATTCCGCTGCCACTGGAAGACTCTGATCTGTGCTGACATTGGACTGCTGCTGACTTAGGGTCATGTAATAAGCCAAAAAATACAGGCAAATCAGACTATGGTTTGCTCGAGACTGAACAGAGGTTTCAAAACTTCTTTCTCTCTACTCTTCTTTTTGTGTATAAATGGTGAAAAAGTTTTAGTCATTAAACTGTTTAATTTGTTTTGCTCCAGCTCTTCAGCTTTGAGTTGTTGTAATTGTATTTGAGAATGAAGTTGCTCATGATTGTATTATTATGATTTTTCATTTTAGTTTTTTATTCCTAACAAGCTGGTACATGCAGAAAAGAAACTAGATCATAGTGCTAAAAGCATAGTCTGAACTTTACAGAAAAGGGATGCTGTAATTTGTAAACAATCTAAATCTTTCTCTTTATTTCCTAACTGTAACTATAACTTGGAAACTATTTGCAGCATCACTGGCATGCAAATGTACCAATTAGAGAAATTTAAAAGGTACTAAATGAATAGAGCTTGACTGATTTTTATGTTCTTCAGGTTTATGGACAATTCCCAGATGATGGAAAAATATGTCAAAATATGCTGGAGGTGTGCATTTAAGTTCTAGAATTTAATCCCTTTTTTCCCCCTCTAGTGTGACTGATTCTGTGTTTGGATATACTCCGTACAGTGAGGATCTGCTTTCTCTGAGCCAAAGCCCATCAGAGTCAATTCCAACATTTGACAAAGACCTTCAGGTGATGTCCTGTTTCCCTCAAAAGGGCTTTAAAGGTTTGTAAGAGTCTCAGATGTGCAATGTAGAAATTTACTTCCCCTGAAGATCAGGAAAACATTCAGTGTACCTATTGCATGTGACAGCCTTACTGAATTGTCATGCCCCCCTCCCCCCCGCCCCTTTTCATTCTGCAAAGACTCAATTTGCAATGAATTGGAAAAAGTTCACAGGTTTTTGGACCAGTAGCACTCCAAAACTTCTTGGGTCCAACATATCTCAATATTCAAGAGGAATGTCTTTGCTGAAACTCCCTCTGTCATCTAGATTAATCTCATGTTGCTTTACAGTTCCTAAATGAATGATCAATTTACTACAAATCTGAGAAAGAGTGTGAGGCTATTTAATGCCTGGGAATAAAAAAAACCATGAGGTAGAGAGGCAATTAAAATAAAAACAACAACAACAACAAAAAAAAACAAACAAACAAAAAAAACCCATAGCCTTGGCTTATACTTTATCTCACTGCTACCAGCTCTTTTATTACTCCGATTAGGCAGGCAGCATGTTGACACAGCCCAGACTGTGTATTCTTACATGAAAAAGCAGCATTTTTAATTAAACATACTCGCCTACTTTTCATAGTGACAAGCCTGCTGCAATTTACAGTGTTATTCATTCTCCTTAAAACTGAATTTCTTATCTTTTTTTCCCAACCAAGAGCTTTCATTCTCAAATTCATAATTTTCTCCATCTGCAGTATTTGCCCTGGTTCACAAGAACAGTGTCATATTAAGGTTCCTTAATTTTCCTTACAAATTATGTGTTTGGTTAGACCTCATATCAATACCGTGGTCATTTTTCACTTCTCTTTTCCTTTTCTTTTCTTTTCTTTGAGAAGTAGACTCAATCCCATACCTCATTTCAGTTTACAATCCTTTCTATTTGGGCTCACTGATTAGCAGTGTTTTTTAAGTGGGAAGACAAGCTCCTTTTGCTAATCATAAAAGGCAGCCAGTTTATTAAGTGGAAGGCAGAATGTGTTCATGGGCTGCTAAATAATAAACTCACTTTAACAGCAAAACATACTGTATATTTCATTTTGATAGCAGAGACCACAGGACATATTCTACAGCAGGACAGTTTGGTAGATACTGTTCAACTTTATTCTCACCTTTGGTTATATTTCAAGATGGACTGAATTGAAAACTGCTCACATTTTACACGTGTTCTTTAGGAATGACTTCCAGCCCACAACAGAGGATCTCTACAGAACACCGACACTGCTTGCAAGCTTAGAGAGTCTCCATGTGGGCACAACTCTTAGCCGGTCTCAAAGTCCTCCTGTGATGTTAAGTCAGTCTGCGCACTTTCTAGTGAATTCGTTTGGTAGCTAGAATATTTTCCCCAACGACACACTTCGCATGAGTTTTTGCTGAATATCTATGTAATGAAAATCAGTTCTGAAACAGCATGCACATCAAAATTAATATGAACAGTAGAAATGTGATTCTGAAGAGTAACAAGGGCATGAAAATATACCAGGTGATCTCTTTGTTTGGTCAAAACATCTCCAGTGAGGAATGTGAACACTTGGACTGAACTGCTTACAGAGAATTACTGCAGATAGTATTTAGTGCATAGCTCCCGATTAAAGCCTATTCGGGAAATAAACAATACGCTTTTGCCCTGCATGCAAACCTAGACAGAAGCAGAATTTGTCAGATTCAACCTGAATTATTGCTTGAGCTCAGGGCTCCACTTTCACATCTGTTAAGTCCACAATAAAACTCCTCCTGGTTTCAGCACTGAAACATCAAGTCTGTACTCTGGATGGTGTGTGGGGACCATTTTATTAAACATGGCAAGACTTGCTGCCAAGGTAGACTTTCCCATCCAGCTGTTCAGCAGTTTCATGAGGGCAAAAGTGTGCTTTTGCTGAGCTGAGAGAATATGATCATGTGGCTGCTGAGTATGAAACAAGGATGTCCACTAAGCTCACAAAATAGATTAGAAATTTGATTTGCTGAAGATAATGTGAGCTAAAGTGCATCTGGTCTAGTATTGTAGATATAAATATGATCCAAAATATGAATTTGACAGAGGTGGTGTTGATTGGCAAGTCACAGAGAGAAAACTGTAGAGGAATTGTGGCCTCACTGAAGTGAGTTTGTAGTGATGCCGTTTATACCGTATTTTCCCCCTTCAGGATCTCCATTAGATGGAGGTGTCTCCAAGGGACTGTGCAAGATATATGTTGCTGTAGATATAAAGACTGTGATTTTCCATCTATCGACAGATACAACCTAAGTACCTGAGGTAAAAGAGAAAAACTGCAATGGATGTCTCCAGTTGCTCAAAGCTCTGTTCATCAGTGTCTTGTTTTTTCCAGTTACATTCACATTGGACATATTTAACCATTCTTTTGAAAAGAGTATTTCTTCTCAGCTGATGCTGGCATGGGTGGAATTCTACATGAGGCTGCAAAGACTCACAACATCACTAGCTGCAAGGTTCATTCCTCCAGCCAACTCTCCATGTCATCAGCATTAAAAATCCTGAAGGAAGGACCTTCTTTTCAGACAGAAACCACTCTGTTGTATTGTTTCTTCTGCAGTAAGCTCAGGCCCAGAACTCTAGGACAAGCCCGAAACAAACTTTTCTGAAGAATACCTTTTAAAATTAATCTTCCAAACTATTACAAATTTGTTTGTAATAGTGTCTAGCACTTAAATATCAGGAGGATTCACCTTCAGTGTAACATAGACACATTATATAGTGAATTTAACCAATTAAGTTGCATCAAAACATTACAAGTTGCAAACTTCTTAGCAAAGATTATCATAATTATATTGGAGCCAGATGTTCAATTAAACCATTAATAGAACCCTTAAGCATTTTTTTTTTACTCACCTGAAATAGATACCCCCTGCCCCGCCAAAGCCTCTTCTGTATCCCGTGATGTTAGTAAGTAAAGAAAATTTAGCAAGCATCCTGAAACATAAGCAGAATGCTTATGTTCTTCTGTAAATTCCAGCCTATTAGCTACTGTTTAGGGATTAACATATGAAAGAAATTTCTCCTTTGATTCATTTTCTTTAAATTTCATCAACTGTTTCTAGGAACCATTTTAATATGAGAGTAATATTACCAGTTTTCTGCTCTGCCTTTTGTATTGAAGTAAACAAGCACAAAGACCACTCTAAGCTGTGCAAAGGCTTTTGAAAAAAAACATTTTGCAGGCTATCTGACAGCCAGGGTAACTTGAACACCAGGATTCAGTTTTCTTAGAAAATCTGGAGTAAATGCATCACAAAGTGTACTTCTGGGCTTAAAAGTAAATCCAACCCAAAAACAGTATTAATGAATCATAGTCCATGGACATCTGCGCCAACAGTGAGGCAAAGCTGAGCAAAAATGCATTTGCAAATTCTCTCCTTTACCTCTAATTCATACAATTTAACAAATGTTTGCTAGTGTTTTAATGGATCTAGTAAATCATACCAAAACATGCCTATGGAACTAATTTTCTGAAGCAATTAGAGATGCATATTTCATTTAGTATTTTGTTGTATCAATACTCAAAATAACATCTCCAGCCAGGGTGCTTGCCCATCAGGAAGGCTGTTGTCTGAGTGTAAGCAGTGGAAACCTCTTATCTTGTTGACTAGAGGAAGAGCATGCTATCCTTAGGTTGCAAGTGTTCCGAGCTGGTAAGGAGAGATTGAGCACCTCAGAGTGTATTGGGGCAGTCTCAGCCATTTCACGGATAGAGCCTGTTCCTAGTCCACTCTCACCACCTGTTAAGTCAGCCTAAACTTTGAGACATCTTACTGTTTCAGTTTTTTAATTAAAGAAGAGGTGCGATGGTAGTATCCAGCTGGATGCAGAAGGAGAGCTGTCATTCTGCATATGTCACTGGTTTTGTTTTTAATTTGGTTTTGTGATTTCAGAGGCAGACCAGTCTTGGCCTCTGCTTAGGCTCAGTGCATAATTGTGTTGCCTCTGCTGACTGCACTGACTGACACCATCCTAGGAAACTGTTTAAGTGTCTGGAATCCAACTTCCCAGGACCGCCAGAGACTTTCCTGATCCATTGTTCTACACACTGAACTGACCAAAGCTTGCCTTCAGTTAAAAGCCCTACTGCTAGCTTATATCTTAAATACCTCTGGAAAAGGCTGGGCGTACTGCTGGGGGTGGGCTTGTACCCTCCACTCAGCACATCAGCTCTTTTGAGGCACTGGTGCTGTGGTCTTGCAACTGGCCAGATTCTGCCTGCTGGTGAAAGGTGTTTTGCAGAGCTGCTGGAGAGGACAGCAAACAAAAATCACACTGCCTCTCTGAAACAGAGACTACTTTGCCAGTCTTTGGTAAAGTATTTCCACTACACAGCTGCTGTTTAGAGGATGAAGGCTAGCCCACTAAGCTGTCCAGAGAGCAAAAGGAGATTGGTAGGTGTCAGGCATGGTGGGAGAGGGAGGAACTCTGCTCCATATGCCTGCTTGACCTCATTCTCAGAAGTTGCGCTTTAAACAGCAAAATAATATTTAGGTATCTTAGATGTCATTTCAATCAAGAGGATGCCCATCAGTTGGGCTGCAGCAGCAGCAGGTTCACAGCGTGCTGCTCAGGGAAGGTGGGAAGGAACACAACTCCCCAGTCACCTTTGATCCTATGATGCAAAGTTTCCTTGAGGTGTGACTGAGCAGGAAGCTGAAATTCTTTAGGGATATGGCATGACTAAAAAGGCAAGGAAAGCAGCATGCCTGTTGGTGATCCCTGTGGAGGTTTACCAAATTAGCCTCTTCCTAAGGGAAAACTAGCAGCCATTGATGTAAATTCAGTGCTCTCCCTCCTTTGCTCTGCTGAAGATTGCTGCAGGTGATGTTTTTTTAAATGAATACATTATTTGAATGAAAGCAGGGATGAATCAGAGCCAGAGTGCTTTCTACTGCCACTTCACATGTTGTTTTAAAGATTTTTGCATTGATTGATGTTGGCAAAATTGTGCAGGGTTGTTTCTTGCACAGGTGTTAAGGCTGCAGTTACCTCATGCTATTTTGTGGAACTAAAGCAATATAGCTATACCCAGCATCCCTGTTATTTATCCACCAGCAGAAAAGCAATAGGAAATGGCCTCAAATCAGCTTTTATTCTAAAGAACAGCACCACATAGAGGTGGCTGCGCAGCCAAGGTCCACTATTTATGAGACATTATTTGATTCTTTTAATTTGATTTTTTTCTATTTCAGGCAGAAATCTGTGAACCAGAAGTCAAAGAAAATTTGATTTCAGAAGCACCTGAATGAAATATATTTGAACCAAAATATTTCCCTCACTCGGCAGCTGCTCCAGGGGACCATAATATTCTTGTTGCCAGCAACGAAGCCTGCGGAGCAACAAGGGAGATCCAGGGCATCTGTCTCCTGGACATCCCTGCAATACACATCACCTCAGAGCAGCCCAAAACTTCCAGCTCCTCCATCCCAGCTCTCTCATGGAAACAGTGGCATTTCTAAGAGCCCCATGTCCAGCTCTGGTTTAGGGATTTCAGGATATTACTCTAGAGGCCGGAGCAGAGTGTCGTCAGGTTCTGCACCTTCAATTCATTAACTGAATACCCAGGAACCCAGAAGAGCATTCAAGAATTCAAAATCTCACAGTAACAGAACAAGAATGAACTGACAGACTCCCTTATGTTTCTGCATTACTTGTAGGCTTTCTGTACACAGCATTTTAAGTTATTTAGATCAGAACAGAATATGCATGCCACAAACTGGGAACATTTATGCAGTCTTAGATATATCAGGCACAGCTTTTTATTTCCAATGAGATTTATAAAACAAACCAGTTACCTCCAAACATGGCACAGTAGCGTTCACTCCTTTTCTCTGAATAATTCCAACTTACGCCTAGCAGGGTTGACTTTGATTTTAAAGGTAATTCTGAAGAATGATTTAGTTTTGCTTTTCCTTTGCAGTGCCTAGGCTGCAGGAGTCTGACAAAAATATTCTCAAGATAAACGTTACTACTTGCAGTCCCTGTGTTCCCATAGCAAATTATTCACCTTTGTGTGTTGTAGAGGGTAATAAAAAAACATGGGGAGTGATCCGAACATTTGTTTTTAACAGCACTGTACATCTAATTCCTCTCTTCCTGGTGACATTCTTAGATGTGTAAAGTGACTGGATCTTTTCCAGGCCCTTCCATACAGCCTAGAGAAGTCTTTCCAGCAACTCATTACCGACTTACAATAAGCACGATAGACTGATTAGACTAATAGTTGGCTTGGATTACGACTTACAGGGTTTCCTACTTTAATTTAGATGCATACAATATAGAGTGTAACAACCACACAGTTACACAGATTCTTTCTTAGAAATTGCCCAGCAGGGATGGATGATCCCCATTCAAATTTTCCATTGAAAATTATAAATATGTAAGCAGAACTGCAGTTTCAGCTTCTCTCTATTTTTTTTTCACAGCTGAGGAATATGTCTGTAAGCCTCAGGATACATTCATGCATCTCTGAACTTACCTTCTTTTTGTGTTGTGATGGGTTAACCCTGGCTGGATGCCAGGTGCCCACCAAAGCCGTTCTATCACTCCCCCTCCTCAGCTGGACAGGGGAGAGAAAATATAACAAAGAGCTTGTGGGTCAAGATAAGGACAGGAGAGATCACTCACCAATTACTGTCATGGGCAAAACAGACTCAGCTTGGGGAAAATTAACTCAATTTATTACAGATCAACCAGAGTAGGGTAATGAGAAATAAAACCAAATCTCAGAACACCTTCCTTCCACCCCTCCCTTCTTCCCGGGCACAACTTCACTCCCAGATTTCTCTACCAAACTCCCCCAGTGGCACAGGGGGATGGGGATGAGGTTTACGGTCATTTTATCACACGTTATTTTCTGCCGCTTCATCCTCCTCAGAGGGACGACTCATCACACTCTTCCCCTGCTCCAGCGTGGGGTCCCACCCACGGGAGACAGTCCTCCATGAACTTCTCCAACGTGGGTCCTTCCCACGGGCTGCAGTTCTTCACAAACTGCTCCAGCATGGGTCCTTTCCACGGCGTGCAGTCCTTCAGGAGCACACTGCTCCAGCGTGGGTCCCCCGCAGGGTCACAAGTCCCACCAGAAAACCTGCTCCGTGGGCTCCTCTCTCCACAGATCCGCAGGTTCTGCCAGGAGCCTGCTCCAGCGTGGAGTTCCCATGGGGTCACAGCCCCCTTTGGGCACCCACCTGCTCCGGCGTGGGAGCCTCCACAGGCTGCAGGTGGATATCTGCTCCACCATGGACCTCCATGGACTGCAGGGCGACAGCCTGCCTCATCATGGTCTTCACCACGGGCTGCAGGGGAATCTCTGCTCAGGCACCTGGAGCACCTCCTCCCCTCCTTCTGCACTGACCTTGGTGTCTGCAGGGTTGTTTCTCTTACATGTTCTCACTGCTCTCTCCAGCGGCTGTTTCTGTCTGTCCCAGCTTTTTTTCCTTCTTAAAAATGTTATCACAGAGGCGTTACCACTATTGCTGATTGGCTCGGCCTTGGCCGGTGGCGGGTCCGTCTTAGAGCCGACTGGTATGGGCTCTCTCTCGAACACAGGGGAAGCTTCCAGCAGCTTCTTACAAAAGCCACCCCTGTAACCCTCCCCCCCCAAAACCTTGCCACACAAAGCCAATACATGTGTTAAGAATTTGGCTACAGAGCCAAGTTGAGTTTATACTACACAATAAGACTCAGAGATATAACAGTACTGATCTCTGCTGATGTCAAGAAAAGTCCTGCAAATGCCATGGGACTGAGTTCTGAATAATTTTGGTGGTGTTAACATAGTTTCAGAAATTTCAAGGCAAAATTGTAGTCTTAAGGATAAGAATTTTACTGACTCCACACTGTAGAACTGCTGGATATTCTGTTCTTCAGATGATGCTTGATT
Source organism: Haliaeetus leucocephalus (assembly GCF_000737465.1). Classification (NCBI taxonomy): domain Eukaryota; kingdom Metazoa; phylum Chordata; class Aves; order Accipitriformes; family Accipitridae; genus Haliaeetus; species Haliaeetus leucocephalus. The sequence goes on along the minus strand of NW_010972576.1, from coordinate 7,836,794 downwards.
ATACACATTTTTCTTTCTCAGACTAGAATGTTAGTAAGCCAGCTAGCAAGCCTGCTTCAGATTGATTTAACCTGGAACAACATCTTTCATATAATTCAAGTTATTTCATAGCTGAGATTCGGGTTGTATTTGTTATTTCATCTTCTGGTAGTTTTAATTTTGGTTCCAGGCACAGATGAAGCAACACTCTTCCAGTAGAAAATCCAATGAGCCTGATACAGTCTACGCAGGGACTTGAATATCTAGTCCTGCCTTACATGCATGCCCTCACCTGTGTATGCTTTCCCAGATGAGATTGCCTTATGCTTCTGACCACTGTACGGGTGCAGGCACGGGGTGCCCAGCTCAGCACCCAGCATATAGAAGGACCAAATCTAAGCTAGCAACACAGCATAGCCATCCCCAAGAAACTAGTCAATAATCTACAGGGAGATGGGAGTTCCCCCCTTTTCTATTCCTTATATACAGTCTGTCATTTCAGTGATGTGTCCTTGTCTGCTGTACATCACATAGTATCTAGCTTTATCTTTACAACAACTACCTGGTAGATGGTTTTCAATTGCTCTGAAAAGACTAAATATTTTCTTCTCTCTCCTGGGACACTTTTACCTATTCTTTATCTTTTCAAGCTGCTTCTCTGAGCTGAAATGCCTCCAGACAGTTCTTAAAAGGTCAGCTCCACTTTATTTAAAAAAAAATGAAGTATTGTTTGTCCAGCTAATTCCCAACAGTTATTTAACACTTGTGAATTTCTGGGGGGTTTTTGGTTTGGGGTTTGGGTTTTTTTTCCATTCAGACCTCCCCTGGCCATTTCTGTTACATGTCAGACAAGGGAATGCTGAAAATTTTGGGTCAGTTCTCAGGTTGCACTGAGAGCAGGTTGTGATATGTGTGCTCATCAGATACAGATGGGGTTCACAGAATAAGCTCTCTTCATCCATTCTGGGATCTCCAGGCCCTGGAAACATCTTACTAGTGGTCTACACAGGTGATCCAGAGACAACTTGCCTTCAGCTGCTCATGCACCAGGCCAGCCACTTTGATGTCACTGTGTCACCAGGCCAATATATAGCTGGGTCTTGGTTTTAAGCCCAGTTGCTCTTAAAAGAATGACAGCTTGTTCAGTTGCAGGTTAAAAAAAACAGATAGGTTTGAACTTTTGGGGGTGATTCCTGCTTTTGTTTAAGCATATGAAACTCATTTGTTTAGGGTAAAATAAACTTGGCAACTTTTATCCACCTCTGCATAGCATATAATAGTGCATTAGGCATACAAAAGTCTGCTTCTAAGTCAGAAATTAATTCATTGAAAGACCTACATGGAGTGACACAACTTGAGGACGTAAAAGGTTGCTGTGGTCTGTGTTTTCATAATAGCTCCATGATGGCATTTTCAATGCCCAGGAGCTGGATTTCCCTGCTGGTTTCCCAGGTGCTGGCATGGATAAACTTTAGGAGGCGTTGTGGAATACTCCTGGATTCTTGCTACTTACTTTGAGGTTGACCTAGAGAACAGCTTGTGTTTACTTTTAAGTAGAGCTGTAATCGGGAATGCAGCCCCAGTTGCAGATTTGGCAGATAATGGGCTTGTTTCCCTCCTCCTCCTCGTCTTCAGTCAAATGTAAATTCTCAGCATCTAATGTAATGCTCTCTGCTCATTCTTTTAACTCTGTAAGATTTCAAGGTAGGTACAAGTTTGCCTGAAATCCCATAGTGGCAGCTCCTGGGTTTGATGAATACTACTGATGCAGATTGAAGCATTATGAAGGGAATCCCAGCCACAGACTGCAAATATAAGTTCTCTGTCATGCTAATGTTAATGTTCTTCTCCTGGTGATATCCTCTTACTTCTTCCCCCACCTGCATCTCAAACTCCCACTTTATAGAGGCTTCCTTTGTGCATGATTAGTCACTGCTTCTTCCTGCCAAAATAAACCTACCTACATTTTTCTTGTTATCATGTCTGCAAGGGCCCTGCAATTCTGACTTGCTTTGTTTGAGCGGTTCATCCCTTTTCATTTATTTCCTTCTTCTTTGCCGTTAGAAAGTATTCATTACAGGGCTTGAGAGGCCAGGAGAGGTCGGGAAAAGTTGCATGTACCCTTTCAGTCAACTGTTTACTAATGGTAGGTAAAATTTTTGCAAAGAGCTGTGCTCGATATTAAGCCATTTCAGTGCAGCTTTAGAAATTGTGCAGCTTTTGTGAATTTTGCTTTGCAGTTTGGTGGTAAAGCCTAATGATATCCAGCAAAACTGAGATGACCGTAATGAAAACATTTCATTCTGAGACTCCGAAATTTCACCAGTCGTGGTTCTGAAGGCAACTTATGATTATGAAAGTACTGTAGAGCCATGCTGCCTTACAGAATGCAAAAAGAAAAAGGGCCCATAATTAACTTAGAGAATATTTCCTTTTAAATATTATGAAAAATTGTTCTCACCTCCCTTGCGAGGAACAGCCTTGAGTGTTCAAGCTGAATTGCAAACAGCTGTTGAGATGTAGGTAGAGAGAAAGGATGGGCACCAGTAATAACACAACTACAGTAGTCTCAGTGCGAGACTCCAGAAAATTAATTGCATCTTCAGATGATACAGGTGAAATCTGTATTAACCTTTTTTAATTCAAACATTTTTTTCTCAAAGGGCCTGACAGCTCTTGCAGAGAGACCTTCCAAACTTAGGGAATATGATTTGAGGTGACTGATCCTTTTGCACTCAGACGCTGAAAGTCTTCTATGGTAGAGGAAGGGGGGGGTCCAAGACACAATGTGAGCAGCTCATCTGAGAGCACTGAAGATTTCTGACTGCTGCAAGTCACTTCAGGATGACTGAATGTAACAGTGGCTTTCCTTTGAAGGAAGTCTTAGGCGTGGATGTTCTTGCTGTCACATCTCAACTGTCCCGACAGACAGTTAATGCAAATATTCAGAGAGGCCGTGTGCAGGAAAAAATGCTGTATTTAGTAATAATTTTGTCTGGTTATGTGTTAGCAAATAGATAGGAAAATAAAGCGAGGGACAGGTGTCGGGAATACCTCTTAGGCTCTTCTGAACGATCCGCAAGTTCTCGCAGGGACCCGCTCGCGGGCAGGGCAGCTGCCCGCAGCGCCGGGCTTTGCTGGCGTCACATCGCCACCTGGTGACGCGCCGGGGAGAATGGCCCTTAAGCCCCACCTTTGTCACTTGTCGTCACTACGGCGACGAGCCATCCCCGCTGACAGCCAGCCCTGCCTTCGCAAACCCCAGCGTGCCCCCGCCACCCCCCCTCCTGCCAAGGTGCCGGGGGGGGCTCTCGGGAACTGTGGCCAAAATGCTGATGATAACTTTCCTAGGAGGATTAAAAGAATTAGCTTTGGCCCAGAGGGTGATGGTCTTGGGTGCAAAACTGGTGCTGTGTCTGCTGTCCTGTCCTCCTCTTTTTAGGATCTTTTTCCTCTGTTCGGCTTTGAAGATGGTCGTCTCTGCACTCCTCCTGCATCACCAAAGCCAGTTTTTTTCCCTAAAATATAGGGAAAAGTGAGCTGACATGCATAAGCAAATCATCATTTAAGCACTTGGTGAAGCAGTGCTTGATGTTGGGACAAATGATTGCCTTACTTTCATCTATGGGTTGTTTTCATCTGTATAAAAAGGCATAAATAACATAAGAAATTAAGTGAACAACTACAAAAATTATACAGTTCTGATCGTGCATCACAGATGATGGCAAACTACGCCAACAGAGAGAGACAGAGCCCAAATGAATTGTGAAAATCTGACTGCAGGATGCTCAGTCTTTAACAAGGATAGGTGACTCATTCTGACTACCAAGAGGAATCAGAATATTTTTTATTTCTTCTGAAATAAGGAAAAAAAACCAAACCAAACAGCCCAGTACTTTAGCATGGTGAAATAAAGAAATGAGTTAAGCTTTAGGATGTCTATAGGAACCACTAGAACCAGCAAACACTCTTGAGATATTGTGGATATATGGAAAAGAGACTCAGACCTCAAATCCAGTAACTGAGTGAACTGGTTACTTTTGCTAAAGGCATCCTTTTATCTTTGAGATTGAAGGGAAAACTCTTCGGGGGTTGAAGAATTACTACCTGTTAGAAGTACAACTACAAGTCTAAAATGTATTTTTACATTCACTAATGGTTGTCTCTAGATAAAGAGTAGTAAGAATCTTCCCCATGTTAATTGCACTTCAGTTTGAGCATATTAATTACACTAATTAGAAAGTCAGCCTGATGAGTCTTCTTAACAAATAACACCATGTTTTAAAAATATAGCTTAGTAAATCATAATTAATGAAAAAAAAAATTGATCTGAGCCCCAGAAAATGTCACATATGGTAAAGTTAAAAATGACTAGTAATGTTTAGCTGGAAGGATTTCCTTAAAGTATAACATTAGCAAATCATCTCTCTTTTAACCTGTCTACAGTTCCTGTAAACACATATTAGTACAATGCTTAGTGTGCCTACTGCTGACCAAGCTTAAAATAATGGTCAATGTTTCATACGCCCTTGGGGAAATCAGAACAAAAGAAACCCCGCATTTGGACCAGCTGTATAAGCACAAGGCTACAACAGAAGATGGCCATATTGTAAGGAAACAATACAGAAAAAAACCACTCTTGGAAGAGATTCATTCTAGACTAGAATGAACTAAGAAGAAACTATCATCTGTGAACAATATTATTTATTTTGGCTTGAAAGAGAGATACATCTGTTCACTGCTTAGAGGCACAAACAAGTCATATTGGAGAATTAAATCTGGTCACATAAATAAAAATAATCATAGATGGAGCAGTGAGGGCAGACCCATGCCTGTTCAGGAAATCTACATAGTACTATAATTCCTACATGTGCTGCTTAATTTTGCAAGTCCTGCATTATTTTAAAGGCAGTTAGTGAACTCAATAGTCTATAGAAAAGTAACAGAGAGCAAAACTATATTTAATTTCATAACTTGCAAGTCTTAAAGGCTCTACTGGAAAGCATTAAAAATATACCAGACACAAATGCACATGGTTGGACGGATTAGTAATCAGAGTATTACATTTCAAAGAAGTATAACTACAAAACAGCCTCTGCTGAAAAATAGAAATTTTTAAAGTATTTGCAGATACACTGTCCTGTATTTCTGTTTACAGTCTTGGAGTTTATATCTAATTGGAGACCGTATTTTTCTCCCTACTGAAGATGCCGAGAAAAATGGCTTCTGTAAGATACCTTGATGATTAAAGGTGAGTAAGGTGAATGCTGTCCATGATGAAGAGTGAATGTGCCAAGTGAATGGATGATCTCAGGCTTAGGGAGGCTCCAGGGGGCCAGCTGAAGTCACCAGCACATCATAGCTTGACTTACACTATGGCACTTTTCTCAAGATCTGTCTCCAAACGTTACAGAGGTTTAGTAGTTGAGGCCAATCATAAAGGAAAAAAACCAAAACTCCTGCATGTAGTTTATTCAGCAAGTTAATTCATTTAAACCATTGAGCATTAGACTCAGCAAAACAATATTGCCTCCCCTTAATTCAGCTTAAGCTTGTAGGGTTACAACTAGCTACGGTTATATTCATTAGATATTTTGTAGTATCCAGTACCTTCTTATATTAAGACGGCATACAGGTCAGGTCCCTAAAACATGTAGGAGTTGGTCATCCAGTCTGAAACCATCTGCTGGGATCCCCCGTAATCAATGTCCTTCCCATTTCTTGGTTTTACTGACACTTAAGCTGTGACTGAATGTCCTGGTTTCAGCTGGGATAGAGTTAACTGTCTTCCTAGTAGCTGGTACAGTGCTATGTTTTGAGTTCAGTATGTGAAGAATGTTGATAACACACTGATGTTTTCAGTTGTTGCTCAGTAGTGTTTAGACTAGAGTCAAGGATTTTTCAGCTTCTCATGCCCAGCCAGGGCACCTGACCCAAACTGGCCAACAGTGTATTCCATACCATGTGACGTCCCATCTAGTTTAGGAACTGGGAAGGGGGGGGCAGGGTTTTCGCCGCTCGGGGAAAGCCGCTCGCTGGCTGGGTGTCAGTCGGCGGATGGTGAGCAATTGCCCTGCGCATCATTTGTACATTTCAATCCTTTTATTACTACTGTTGTCATTTTATTAGTGTTATCATTATCATTATTAGTTTCTTCTTTTCTGTTCTATTAAACCGTTCTGATCTCAACCCAGGAGTTTTACTTCTTTTCCTGATTTTCTCCCCCATCCCACTGGATGGGGGGGGGGGGTGAGTGAGCGGCTGCATGGTGCTTAGTTGCTGGCTGGGGTTAAACCACAACACTGAAGCATCCATGCACATATTCATTCCACCTCCTCCAGGAGAAAATACAGCGATTTCACACAGAAAGGCACTTTCTGCTCTTAACGGTAGCCACAGCGTGTCATTTTCAGGTGCTTTGGTTGCTCAGTTGCCCAGTCTTGAGGCTGTTTATCATGAGCCTAACAGTCAAATGGCAGGGGACTTGTGTTCCTCAGGCAGAGCCAAAAGTACTCTCATAGATGGCTTGCTGTGCTCTGCATTGCCTTCCCAGCCTTTTTCATTTCACAGCTTTACTTTAAGAGTAATTGGGTTTTGCTCTCTTACTGCTGGAACACCAAGGAATGGAAAAGACATATCAAAGCCAGAGCAAATAGCTGTTCAGGAGTGAGACTAGAAAGTCCATTTTCTCTTTCTTTTTTCAACTGTCTCCTAACAGCGGCTCCCACTAGGCAATGTTTCAAGAGCAAAAACACCAGGCCTGCACAAAAAGTGATTAGGGCTACTCTGCAAAAATACACACATTTAAAAAGCTCATCTTAATGGGAGGAGAAACTGTCGTTTGAGCTATTTGTAGACCCTTGACTCTCACTATTTTGCTGTTCTCAGATCATTTACTCGTACATTTACTACAGTTTTCTTTTGCAAAGATGGAATGTACCTTACTGCACGACTGTGCCATGGTGTGGCACAGGGCTTGGAGCTGGGACTGCAACCCTTGCTTGGAGAAACAGCATTGCTGACAGAGGACAACTAGTGGATTATCTGGCCTTAAAAAGTCAGCACAGATTACCACAGATAAGAATGGTCTAGCTTCTCTGGCCTCAAACGTGCCTCATCTTTGGGCTAGCACAAGTATTTGTGCAGTCAGGTGACAGGCAAGACTTGAGAAGCTGAAAAATAGCCGGGTCAAAACCAATAAAGAAGTTTACTTTTCAGCCTGTTCAGTACCCCAGTATATTCACACAAAAGCTTGTGCTAGCACAAGGAAGGAGTGTGGAAATAAATGATTGGGGAGAAGGGCAGGACTGCCTCTTTCAATGGCTGTGCTTGCCTAGGTAGGCTGAAAGCGTCCTTTGATATACAGCCAAAGGATAGTTACCTGAAAATGTTTGAGTCACTACACAGCCCAGCTTGATTCCCTCTCCTTTGGAAAATGCAACTCAGACTGTTAATTCTGTTAGGGAAGTTAAAATTTGGAAAGTTTCCCCCATCTGGACACTTACTTTGGGAGGTAACCTTGAGTAAAGTTTGGGGGAAAACAATCAAACTGGGTGACGCACCATCACTGACACTGTTGGTTGTATTAAAAGTCTTTGTCAGCTTAACAGCACACAGAGAAACAGGATCCTTGCGAGGCTCAGCTTTGTGAGACAGTGCAACTGAAATGGGAGTGAACACCATCATTTGCTTTTGGAAACTGACTCTTAAGGCCATGAAATCTTGACTCACAAGTACTGGAATATGTTATGACAGTATTACAAGGGTGTTTCCTCATCGCGTGAGAAGGAACTGAAACATAGCCATTGGGCTGATCCAATGTCAAGGATTTTGTGAAATATTTGCAAGACAGCTGCAGCATTACTGTGTTGTTAATGTGGAGGTATGTAAATATTAATGCATTGATGTCTATTTGCTAGAAACATTTTTATCTCAAATGTACTGATGGGCTAAAAGTTTATAGCTTCCTTTAAATTAGCAGGTCATTTACCTTCCTTAGACTGTAGAAGTCCATGTTTGCAGACAGCTCTTTAGAGAGTGTCACCTTTAATGGGTGTCAGTCACCTTTACTTGGTGTCAGTCACCTTATCTGACCTGGGAGATTATCAATAGGAAAGGAAAACCACACTGCTAGCAAGGTTTTTACTTTATGACCAGAACCAAAGGTTTCTGCTGAAGTTAATCTGTGCTATTTTGTATCAGCAATGAACCAAGCAAAAAATGACTAACATACCTGGGGCTTGTCTAATCTGGTGGTCAGCAAGATGCAGCAGATCACTGGATAAAGATTGCCAGGGATGTGGAGGTTGTGAAACAGCTGCCTGAAATACAGCAAACTGCAACAGCAGCAGCAGCAGCAGCTGAGCAAGCCACTGTAGTACAAGCACTGGCAAGGCCAGAGATAGGCTGTAGACATTTATAATGAATTAGTCTGGGATGAAGAGATAAAGAAGACCTTGTAAAATCACTTAAGAAGTCAGAACAAACTGTTCAAATGAAAGCATTGCCTGCAAGGAGTGTAATCTTAGCAGGAAAAAATCAAGGTCATTCTAACTTTGCAGCAAAGGTGTACTTGTTTCAAGAAAGGCAGCAAAATCCTTTGTGTGTGAAGCCTGTTGGAAAGGTTTTGACAAACAGTGTGAAAGCAAAAGGCTGTTTAATTTGAGCCAGTGAATAGGGACAGGACTTATGAGATCAATACTCATTAGCTACCATTATCAAGAGTAAAATATGATCAGAAATTACACAACTTATCATCACCCACCAGTTGAACTGTGGTAACTTATGTAGAAGTTGACGGTCATCATGACTGATGTAAAATAGAGCACATGTTAATAAGATGAGACAATAGGCAGAAGTATGCATACACTGATAAGACTAACCTTGAGCTGTATCCTTAGGTACCAATTAACCAAGACTCATGTTTAATATTCTAGTCTAATAGTGAGGACTTTTTCCTTACCTAGAGAATTTATGGTTTGTTTGTCTGAATGTATAAAAGCATGCAAATCTAAAGATAAGGTGGAATTTAGCCTCAGGGCTTCTCCCCAAACGTATGTTCTCAGTAAAAAGCAAATGTTCAAACTAAATTTATGTTTCAGAGCCTGCTTTGACACTTAGCATATGGACTCTTCCAGCATGTTTCAGTCATCAACTAAAATATGTGACCTTCAGTCATCTTCAAAATGACCCATTTAGGAGCTCTACACAATTCCAAAGGTAATGTAACTTTAACAAAAAATTAAATGTGTGTTCAACTGCTGCTGGATGAAGTGGTTGGTAGTGAAGAGAGAAAAGGGCTCTTTCTGCCTTCTGACCACGTGGGGGTGGGTGTGTTTTCATATACAGGGGCTTTTCAGGGGCTTTCTACTTCACATACGTGTGTGACACCTAAGAAGCCAGAGAAGTGCTGGACTGGTAGATGTGGAACAAAAAAGAAACATCCCTCAGATGTAATATGTGCATAGCTCTGAACTCATACCTCATCTTTTTTTCTGCTGGGTTAGTTGCCATTAATTACAACACCGGTTGCTCACATATGTTCAGTCAAGGCCCTACTGTGTCCTCAGAGCTCTTCACAGTTTTGGGCTGCTCTTGCCTTAATCTGAAGTTCATTGAAAATATATTATGAAAGGTGGTTTTGTGTGTCTGTGTGCCTGAAGAAATACAGCCCTAGCAAGAGTCACCCTGGTATCCACAACAGTCAACAGGATGTGTCTAAGACGCGGGCTGCAGGAGAGCATCGTCATCCAGCATCTCACCTCGCAGACACTTCCCTTGATAGTAGCAAAGAGTTAGGCAAAGTTGTTCATTCATTACAGAAAGGATCAGAGGAGGGTAAGCTGGGAAAACTATAAAATGTGAAATTACATAAAATTGAATGTGATAGGTCTAAGTGTTAATTAGGAGTTAATTATCTTCTATTAGCAACTGATTCACAGGTGTTCTGAGCCTCACAAAAAGAGAGGAATTCGTAAGGTAACGCCGACAGCATTTTGACTTTGTCACATAACCTATGTGTTACTGTCTGTTGCAGTTTAGTCTAGTGGTTTAATTCATGCACTTTTCGATTTTTTGAAAAGGAGACCTAGGGGAAAAAAAGTGTTGCTACATTGAAGGGATACCACCAGTTCCACTTTCTATGCCACGAGTTCTGTGGATAGTGGATGTGGTCACTCTAAGATCACACAGAGAAATGCAAGTGCGGGGGCTTTTATTTGTCTTTCTTGTTTGAATGCATATATTTTCATGTACAGAGGAAACTCCAGCACAGAAAGAGGGGTTGGCCAACTGGTAATGTGAGCTTATAGATCCAGAGAGGACCTCCAGTCACTTCATGTTATAACTGTCCATGCCAAACCATTTTTTTCTATAGTGGCAGTAAGCCCTATTTGAATACAGCTCTGGTGGCTTATCTTCACGCTCCTGTTGGAAGACTATTCTGAAAGATCAGTCCCAGCACTGAACGCTCAAAATAACCAAGAGAAATGCATTTTTAACTGATTGGTACCTGTTTGTTTTGCTGCCAGTACAGTCCACTAGTTTAAACAGCGTTCTCCATTTGCAGTAGTTACCATTCTGCAATGTTCCTGAGGAAAAATCCTACCCTTTTCTAGCTTTCGTTTTGTTAGCCAAATAAGCTATGCTCTTTCAGGTTTTTTCCTCATAGGTTGCCTACAGGTATGTAAAACATTAAGCAAAAATACAGGGAAAATACTGAGAAAGAAAATCTGTGTGCAGAGATAGGAGAGTGGAAGGGGTTATTCAAAGGAAGTTAAGAGTGGAGAAGAAAAGGAAACAAAAATGCCTGTAGCCTGGGACAGAGTATGAGGCAATGTGCAGCTGACAAATTTGGGTAAACCTTCTAACCTTGATTTCTTTAGAATCTATTTAAAAAAAAAAAAAAAGGTGGCATTTGTTGATGTATAAACCATTCTTCATACCACTGGTAGATGCAGCATTGTAAAGAATTGTTTCTTTTCATCTTTGAAGGAGTGATCTGCTATTTCTGGGCCATTTCTGAGAAAAATAAATTTCCAAATACTTGCTCAGAAGACTGCACTGAAACAAAAAGAAATGGGTGTAACAAGAAATAGTTGCTGTTTCTGTGTAGAAAGTTGTTGTCCTATTCTTCCCCAGCACTACTGTACTTGCCTGCCAGCCACATATGCTGGTGACAAACTTGTGGTAGCAGACCCTGCTGGAGTTGATCATGTCTATTCTGATATGATACCTGATTCATTTTTCATCCATAGAAAACCAGAAGTGCTTTTGTGATTGCTTTCCATTATTCAGAAGCAAGAAACAAAATAGCAAGCTCATTTGGTACCCATGCTTGTTGCCCTCTTCATATTCGTACTATGACAGACTATTCCACAGCGAAGTCTCTCGAGCTTTCTGCAGATGTAATTTTGTCTAAGTGCGTGAACTTGTGCATTTGGGCTACCAGGCCCGACAATGATAAGTGGGAAAACTCTATATCACTCAAATTGAAAACAGACAGAACTGGGGTACGGACTCAATTCTTCCTTGTTTTTTTCCATATCATGCTTCCACAGTTGCTGGTATGGTCTTGTACTCAAGCTGTGCCCTACCGTCACTACGTTGTAGTTGGATCAACAGGAGGGAGTTACCTGGGGTGTTCGTCATTGCTTGAAAAACAGGAGAGAATGCAGGAAATCCTAGGCATTTTCCTTTTTTAATGTATTTTGATTAAGCAATAGAGGTTACAAAGGCTCTTCTAACCTTAACATAAATGGCTGGGAAAAAAGCTTACATTAAAAAAAATAAGAGGAATCTTTAAGTAATCTTTAGACAGAGACTAAAATTACCTAAAATGCTTGAGCAAGTGAAAAATAAGTAAATTAGCCCAACCTTGGATGTAAATATATCACGTAAATAGATCAGTTCAAACTGAGACTTAAATTTCTGGTTTTAACACAGAAGTTAACTACCTCCTAAACAAATTACATTCCAAGGCAAAAGATATGTCACAAATGTAAAGCTAAAAAAGTGCAATTTACATTTTGAACTGATAAAAGGAAAGAAAAATTGCATTTCAATGGCTTAGCCACCTTTTGTCAGATCTTTTGTAGCTCTTCAGAGAGCATCAATTTAACACCATTATTTTCTGTAAATGTGCTATTTTCCTCTGCAGTTATTACGCAGAGTTCACCAGAGAACAACCAAATGATCTCAATATGCCTCTAACAGCCAGTGTTTTATTCCACCTTGAAGTTGCTTGCTGGGTATATATCGAAAAGTATGTATTTTGCTCACAGTATATATTGAGTATCTGTAATTTTCCAGGAAACCCAGCAACTCCCTTTGTTTAACATAAATTTAAATATATGTTCAAGCAGAGCAAAGAAAGCCATACCAACCATTCTGCTTTGAGGAACAATTACAGAAACTTTGACCATCTGTAGACAGGGAGAGCATTCCTAACCTGAACTCTTGGTTGGAAGGAGATTGGCAATATGGAGAAAACCAGGCTGATGCCAGCAAGCATTTCACACTGATCTGCTTGAAAATAGCATTTACATTTTATTTAAATTGTATTTGCTTATTCTCTTTATATATTAAAATTTAGTAATAATATTGTAATTGCTATTTATTTCAGTAAAAAGGATAATAAGGCTTGCAGTAGGGGGATATTAAAAAGGATATTAGGAGATTATAGAATAACGATAAAGTAAAAATTACTGCTGCTTAGGCAGATATTGACCATGCAAAGGAAATTAGAACAAAGTTTTGTTGAGAAAAAAAGAAAAGAAGAAATGGGACAGTCATGTAGAGAGAATGGGATTAAGTTCAGCACAGTTTGCATCAGTTTTCAATGAAGATTGCAGCAGAGGCTACTCTGGCCTATAGAAATAAATAGTTGAGCAATGAAACTAGATAAAGAAGATGGTTCTAAAGGTCAAAAAAAGACACAGGAAAACAGGTCCTAAAGGTTAAAAAAAAAACAGGGAAACAGGTTACTCTCCATCCCAGAGCTCTGGCTCAAGGTATCAAAGATTTTATTTTTTATTTTAAATAAACACCAAATTGAGGTGCCATAAATAACATCACCATTGAATAACAAATGAATAACTGGTTTTTGAGAAAGATTAAAAAATGAGTTGTGCAAACATTGCATCCTGTCATCTGACCTCAGAATGCACAAAATTCTGAAACCTGACAGAGAAAAATAGCATTGTGCAGTGGTAGATGGCAGATTGAAGCAAACTAACCTCTAGATCCATGAGACGTATGATTATTTAAGATGAGAAAGTAGAATCATTTTCATCTACTTACACTGAAGCACAGTATTTTATTTCGTACCACCAGAAAAAAATACTATTTCAACTGAGGGAGACAAGATTTAATAGAAAAAATATAAGGCAGATAAAAAGCTGCTCAAAGGGCATATAGCAGCAGGCAGCCAGGAGACAGCTGGCTGGGGGAGGTAACAAGGAGCAGATTTGGGGACGATCTCTGTGGGCCTTTGTAGTTGTGCAGATGAGCTTTTATCATATAACCTAACAATTATTACTAAGTGTTTGATACTGCATCATATGGGTTGTATTTGCCTATTCCAAGTGCTCAGCATACATAGGTGCTCCTGTAGTAGATGGTGTGTATGACTGGCAAAGTTCTGCATCTACGGTAGCAATGCCATGACTGGCCACATGCAGGCTCTTCATGGAAACTACACAGCTCAGTAGGACTTACTGAGTTCAGAGCAAATGCCATGCTAAACTGCAAATCACTTAAGAAGCGCAGAGCTATTTTTTGAGCTCCATGGAGAAGCTGAGGAAGGTGAGCAGCCTCTGTCTCAAGGCGGGTGAGACAGAGGCAACTCTGAAACAGAGCAGGCCAGCACTGTCATCAGAACATCAAGTTGGACACATTGCAGGGTCCAAAACTCAGCGTTTAAAGAAGGCTCTGACTGAGCTGCTCAGTTATTAGCATCTTTGTATGGCTGCTGCCCCTTAGCAAAATGAGACATAGATCTCTCCAGATGTTGTCACTTTTTCACACATTACAACAGAGCATGAGATTTCTACTAATCCCTCCGCTTGGCTGAACAAAGCTATCCTAGCGAATGGCAAATAAACAGATAGAACATAACAAAGAAAAGATTTTGTAAAGCTGTTACCACTAAGCTTGAATTTTAGGAAATGTAAAAATGAGAAAAGGCAGACTGTTAATTCCATCTAAATGACTAGCCTTATTTCTATTCTAATAATCTATTTTAACTCCATGTAATCACAATATTGCATTGATTAGCTCACTGAAATGTAATCTTATTAGTGGTTCACAAGGTTGCATTTAATCTAGCTGATTATGCTAGTGCATATCTGAGTAGTTGGTTCTGTATTGTTGCGGCTCCTAATGAACTGTCTGTACATTAAAATTCACCAAATAAAAGTTGTTACCTAGCTTATTCTGATTTGTTCTAGCACACACTAGTCATTTTTCCTTTATTTGAAGTCTTATGTAAACTTTCTATTGCTAACAAGCCACCAAAACCCTTATAGCATGTTTTCTGTGTGTCAGCATCTATTTGCAGTCTTAATAATTAAAACAAACAAACAGGTTTTCTTCCCATGAATACTAGTATAGCTCGTTTCTGCACTCTCACTCTGTTGATAACCTTGTTGGTGAAGAGTGCCTGACTTGGTCACACAGCTCTATTTGCAGAAGGAAATTACAACTGCAAGACAGGCTTTGCAATGGTTTCACTTTCTTTCAATAATGGATTCGTTCTTATATTAATCCCTATTAAGACAAGTAATTGTTTATAGAGAGCAGCTTTAATAGCAATGCTAAGGTTTTCACTCTGGTTTTGCCTGTGTATTGGAAGTCACTCAGCTGTGAAAGACTACACTTCCATCTGGGGACTTGTGCCAAGGGAAAAGGAAGGTCACCCCTTGCAAAAGGACAACAAAAACACTTTATGCAGCAATTGCTGGTTTGGTACAAGAGTTAAAAGGCAGGACAATGGAGCTACGGCTGTTCAGGAGAAAGGAAATGTGGAATGAAGGAGCAATTTTAGCCTGGTTGTAAGGAGGTTGCAACCTCACTGAGGCCACTGTAATTACACACCACAGCTGAACTGAGCCATGCTGTCTTCAAAGAAACAAGCTGTATCTAGGAAGAATAAAAAGTCTAAGTATTTGATATAGCCTTTTGAAAGCGCATTAGCTGAGCAGTAACACCTTTAGCCATCCTACTCTGCAGCACCTAATACCACAGAAAGCTGAGAGAGTGCAACGTGTTCATCTTTCTGCAGTCCTCCTCACTACTTGTCTGTTTTACTTCCTGTATCAGGGAAAGAAACACTTGCCTCTACCCTGTTCAGCTTTGCAGGTCTCTGTGAGGGGGAATTAGTGTTTAAATCTACAGCTGTGCAGTAGAAATCAGGGGTGCTGCTATACATTTTCCAGATGTTTATTGCCTGGGTGTTTGTCATGGTTTAAACCCAGCCAGTAACAAAGCACCACAAAGCAGCTCACTTATTCCCCCCCCCGACCCCGGTGGAATGAGGAGGAGAAAATGTAAAGAAAAGCTTGTGGGTTGAGACAAGGACTGGGAGGGATCACTCACCAGTTATGGTCACGGCCAAAAACCAGACTCAACTTGGGGGAAAAAACAAAATCAATTTAATTTACTAAAATGAAATCAAAACAAGGATAATGAGAAGTAAAACCAAATCTTAAAACACCTTCCCCACACCCCCCCACTTCCCGGCTCAACCCCGCTCCCAGTTCTCTACCTCCTCCCCTCAGTGGCGCAGGGGGATGGGGAATGGGCGTTGGGGTCAGTTCATCACACCTTGTCTCTGCTGCTCCTTCCTCCTCAGGGGGAGGACTCCTCACTCTTCCCCTGCTCCACTGTGGCATCCCTCCCATGGGCTGCAGTCTTTCACCAAATTCCCTGGCATGGGTCCTTTCCGCAGGCCCATCTTCAGTCACAGACTGCTCCAGTGCGGGCTTTCCCATGCAGTCACGGCCATCCTGGGGGGCATCCACCTACTCCGGCCTGGGGTCCTCCCCAGGCTGCAGGTGGGCATCTGCTCCCCCACTCCCCTCCATGGGTTGGGGGGACACAGCCTGCCATCTCACCAGGGGCTGCAGGGGCATCCCCTCCTCCGGCACACCTCCTCCCCTCCTTCCTCACTGACCTCAGTGTCTGCAGAGGGGTTCCTCTCACATTCCAATCCCCTTAATCACTGCAGGTTCCCCTTCTTAAATCTGTTCTCCCAGAGCTGCTACCACTGTCACTGACAGGCTCGGCCTGGGCCAGAGTTGGGTCCAACTTGGAGCCGGGGAAGCTTCTAGCAGCTTCTCACAGGAGCCACCCCTGCAGCCCCTCCCCCGCTACCAAAACCCCACCACACAAACCCAAAACAGCATTTAAGGCTGCATTTGCTGTGGCAGTTCCTGGAGCTGTTCTAGATACATCTGACAGGATGAAGAGTTTAAGAAGTTAAATGGCAGTTTTCAGTCAATGGAAAGAGGGAAAGAGAAAGGACCTGAGGGAATGGGCTGGTGTTCAACCTCAAGGTCCACCTCCAGCTACCAGTGTGAGATGGCCTAAACTGCTCAGCATTTCTTCACATCTCAGGGGAATCTTGCTCATGAAACACTGCCAGAGGGACACTTGGTGTGTGGTCTGGTCCCTTGCTAAGATGAGGCATTTCTTAGCGGCACTTAAACTGCCCAGCCGTTGTGTGTCAACATATACCTACATTTGGCACCACCAGCATGACTTGTGCTTCTGTGCATGGTGGTTGTGTGGCATTAAAGTGCATTTCAAGTGCTCAGACTTCTTTCCATCTATCAAGCTGAGCTTGACCATGAAGCCAACAAGCCTTACAACTCTTGGTAAAACGGTATAAACCTCGAAGTGGAACTAAAGGACATAAAACTGCTTGAGTACTTGTAATTACCTTGTAATTAAAACAGATGCCTTATACAAAAGGGTGAATAACAATTTCATAGGATCTGTGTGAGCCATCTTAGGCTATTTTTACTTCTCGCTTATAGCCATAATGGTGATGGGAATGAGCAGCCAAACCCGGCTGCCAACTGTGGGCCACCCTGTTTGTCTCACCTGGAGCTACAAGGTGACACCATGCCCTGAAAGCCTTTTTAAAATGGTAAGCATACAAAAATGCTTTTTCATGTAACCAGGGTGTGTGTTGCAATGTTGATACAGGTGTTTATAGTATACATGGGACAGATGCAGTTACAGGTATTTAGTCTGCAATAGTAGAAAAGAATGCACAGTAAGAAAATAATATCTATTTTTCCTCAACTGCTTTATATGAAATCTATTTGAAATGCTGTTATCAGGCTTCTTGAGTGGTTCTACCTAGTATAAATTTTTGCTTTTGGCTTTGTACAGTTACTCAGTGAAAATACAGTGAAAATACTATCTATCTCCTTTCCCCATGAGTGAGGAGCCTGTTAGATCAAATGCAGTCTTATGATATTAGCTATAAGCTGCCTCTGAGGTCATGGTTTCATGATAACCTTACTGAGCCAGAGATTCTCCCTGCTTTAGGGGCAGCTTCAGATGTGAGCAGACAGCACAGAGTTTGGAAGGAGCTTCTGCTGTGCTATTTACAGAGAAACAGCAAGTGGACACAGTAATAACAGTAATAATCTGGCTAAACAACAAATCACAGAGTGGCTGAAACTGGAAGGGACACCTGGAGGTCATCTGGCCCAACCCCCCCTGCTCGCGCAGGACCACCTAGAGCAGGCTGCCTAGGACCACGTCCAGACAGCTTTTGAGTATCTCCAGTGATGGAGACTCCACAACCTCTCTGGGCAACCTGTGCGAGTGCTTGGTCACTGTCACACTAAAAAAGCTATCAAAACTAGCTTTTACATACTGGGTCACATACTCAGCTGGGACTATCCTTGTAGTCGATAGAGTCTGCAGTCCACTCTTCTGTCCTGTGTTGAAAACTAACCTTACTCTGCCACGTAATTGAGAGTCCTTTCAAGATCCTGAATCTGCTGTTCCCCTTTGTCTTATGGGCTGTCCCTGGCTGACAAGATAGATGGATGTTTTCAGAGTGGAAGAAAACTTTAATGTTTTTTCCCCCCTCTTCCAAAATGTTTCTGAAAAAAGCCCTGAAAATCATGATGCAAACTGTGTGGCACACTGTGGTGCCACCTGGGGAAATCAGCTTACCCGACATTCAGCTTCACACTAACTCCCAAGGGTGCCATCAGCGAGTCAAAAGGACAATAGTTCATGACCATACTGCAGCTCCCATATTCTCTTTCCAAGCACACTCCATGGGAGAGGGAAGCATAGGCAGGAATATACCTCTGTTTTGATTAATTGCTGTATGACAGCCCCACCACTGAAGTGCTGTGCGTTTGCACGGCACCAGGGGGAGCAGCGGTGTGCTCCGTACATGCCTCCTTTGGCCATGGCTTTTCACTGTGCTGCACAGTGCATCTCCAGACAAACAGCTTCATAAAGGAACTAGAGAAGGTCTGCTTACAACAGGCGTACAGCTATGAGCACGTCTCTCCACTCTGATTGAATGCCTGCTTTTTATTCATGTCTCCTTCCACTCTGATAAGCATCAGAAGCAGTCTAATTATGTTTTTCTCACTACTCAACTTGTGTTCATTAATCTTATCTACACGTATCTCCACATTACACCATAGAGACTTGGAGTCAGATTTTTCAGAGGCTTTTAAGCACCTTATGCACAGTAATTTCTATCAACTATGACAAGGATGATTTCTATAAATTCTTGTTTTCACCAATCAATGTAAGGAAAGCTGGTAGCTTAGAAAAACATTACACAAATCATCTGGGTAGAAGTGAGGCAGAGAATGGAAAGTCTGACTGGCTGTGGGTTTTCATATTTCCAAATTAAGTTTCATACTAAACAGAAAAATAACTCTGAAACAGAGTTAATCTAACAGTCTGTATTCGGCTATACAATTGGAAAATGCTAAATAAAACACCTAGAACTAAATTCTTATGAAATGGGGGCTATTATGAAAAATGGCATGTTACAGTATTGTCAGAATTCTTTTCCTTGTATTGTCCTCAGACAATGTTTTGCCAAATCAGTACAGTTTCACTAAGTACAGTTTCAAGGAAGATACTTTTTTAAGAGAAATTAAGTTCCCTTGGTCACTGCCCAGCCAGCCCTGCCTGAACTGATGTTTTGTACAAGCTGAGCATGTCCATGGATTTTTTCTGGAGTTCTGGTGAAAACATGACCTAAGTCCTCCCTCTGGGATTGTTTGAAAGTTGCAGCTCCAGCCCTGTAAACACTTGTGGTTTAGGATACTCACTGTGCATTATGGACACATGTGCCCCTCCTTCCTTTCTGCAAAAACCTCTTCTCTAGCAACACCCTGAATAAAGCAGGGAGAGATGACGTGAGAGTTTTTTCAGTGGAGCAGCTGTCCACTTAAAGGTGCCCATCAATTCCATATGGCTGTAACATCCTAGGGGATTCATGGTGCTTAAGGGCTGGCCTGCATGTCACTGTGTAGAGCAGCGTGGATGTTAGCGAGACACATGTCATGTCTTCAGCTCACAGAGCCCATCTGGGGCTTTGGGGACAGCTGCAAGTTTTGGAACTGATGTGCTCAGAAGAGTCTGGATATGTTCAAGAGTAGAAACCCCCAAATTTTCCATTGAAGGCATGAAAGCCCTGCTCAGTCAGGTGTTTTCTGAGCCTTGACTAAAACATGGCAATTCTCACAAGGCTCAGTAGCAGAAATATTTATGTTTGGCTGAAAGTTGCCTGGGCAGTTCAAGTATAATGCAATAGTTGTTTCCAGTGTGGACAGAGAACAGCATGAATGTGCCCCATGATAACAGGGTAACCAACAGAAACTGCACTTTAAATAACAGAAAAAAATCTGGGCAGGATCTGGCCTTTTCTGGGCTGTAAAAAACTCACATATACAAGGAAGAAGGGAGGTGAAGATTCTGCTATACACATGTTTTAAATATTGCACAAATTATATTGTTTACCGTGTGAAATCAGTTTCTAAAAGCATTTTCAGTAAAAATCTGAGTTACTTTATGAACCCACTGTTCATCCATAAACAGCACATATATTTAGAGTGCACCACCACCCTGAATGACAGAGAAGACTTGCACCTGTTGTATAACAGTGTAATCCAGATGTCTTCACTAAATGTGCAAGGGTACAAGAACACAGCTGGAGCAAGTGCTTGCAGAGAGGTGTCATGCAGTTTTCTGCATGGATTTTGTGTGCTGAACAGGTGCCTATTAGAAAACCCACAGGACAATTTGCTCTGAAAAAGTGCTGAAGTCAGAGGAATTACCCTCCTAGGTCAGAGCATCCATACTGTCTGGAAGTTCTTGGGATTTCCAAAAAAAACCACCACTAGAAATCATCACAGCAAACAAATACGGTGTAGTCAGAGACGTGTTGCAGACAGAAACCAAAGGCTCTTATCCCTTGCCCAGTATGAATGTGGATTTTGTTGAAATTTGTGTGTGTTCTCAGCCTTTTCTGGAAGGTCTTGGTGTGGGGTAGAGATCTGCTCTGCAGCCATGTGTAGCACAGAAAAGTGTTTTGTTTTATCAGTTCTCACTCACCCCCTCTTACCGCCTTTATTGGCTGGCCTCTTGTTTTGGGGTTGTGAATGGGGTAATGGAAGTTTTGTGGCAATTGTATTTTCTTCCTTGTCCCCTGCCTTCCACAAGATATTCCTAGGCTGTTTCTTAACCTCTTTTCATGCAAGAGCTTTTCTAGATCTGCGATGACTTGCAGTGCCCCTTTCAAGCTTGGTTCAATATCAGTGTCAGATGGTGCCACTCCAACTGGAAGCACTTTGCCTCGAGTTACATCAATATCATCACACTGTTTTCTAATATTCAGTGTCATCTCGTTTGCCAGGCTGCTTGTCTGGGTTGTTTTGTTTGTAACTGTACATTGAACAACAGCCTTCCTCGAGCAGGTTGCAGTCCCCCTTGTACTTTCCAAGCACCTGTAAGTGAGTCTGTTTGACAAGCATGTTCAGCAGGTAATCAAAGGTTACCATAATTGTGACTACAAAATACTCTGTCAAAACACAATATTGAATTATTTCAATTCCTAATGTATTCATGTATTCTAACTTCAGGAAATGTAGGGCTTCTGGTGTAAAAAAAAAGGTAAGCTTGTGAGTGACTGAATATCTTTAGAGAAGGCAGGATAATCAATTGGTAGGTCATTTCTGAGGAGCATAAAGACATTCTTCAGATTAATAAAATATTGACTCATTTCTAGAATCAGAGAAAAGCAGCCGTGCAAAGTGTTTTGCTTTGTCACATATCAGTGGAGGAGACATGTCAGGTGCTGGCGAAAACATTTTGCTTTAGAACACTTCAGAGTGTTCACCCAGAGCAGAAAGCAGAAGAAAGAAAATTATCTGTATGCCGTCAGATCTACAGCCTGTTCTGCTGCCTTTTTCTTTGAATGTCAGATAATAACCATAAATTTGTGTGAGCTTTGTGCCTAATACATGTCAGTCGCCGAGGTGAGCTGCCCCGGTGTCAGCCCAGTGCGCAGCAGATCCTGGCGTACCCCACAGAGGTGTTCCTGAGGCAGGGAGGGACCTGCCAGCAGCCAGCAGCTCTCACCAGAGCGGCTGGCGAGGCCTGGCCATTGCCAGAGCAACTGCAGCCTCCCTCCCCACACCTATAAAAACTGAGGAGCACGAGGGACCGGGGCATGGCACGGCATGTTGGCACAGGCAGGGTATCGTCACCCTGCCAGCTCAAAAGGTTCCTTCAGTTGGTGGTCACCACCCTTCCACAAGGTGCTTAGCTATGTTAACCACCAGCAGAAAGCCATGTCCTCTGCACTCACCAGAATGGATATGGCAACCCAGACAGAGCTCCCATGATATCACGCAGCCATCCAGGTCTCAGGCTGCAGGGTGTGCCAGAGCCTTTCACCAGTAACTGATGGCAGTAGCGAGAATACTTGTGTGAGGTGTGACCAAGTAGATGATTTGCTCAGCTTGGTGGCAGAGCTTTGAGAGAAGGTGGACAGGTTGAGGAGCATCAGGGAGTCTGAGAGAGACTGGTGGAACCAGACTCTACCGTCCCTGAGACAGAAACAGGAACATCCACCAGAAAAAAAATGAGATCAAGGGAATCCTGTATCCTCCCCGCACCAGGCAGAAGCCAGTAACTTAAAGGAAAGGAATGAATGGAGGTAAGTCTATGCTCAGGGTGGCAGGCGAACCCCCTCCTTGCCTACCTTGCCTTCCCAGGTGCCTTTATACAACAGGTATGAGGCTCTGGATGTAGAAGGCCAGTCAATGGATGATGTGGATGACAGTCTATCTACACCAAAGGTGTTGACAAGGTTCAAAAGGCCTACACCCCATATCACAGCCACCTCCACAAGGAAAAAAGATGGGTTATAGTTGCAGGCGACTCCCTTCTGAGGGGAACAGAGGGTCCAATATGGCAGGCAGACCCTCCTCTTAGGGAAGTCTGCTGCCTCCCTGGGGCTCAGGTTAAGGACATCACTAGGACACTTCCTAGCGTGGTACAGCCCTCAGACTATTACCCATTATTGCTTTTCCATGTGGGTGGTGATGAAGCTGCAACACATAGTCCAAGGGTGATCAAAAGAGACTTCAGGGCCTTGGGACAGTTGGTAGGGGGATCTGGGGCACAGGTAATGTTTTCCTCTATCCTTCCAGTTGCAGGCAGTGCTATTGGAAGAAGCAGATGGACCCAGTCTATTAATACCATTAGTGGCTCTGTGGCTGGTGTCACTGCCAGAATTTCAGGTTTTTCAATAAACTGGATGGTCCACTTGGCACCAGGCCTGCTGGTGTCAGATGGGATTCATCTTTCTCAAAGGGGGAAGAGGGTCTTTGCTCATGAGCTAGTGGGGCTGACTGACAGAGCTTTAAACTAGACTTTAAACTAAACTAGGGAAGGGGATAACATCAGGCTCTCCCATGAGAAGCTCTGGGATGACACTCGGGAACAGCGTGCTAGAGGGAATGGGGTGCTAGCAAGGGCCTTCACCCTGTTGCTCTGCAACATGCTGGGTACTCTGGAGCACACCTAGAGTCTTACAGAGAGGAGCCAGGAGCTCCTGAGGTAATAGGAGCCAACAGGGAAGCACCAGTGGACTACCTGAAAGGAACTAAGGTGTGTTCCTCTAAAAAGATGACACAGCTGATAGCCCAGCTGAAGTGCCTCTACACCAATGCATGCAGCATCGGTAACAAACAGGAGGAGTCGGAAGCTACTGTGCTGCTAGAAAGCTATGACCTAGTTGCTATTACTGAAACTTGGTGAGACAAATCCCATGACAGAAGTGCAGCTATCGATGGCTACATGCTGTTCAGAAGGGACATGTGAGGAAGGAGGGGTGGAGGGGTTGCTGTCCACAGCAGGAAATGGATAGATTGTGAAGAGCTGCCTCTGAAGAATAGCCATGAACAAGTTGAAAGCTTATGGGTAAGAATTAGAGACCAAGGCAACAAAAGCAACCTTGTGGTTGGTGTCTACAATAGCCCACCTGTTCAAGAGGAGCCTATTGAAGCGTTCTTGCTACAGGAGGCATCGTACTCACAGGCTCTCATCCTGCTGGGGGACTTCAACCACCCTGTCATCTGCTGGAAAAGTAGCACAGTGAGCTGTAGGCAATCCAGGAGACTCCTGGAGTGCATCAATGGTAACTTCTTAGGCCAGGTAATAACCCTACAAGAGGGGATGAGATACTGGACCTGTTGGTCACAAATGCAAGCAGCATTAAGATTGGAGGCAGCCTGGGCTGCAGTGACAATGCACTGCTGGAGTTTGCAGCCCTGAGGGATATAGGAAAGGAGAAGAGTAACGTCAGGACCCTGAATTTTAGGAAAGCAAACTTCCAGCTGTTCAAGGAATTGGTCAATGGGATGCCCCCTGGAAAACTGCCCTTTGGGTCAAAGAAGCAAAACAGAGCTGGCAGATCTTTAAGGACACTTTCCATACACCACAAGAGCTCTTGATCCCCATGTGTAAGAAATCAGGAAAGAAAGGCAAGAGACCAGCATGGCTGAGTCAAGACCTGCTGGTCAAACAAAAGGGCAAGAAGGAAATGCACAGGCAGTGGAAGCAAGGACCCCATTGTGCAGGGGTGGGGTCAGAAAGGCCAAGGAGTGGCTGGGGCTGGACTTGGGAAGGGGCACAAAGCATAATAATAAGGGCTTCTGTAAGTATGTCAGCCAGAAAAAGAAGGTCAAAGAAAGCATACCCCCCTCAATGAACATAACTAGTAACAACAGATGAGGAGAAGGCTGAGGTACACAACAACTTTTTTGCCTCAGTCTTCACTGGCAATCTCTCTTCCCACACCTCTCAAGTGGATGGAACTCAAGGCAGGGACTGGGGGAACAAAGTCCCTCCCCTTGTAAGAGAAAATGAGGTTTGAGACAACCTGAGGAATCTGAACGTACATAAGTCTATGGGACCTGACAAGATGCATCCCAGAGTCCTGAGAGGATTGGCTGATGTAGTGGCCAAGCCACTCTCCATGATATTTGAAAAGTCATGGCAGTCAGGTGAAGTCCCTGGTGACTGGAAAAATGGAAACACTGCACCCATTTTTAAAAAGGGTAGAAAGGAGGACCCTGGGAACTGCTGACCTGTCAGCTTCACTTCTCTGCCTGGGAAGATCATGGAGCAGATCCTCCTAGAAGCTATGCCAAGGCACATGGAGGACAGGGAGGTGTATTGTGTTTGTGTGGCAGGGTTTTGGTAGTTGGGGAGGGGGCTGCAGGGGTGGCACCTGTGAGAAGCTGCTAGAAGCTTCCCCGGCTCCAAGTCGGACCCGACTCTGGCCAAGGTCGAGCCCATCAGTGACAGTGGTAGCGCCTCTGGGAGAACAGATTTAAGAAGGGGAACCTGCAGCAGTGGAGGAGATTGGAATGTGAGAGGAGCAGCTATGGAGATACTGAGGTCAGTGAAGAAGGAGGGGAGGAGGTGCGCCGGAGGAGGGGATGCCCCTGCAGCCCCTGGTGAGATGGCAGGCTGTGTCCCCCCAACCCATGGAGGGGAGGGGGGGAGCAGATGCCCACCTGCAGCCTGTGGAGGACCCCACACCGGAGTAGGTGGATGCCCCCCAGGATGGCCGTGACTGCATGGGAAAGCCCGCACTGGAGCAGTCTGTGACTGAAGATCAGCCCACGGAAAGGACCCATGCTGGAGCAGTTTGTGAAGAACTGCAGCCCATGAGAAGGACTCACATTGGAGAAGTTCATGGAGAACTGTCTCCCATGGGAGGGACCCCATGCTGGAGCAGGGGAAGAGCGAGGAGTCCTCCCCCTGAGGAGGAAGGAGCAGTAGAGACAAGGTGTGATGAACTGACCCCAACCCCCATTCCCCATCCCGCTGCGCTGCTGGTGGGGAGGAGGTAGAGAAAATCAGGAGTGGAGTTGAGCTGGGAAGGAGGGAGGGGTGGGAGGAAGGTGATTAAAGATTTGGGTTTACTTCCTATTATCCTTGTTTTGATTTCATTTGTAGTAAATTAAATTGATTTTGGTTTTTCCCAAGTTGAACCTGTCTTTTGCATGTGACCTTAATTGGTGAGTGATCCCTCCCTGTCCTTGTCTCAACTGATGAGCTTTTCATTATATTTTCTCCTCCCTATCCTACCAAGGGGGAGGAGTGAGTGAGCGGCTTCATGGTGCTTTGTTGCTGGCTGGTCTTAAATCAAAGCAGGAGATGATTCAAGACAACCAGCAGAGCTTCACCAAGGGCAGGTCTTGCCTGACCAACCTAGTGGCCTTCTATAACGGAGTGAGTACATCAGTGGACAAGGGAAGAGCTACAGATGTCATCCATCTGGACTTCTGTAAGGCCGTTGACACAGTCCCTCACAATGTCCTTCTCTCTAAATTGGAGAGAGGTGGATTTGACAGGTGGACTGTTCAGTGGAGAAGGAATTGGCTGGATGGTCGCATCCAGAGAGTAGTGGTCAACAGCTCGATGTCTGGGTGGAGCTCAGGGATGAGTGGTGTCCCTTAGGGGTTTGTATTGGGACCGTTACTCTTTAATATCTTCATCAATGACATAGACAGTGGGATAGAGTGCACCCTCAGCAAATTTGCAGATGACACCAAGCTAAGTGGTGCAATTGACATGCCTGAGGGTTGCAATGCCATTCAGAAGGACCTGGACAAGCTTGAGAAGTGGACCCATGTGAACATCATAAGGTTCAAAAAGGCCAAGTGCAAGGTCCTGCATCTGGATTGGTGTAACCCCCAGCATCAATACAGGCTGGGGAATGAAGGGGGTGAGAGCAGCCCTGCAAATAAGGGCTTGGGGGTACTGGTGGATGAAAAACTGAACATGAGCCAGCAATGCGCACTCATAGCCCAGAAAGCCAACTGTATCCTGGGCTGCATAACAAGAAGCATGGTCAGCAGGTCAAGGGAGGTGATTCTGGCCCTCTACTCCATGCTGGTGAGACCCCACTTGGAGTACTGCATTCAGCTCTGGGGTCCTCAGTACAAGAAAGACACAGATCTGTTGGAGTGGGTCCAGAGGAGGGCCACAAAAATGATCAGAGGGATGGAACACCTATACTATGAGGGAAGGCTGAGAGAGTTGGGGTTGTTCAGCCTGGAGAAGAGAAGGCTCCAGGGAGACTTTATAGCGGCCTTTCAGTACTTAAAGGGGGCTTATAAGAAAGATGGGGACTGACTTTTTAGCAGGGCCTGTTGCAATAGGACAAGGGGTAATGGTTTTAAACTAAAATAGGGTAGATTTAGACTAGATATAAGGAAGAAATTTTTTACGATGAGGGTGGCAAAATACTGGAACAGGTGGCTCAGAGAGATGGTAGATGCCCCATCCCTGGAAACATTCAAGGTCAGGTTGGACGGGGCTCTGAGCAACCTGATCTAGTTGAAGATGTCCCTGCTCATTGCAGTGGTTGGACTAGATGACCTTTAAAGGTCCCTTCCAACCCAAACCACTCTACGATTCTTCATGCTCCACAGATACATGACTGGAAGAGAAACTATAGATCTTCTCTCGAGTGTGCCTGTCAAGACGATGAATTTCCTCAGTTACAGAAATAAGGAAGATCATGTGGACAAGCTGCCGCAATGTTCTTTTGCCAGCCAGGAGAGGTTTTCCTGCACTGTTACTAGGCAGTTTTATATTTGATATTATGCTGGAAATCTGGTCCAGAAGGGAAATTAGTGTGACCAAAATATAACATTTAGTAGTGTGGGGTACTGAAAATCCTGCTGCCAGGTGGGAAAATAAATAAATATGTATTATTTGTGAAGTAAAGTGAGACCTTCATGAACGGGGAACAGCCAAGAGCATCTAATACCTCTAAAACACTGAATATGGCAGGGATTATCAGAGTTATCATTGACATTGTATCCCATGACCTGGTAATAAATTTGAGTTTTTTTCACCTACTTGTAACAATTTTAGATTTTTTACTAACTTTTGAAACAGCTGCATAACTGACAACAGAGATCTGTATTCAGTGTGACTTAATTTCTTTTGGACAACCATTGCTAATGCTTAGGATGGGAATCCATGTTAAAATTTAATTCCTGTGTAAAGATCACCATTTGATCTGTCTATAAGTATATCACATGATGGAGCTATTTAAAAATAGGACTAAGGAAAGTCTCATGCCATAGCTGTGAGACGTGACTCGCTTTTGCCTGGTCAGTATTTCTGAGGTTTTTGGTAGAGCATGAGGTTGTGAACTGACAGAAATGCTTTGGATGGTGTTTATAGACCAATTCAGTGTAATAGGAATTTTCTGACTTAAGCAAAAGCAAGGATGGATCTGCATTTCCATAGAAGCCTCTCCCAGCAGAGTGGATAAAGCATGGCCCAGGAGTAGCTGCTATGAGCAGCATGCCATGGCTTAATTCTCTCAAGGAATTTCAGAAATGCTATGGTTGATCAGAGGTGGACAGGAAAGAGGGAGATTGTTTCTTCTGAGACACCTTTAATAACCAGAAACATATCCTGAAAAGAGTGACCCTGACAGACAGTTTGATGGCTTTTATGTCACTCCTACTGAAGAGATTTCAGTAGAGAAATCTCTGCCATTTCTATGATATTGGCTGCTAATGGGAGTGTTCATTCAAATGGCAACAGCCTGTCAGAGCTTCGACATGGCTCAGTGATGCTCAGCAGCTGAGGCAGAGAACCAAACTGTATGCTCTTACCTGGATTCCCTTTATTACTTCTTATAACGGCTGTGAGAAAGAAACGTGGAAGATTTTAATGAGTTTTGTCACCCTTCAGCAACACTGTTTGTAAACAGCTTAAAACAGAGTTTCTGATTTCCATGATGTTCAGTTTTCCTGACCTGATTCACAGGGTTACAAGCTTCCTAGAAGACCAGTGGTACCCAACAGGAATGAACCAGATATAATGGATGCCTGTATTAAAATGGCACTAACTGGACTGAGGCCCCTAAGAAACTCAAAATGACTGAAATGCTACAAGTTATCAATTACTATGGCTCAGGCTGTTTTCAAATAGGTTTGGATTTCTTTAACAGGGCAGCAGATGTTTTTGTTTGGGATTTTTTTTTTTTTTAACATTGTTAGGTCACAGTATCCAGCGAAAAAAACAGGCACACAGTTTATAGCTATGCCCACACTTCAGTAGTGAGGTAAAATGTGTACCTAATACCAAGTCACATTTTGATAATAATTACGTAAAATTACATAGACTGGGAACTGTAACAGCAATTTCCTGAAAATTTGACACAGTGATGGGTCACATCAGGCTAAGATGTTCTCCTGTCTTTCCCCTGAAAACTTATATTGGAAAAATATGCATCTATAATCCTGTACATGCTACTGTTATTAACTAAGTACAATGTTAATCTATTGCTGTTCACTGACAGTATGTTATGCCACATCCACCAGAGAGCCCTGCCAGTGCAGAAGCATCAGACTGGTAATAGCCCAATTAAGCAGATGGTTTACACAGAAAGAACTTTCTACAGCCCTTTAAGATGACTGTCTTGAGACAGTGACTTGAGGACACAGTCTTGAGACAGTGATGTCTCCTAATGAAGTCCTAGCTTACTGGTTTTCACTCTCATAGATCGCTGCATAGTATATTTCTTTGTGTTTGAGGAATCCAGAGAGAAAACTGGCCTTTGTCAAGAAGCCAATAGGCAATTTAATCTAAATGCACCCCAAGCAATACTTGCAACCCTGACTTCTGCTTCATCATCTCAGAGCCATCTGTTCAAGCCTCTGTGTTTGGCAAGCTGTCACAAGTGTCCAGGCTCTCCAGGTAATTCCAGGCTGTGGTTGATGTGGTGCTACTGGGGAGAGGAACTTGCATGACCCATGACTGATTTTGTTCACCAACAGAAGCTGTGAGCTTGTACCTCACACCTCAGTGCGGGAGGCTTTAAAAGCTAAATTACTTGTTCAAGTAATATCAGTGTTGTTTATAATTAAACTGCCTTGTGCTGTGACTCAGTCAGAAAGCAAGAAAGAAATTACACACACACACAAAACTCAGGAGATCCTTACCATGCACAAACTATTGGTATGACATGATGCCAGTAAGTTGGCAAGAGTGTCCGTGCTATTTAGGTTTAGCATTAAATCCAGATTCAGTACTAGATGTGGCGAAGCTGATGGACTTTCAAAACTTTTTTATCTCCAGGCTTAACACCCGAGTCCCAGATCAGGAGAAGACATTGTGAGGACACCAGCAAGACACAGCTGAAGTCCCATGGAATTTTGCTGCTACCGAGGCAGAGATGGCATGAGGGGAAAATGAAGTACTGCAAGTCCTAGTTTCTTACCTTACGCAGTGACCTCAGTGACTGGACTGCGGTAAGTTGACAACTGTGTCTCCCATTGTAGCCCTTTGCAGAGGTTCCCAACAATGAAATTGTGGCAGAGATGTAAATTCATCAGTGGAAAAGCTGCTCTAACATTTGAGCAAAGCCCAAAATAACCTTGAAAGTTGCTGGCATAGTCAGGTAATTAATGATTAAAGTGCCATGTGTTTGGGCCGGTACAGTGTCCTGTGTCAGTGAAAAAGCTCACATGTTGTTAAACTGCTCATCAGCTGAGCCTCCTGTCTTCAAAGGAGCCTCCTGCTGTGTCTACAACACTTACAGCACCAGATCAGCACTGGAAAAAAGAAAAAGGAAAAGGCAATGGAGTCACGTGGGATTTTGACCTGCAGGGAAAGAAGTCCATGAAAACCTCTA
The DNA here is from genome assembly GCF_000737465.1 of Haliaeetus leucocephalus. Classification (NCBI taxonomy): domain Eukaryota; kingdom Metazoa; phylum Chordata; class Aves; order Accipitriformes; family Accipitridae; genus Haliaeetus; species Haliaeetus leucocephalus. The sequence continues at coordinate 7,806,577 of NW_010972576.1, read as the reverse complement.
GAGTCTAATAAAGGACTCGGTGCTTGTTACTTGTTCATTTAGGGGTTTGCACCATTTTTCATAACCATACTCAGACAAGCAGAGGGGGGTAGATTGCCACAACTGCGCAGGAATTTTAAATTGTCTCTCCAGCAGGCAACTGTAGAGTTACAGAACTAGGACTGGGAGCAGGATTTAGCTCACATAGCTTTCCAGGGAGCAAAGAAAAAGGAGGGGAAAAGCAGACAAATGGCAGTAAATAAAGCCTCTGGAGGAGGCTGATGAATGTGGATTGCCACCACCCCTGGCTCAGGGCTAAGGCTATGAAATGGAGTGACAGAAAACAAAATCCAGAGATGGCAACCAGCCGTGCATAATTTTGCTTTATAAAAAGAAGTACCATTTGCTCTATAGATGTATCTCAATGAGAAGTAGGAATGAAAATCTCTCTTAAAACAGCTTGTGAAAATGGACAGAATAGTTTGCTATTTTACACCAATCTGTCTTTCTTGCTGATGTCTGTAAATATGGTGCTTAGTTCTTTGAATTCCTATTTGTTCTGTTCTGGCATTATTATCTCTCCATCATTACCAACAAATGGGAGTTAGCCATCTGGAAAAAAAAGTGTATTCTAAATTATGTTTCTTTCTCTACTGTCATGTGATTATTAACTCAGATAAATGAATTTAAGCTATTCTTGGGTCCATTAGCAATTTGCTAGAGAATGACAGTAAATTACTCTCTAGCTTTTTTAAAAATGTTTTGAGATGCATCGAGTGAGAGCATCAAATAGTAATTCACCCTTCTGAGTGATAATACTGGTCATTACAGCACAGCACCTGTTCTCACACTTTTATCTGTCACTCAGAACTGCAGCTTGCCACAGCTTTTCCCAATGATCTACAGGGAGATGTGTTTTGGGGAAAATGCTTTTTAGTGATTATGAAATGGGTCATATTTTGTCTGTCAGCTCTTCAGAACAGGTATGAATTTCTTTCACTGCCTGCCAAATTTATTTTGCTGCTGACCACACGTAGATATTAACTACAGTTTGCCTGCATGTTGTCGCTCACATGAAGCATAGCCTTCAATGAGCTTCCACAGATAAAACTTTGAAAAGTAATATTCCATGATTTAGCTGATAATTCTGGTGGACAAAATGGAAAGGATTGCATCTCATTCAGTTTTAGAAACAGGAACTTCTCACAGCTTGTAAAAGTAAGAGAGTAATACTGTAGTTATCAGATATAAATGTGTAACACATGCTGACTGAGAACAACCTGTTTTGAGACACTTGGGTCTTAGTTTAGATGAGTATTTGATATGCCTCTTATTTAAGTTGTAGTGCAGAATTTTTGTTCATTTTCCAGGTACTTCAGAGAGGTTATGGTTTAGCGACATCACTGTGTGTCTAGATTTCCTTTTGAGCAATCAGCCAGCCTTTAAAAATTGAAAGCTAACATGTTTGCCTACAATGAATAGACTTCTTTCCCCATTTATTTTCCTTCTGTTTCTTATTTTGGAATGTAACTTTCCCATACAAATTTTCATTTTAGATGTACATATATAGACAGTATATAGAGGGGTTTGTTTGTTGTTTGTTTGGGTTTTTTTTATAATATATATGCATATACCTTGTGTATACACACCCCCCCAATGTAACACTACAGTGACTTGGGAATTGTACGAAATGGCCTATGGTTATATTTTTAGCAAAACTGTAAGATCTGAAAAGAAAGTACAAATTGTAAACCTAACACACCACATCCCCATTCCTATACCATCTCCCAACTTTTTCAGTATCTTAAAGGGCCCCCAGGGCTCTGCACAATAAATTTTACATAGGTTCTGACATGAACTTTTCTGTCAGGAATCCCAAACTTGTAGTGATTTCTTCATTAGAGATCAAAGGAAGGGAAGATGCTGTGAGAGATTTTCTATGAGCCCTACCTGCCTTGTCTCCACAGATCTTGCCGAAAGTGCATTCATCATTTAAGTTAATGTAGAAGCAGATAAATAATTTCATATAAACCACTAATTTTCAACACTACCAAAAATCACCATCATCTTTTGCAAAATTTGATCCATATGCCCTGATTTTTTTACTTTGTGGGCAGGAGGGAACGGGGATTTTTTCCTTAAAATCTTATGTCTAACTTACAGCTTAAGTGTTGATCAGCTGCTGGCCTAACAGAGCTCTGCTCTTTGTTAGTGTAGAAAACCAGTTATGCTATTCCTTTACATGATACTCAGTTTTTAGGTAGATGTGTCCACAGGGCAAACTCGTTTCTTAATTTTGCAGCAATATCGTGACAGCTGCATTTAGTCCTCTCCTCCTGTCAAGGAAAACAAAGGTAAATAAAGAAATCAAAACCCTTCCATAAGTCAAAGAGAAATTCCTAGTAAACTAGTAGAGAATGCTTAATGAATGTAAAACCACACATGTATTTCAGTCATGGATATGTCTAGCATAGAAATGCAGAGGGAAAAAGAAACGAGGAATGAAATCATTCTCTGTAACTAAGTTATGAGATCCTGGGTCCTCTAATGTATAAATCAAGGACTAAAATAACAGAGTCATGAGCCACCCTCTGCACCCCAAGTCTCTCCTTCAGGCTGTCCTTTCTATTGAAAGAGGATGCAGGGGCACACCTGCTTGTATAGGTACCATTCCCACCTGCAGTTTGCATCTGTGTCTGGTGTGTGTCTCCAGCTCCCACAGTTCAGAACTCCTCCAGCTGCCCTGGAGGGGTTGGACCATCCAATTGACAGCTCACATCTTCATTCTTTCACCTACCCACAGGAATAGGCCCCAAAGCTGAGACTCCAAATCCCAGAAGCTGGATATTATTTTACTGGTACAATCATTAGAGCCAGCTCCAAACTTTACTCAACTTAGCGAAAGAGTCCTGTCACTGTAGGGGCTTTGGATAAGCTTAGCATTTAAAGGCAGAAGTTGGCAATAGTCTTCAAATAGAGGGGCTTGCTAGTGGGCATGTTTTATAGGGCACTTCTTTTCTCCCCTACATATAAACAGTGGGCTGAACAGACCACTTTGTTTTAGCTGCTGGCAAAAGGTCAATAGCTATTCGCTTTCATTTAATGGAAAGAAAGCATGAAGAAGGACTATGATTTAGCCCTTCTATCTCTGCACTAGATTAATTATAGCCAAAACGATCAAATCCTCGAGTTCACAGGCAGCATTCACTTCAAGGAGAAATCATTTCTTTCTCATTGCTTTTTGTATGCAGTTGTGCTAACCAATATTTTTAACAAACCTTTTTTGATAACAGCAACATTTAATAGTGAGAAAACCAAGTGAAGCTGTGCCAATTCAGTACAAGATGAAAACTTGACTTTCAAAGGGAAATTATTGAGAATGCAAAAAGTTGTATCTAATGTAGTCCTTCAAGTGCTGAACCTTCAAGATTTTTGGCAACTTCTGAAGTTGCTGAATAGCACTGATTTATTTTTTTTAATTGGTTGGGGAGAGCAAGAATGACTTTGTAACCAACTGGCTGCTGCATTCCCATTGGGCTGGGATGAGAAGGATATATTCTGCAACTGGATTCCTTGTTGATGCAGAGTTACTATGAAACATGATTCATTCCTGGCACTGTAACTTGCTGTCACCGTCTAATTCCTATGTCCTGCCTAATGCCTGAATAAGTAATGAACATGGTAAGTCTTTCTGTCCAATGACTGTCTAATTACCATGTACAAAATGCAACACCAAGAGAAGACAGTTTTGCTATAGGGTGTGATAGGGAAATAGACAGAGTAAAACTGCCTCAAGAAAGGGAAGGAGATGAAGCTGAGCTTCTGGCAGCCCAGTCTATTAAGTCAGTAGCTGAAAGAGCAAGGTGTTGCAGGAGGATCATCATACTGCCTTAGTATAAAACTTAGGTTGTCAGAATACATGCCGGTTTGTACACTAAAGACTAGGGAGATGGAAAGGAAACATCTAGTTGTGGATTCAGGGGACCTCACTGCTCTGCACTTCAGAGTCTTTATTGCACTGGGATTTCACTGGTGAAAACCCTGATCTGCAGAAACTTTACATACCTCCAGAAGTCATGTGGCAAACAAGCAGGAGAATGAAGAGTTAACTTTTCAACTTTACACTGGGCCTTTAGGCAGTACTAAAGTTTCTAAATGCTTTTGTAGATATAGTCCTTCATTAAATATTATTAGTGTATTAGAAATGTTTTTTATTTATATTTCAGTAGTAGAGGCATTATTATAATTGATTTAGGGAAACTACAGCCCTTAATACTAAATGCTGTCTGCAACTCTGTGTGTAATACTAAGGTCTTTAAATTGGTATCTCACCTCTACCTACCTTAGGAGGGTGTGAAAAAAATTTCTTTAATTCGGTGTTTTTAAACCAAGGTTACAAAACAAGGAAAGTAAATCCATGTACCTTTCTAAATCAGTAAGGCAACCTCTACTTCATTTAAAAAAATATCAAAAGAAAAGCTCACAATCAATAATTCTACCCTGGGAGAAAAGAGAGGCAGAGATTAATATGACATTCTGTTGGTACATGCCTGTGTATATGAATGGGAGAGCAATTACCTCCCATAATGAAACTGGACAAAATTATGTACTTCTACACACAGTAGACAGAAAAAAAATACGTCCTTCTTATTCAACTAAATTTTCTAGTGCAGTAAACTAGTACATTCCTAAATAATGTCTGAGTAATATTTCTCTATAATCTATTTAATCTTTTTCTTCTGTAATATTTATTCTTGCATATTTCCCTGTATATCAGGTAAACCTGTATATCAGGTTTATCTGTATATTTGCTTATACAGATTCTGAGGAAAGATTCACATTTCTGAGCACTTCTGAAACAACTATCCAATCCTGTTGGAAAAGGTACCACTTTCTTGGCCTCGATAAGATGCGAAAAATAAATTGTGTGTGTGAATTCTCCTTTTCTACTATTCTTACAGTTTCCTGCTTTTCAAATAGCTGTGGGCTGAATCTGAATATAGAGAGAAAGATAAGGTCACAGTGCAGGATACTTTATTACCTGAATGTATGTCCTAAGTTTGCTGTGCCGGTGAGGAATAGGAACAGCTTCTGGATGAGGTCTTGCAGGACTCCTGTGTCCCCTAGAGATGCAGAGAATCTAGCCAGATTGGTATAAATTAATTCAGTTTTTTAAACTGTGTTATGGTTTCAGAGTAAAAAATTAACTAGAGTACACCTTTATTTCCATGGAACATGTCCACAGAGCTCAAGACCAGGCAATCACTTTCCTCTTCTAGTGTCAGTTGGCTGCCAGGAATGGTGGTGATTCATTACCTGCTGAGCACAAAGACAGGCTGTACAAAAACTGAGATGCAGATCTGATGCATGTTGCATAGAGTAATTACCATCCATGCCAGGGCAACATACTTCCTCTTCACTTCATGTTTGACCCTTGTTGTCATTCTTATTGATCTTTCCCAGTCCAGCATGAATTCAGTATTGTGTTAATGAAACATGAGGAAAATGGCTGAGTTAAATCTGCTCCAATTCTTTGCACCAGCCACTCTTCTTTCAGCAGGCTGTTCGTAATCACTGCTAACACAGAAAACAGACTGACAGCTCTGACATAACTTTTGAGTCAAGCACCCTTAGATTTTACTATCTTTCCACTCCATTCCTTCCTGCCCAAGAAAACAAAAGAAAATATTTTCCTCTGTGTTGGTCCACTTGAAAGAATTTTGTTTTCTGCAATTCTCACGGAATATTTCAAACCCCTTTCCCTCCAGATAATGGACCTGAAAACTGCTGAGCACTGGCTTCTCTGCAGCAAGGCACATGTGCAGATAAGTTTAAGCATGTGTTTAAGTGTTTTGCAGGATCAGGGCTGGAATTAGCAGCATTTTGCTGTACAAAGGATAACAAAGTCCCCAGTCCAGTGAAAGAACATGGAAAATTCATGTTTAGGACATTCACTCAAGAGCGATCAAAGGAATTGGATTTTAGTCAGGTGACCGTACAACACACTAAGATGCAGAGGGTTGATCTGTGTTTAAGAAGCAGCCCTAGGTGTTTTCCCAGATAACAGGAGGGGGTTTTCTGAGAGCTAATAGCAAAGAAAACCTTTCTTCAGTTTTGCACCTCTTTCTACAGCATTGCAGATGTTCATTTTCAGAGTGCAGTAGTGAAGTCTCAGCTGTCTCAGATGAAATAGAAGCAGCTACTTACTGACATTTTCAGTAGATACAGGTTTTCCAAATGGGTGAGGACCCACTGAGGGTACCAGAAAGAGAAGCACGAGCTTTCCATTTTCCTTCATGAAAAGATTTATGCCGCCTCAGATCTCTTAAAAAAACCACCCTGTTCTCTTTCTCCTTTTCTCTTTCTCTTGCTTTCAAACCTACCATATGATATCAATAAATAATTCTAATATGGGCACATAAGAATGGCTGTCATCCACAATTTCTGGATTTTATATATTCCTTTCATGTATTTTTCACTAACTCTTGTTAGAATAGGGGCTGAGATGGAAATAGAGAATGAACTTTCTCTGACTGCAGAAATTTCCTAGCACTCCATTGGAGAGCCTAAATTCTTGTTGAACTGTAGGGATCAAAAGTAATTCAGGAATACGAAAGAGCTACTTACCTTATACCCCTGGAATTTATTTGGTTGCTCCAAAACCCTGGTTAGAAACCAAGGCTGTCATTTCAGGAGATTGGAAGCACCAAATATATGGTGAAAATAATTAATTTTGAAGTTTGTGACCTGAAGGGAATTGCATAGTATATATACTCATATTTAACATTCAGTTTTACATTCATTTCTTCAACTTGCTAATGCATACAATTTACGACTGACTTCTAGTGCTGTAAGTCAAAAAAAGACAATCTAATAAATTATTTTAGCATATCCATCTGGGCTTCTAGGTGACAACCTAAGTAAGAATAATAATATAGTAATAATAGCAGTGAACTAAAAGGCAATCTCTAAAAATTGCCATTTCACAGGCTTATAAGAATATGCTACTTAAGATGAGTTAAATGTAAATTGAAATTATCAAAAAATTTCTACCGTAATATCTAGGAATGACACATCATCAAAAATAAAACAAATTAAAATAATCTATCTATTTGTCCAGCAGTGCAGGAGTAAAGGGAACAGAAGATTATATTAGATGGCTACAGTATTTGGAGTGGCATGCTTTAGCCACACTAGTAGTGGAAGGGATCCCTGCACAGGAATTATAAAAAAATCAGTATGCACCTTTATCATTCTCTGAGAATCTGTCTGTTAACCTAAAATACTAGCCAGGACAAGTCAAAGGTTAAAATCTGCCTGCCATTTTCTTTGAAGTGTGGAAAAACAGCAACAACAGTTTTCCATGTTCCTGGTAATAGCAATAGAATCATGTGAAATACCGGGAGAGGTGAGAACTTTTGTCCCACGTAGATATATTATTTAAATATTGGCACAATACACTTTGGCTGCACGTTGTCTCTTTTCCTGCAGGTTCACAGACATGTTCTTTCCAGATCCTGCGCACACCCTGTTATTACCCTCACGCACAGCTGACAAGTGAAATTATTCCCCTAACCCAGCAGCTTCGGCATCCTTGTTGTACTGACTGCTGAGCAGTTCAGTGGCAGAAGACCAGTGGTCCAGATTTTACTGGAGCACAGTCATAGCTCAGGTTGCAGAAGCTAATATTGGGCTAAATAGCTGTGAATAATCACTGCCCAACCTGAGAAATGGAAAGCATAGAGATGTTGATATTCTAGCAAATATCCTTTTGGGTTTTCCTAAATAAAGACACTTAAATGGGTACTGATATCACTTTCCTAGACAGCTAGGATCTTGCTCACCCCAGGATATCTTATCTGATATGGCCTAATATACACTAATATACTAATACTAATCTCTAATATACTAATACTAATACACTAATACCAATATATGTCTCTAATATACTTGCACAATTAAAACGGTGGTTTATGTCATTTGAAAAGGTCACATTTTCTGGAGTTTCTTGCATCATCCTTAAAAAAGACTCCAATAGCTTTTTAAAATGTCTTCCTTCAAACATATATTTACTCAGCTTTACATCTAGCCAGTGTGGTCCAGCTGCCACATGATTAAGAAAACTTCAAAATGCCTCACAGGAACAGTTTTGTAACTTTAAGATTAACTATACCCATTTGAAAAATGTGTTACAAGAGTGCCTTTGAGCCAATTCAGAGGCATACTCCATGATGAATTTTGGCAAAGGTGCTAGCAGTAGCTCTGTGGGCTGAGCACTCAGAGTCACTATCAACAAAATGTGTAAGCACCAGAGAGCAAAGCCTGGTCTTTCCAGCCTAGTCTTTGCCACTGTTATTCTAGCTTTTTAATTCATCATCATGAGTTCATCATCAACTCTTCTTTTTCCTCTGAGAGTGGTTACTAAGAGGGTGCTCCTTACTAGAAACTGGAAACGAAGTATCTCTTATCTAAGAGTGTTTACCTTAGAGATAAATAAGGAAGAACAGTAAAAAAAAAAAAAAAAAGGCAGTTTGAAATGCTGCTAGTACCTCTAAACAGCAGGAAAGCAGCTGATATTAATGATGCTCTTTTTACAGCACCATTTCTCAGAGGCTCCAATCCCTAACTGAGTTCAGGAAGGTGTGCATTTACACATATCAAGAACTGAGTACTGTGGTACAGCTTTATCCTCTCTTCCTGCAACTACCACACAATATGTAAAAGTTTGGTTGTCTGAGAGGAAACAAAATGCATTAGGAAGAGCAAGAGGGAATTCTCTTAGACCCTAATTGCTCAGTCAGCAGTGTTAGCTCAGCTTGGTCTGAGAATGGCTAAGTTAGGTAAGGAGGCCTTACTGTAGTTGCAGTAAAAGAAATGTGGAAAAATAAAAGAAACCTGTCTTATTGTATGTCCATTATAGCTCATGCCTTCCCATATCAAAGGACCTACCACTCTAGGTCAGCCTTTCGGAAGTGCTAAATAGAGTTCTCCATTTTCACTTAGGCCTGATGGACCAACTTTCCATGAAGATCAATGACAAAATTAATAAAATCATTATTGGTGGCCAGATGTATTAATAAAGCCTTCTCTGAGGGACAGAACAGAGCTGCTCTTCCACTTATTCTCCACTATACATTGGTGGGAAGAGGCACGCTGTAACTGTGAAGAGATGGCTTGGCCACAGAGCTGGTAGAGCCTCAAGAACTGCAGTGAAAATACCCTGGGAACACCTGACAGACTGCAAGTTACTTAAAACTTGCTTGGGCGAGCATTCTGAAATCTTTCATTCTCATCACATGTATTATTTCAACAGAAATGGCAGAACTGGCATGTAATCCTGGTGGGTCCGCGCTGCAGACCAGCTGCAGTGCTGCCAGCTGGGAAGGCTGACCAGCTTCTCCCTTGCAGAGTGGGAGAGCAACACTATTGCTTGGAGGCCTTAACACTACACCTGAGAAGTGTGTAAGCATTGTTACCTCTGCTCCACAGGTTGGGAACTGTGGCAGCAAGAGATGAAAAGCCAAAATGATCAACTGGGTTTCAGTCAAGTCTGCAGCGACTGGTGGTGCTGTCAAGTGGGTAGGGTTTCCAGGTGCATAGTGCTAGGGAGTGAGTCTTTGTGTCAGTAGAGAAACCCCCTGCCTCTACCCTGCGCTGCCGGGATTGTGAGAGGCTGGGCTAAGGATGGTGCACAGTGAGCGGGGTTCACATTGGTACCAGAGCACCAAGTGAAGAAGATGTCTTTGAAGATATCTGTGTGTGCTGACAGTTAATGATAAGATCACCATCTACTGGTACGTGAAAACACTTGCCACAGCTTAGGTCCCTATACCCTGTCCCATGCCTTCCACATTATGTCTGCCTTTAGACCTGTTTAGATCCATCTGACCTGGCAACCGACAAAAGCTGGGCTCCTGTGCTCTGTCTCAGGACCCGGCAGAGATCCCTAGTATCATCTTCTGCTTGCTAGAAGGTCAGAGTTGGCTCAGCAGCTCCCAATTTAAAGTATGCATGGAGGAGTAATAATTAATGTTTTGGGGGTTTCTCTCTTGTTTAAAGACTTGGCTGTCAGACAAGAATCGCTGTACACAGAAATGACAGGCACGCACTCAGAACAAAAGAGACGGCTTGGAAATTATCTGATGAAGTTTTACATGTCTGAGAGAGAAGCAGTGATCTTGACGAGCTCACAAGTGCCTGAAACCTGACTGCAGCCCATCCTTTGTTTTAGGAGATTACTCTGCAGCTAAGGTAGCCTTGACTGTAGCATTTAGATTTCTTTCCAGAGATCTGGATGCAGTGAAGCAGTGTGATTTAACCACAGGGAAAGGCTCTCTGTGCAATGTTCTGTGCTAGCTGTTTTCCCTGCCACAAGCACAGAACTCCACTTGTGGGCCAACGCTTTTACATTTCATTCCCTGTAGTTAGATGCCTATAACCTGCTTAGGTTCTCTACAGGAACCCAGGGACACTCAGCACCTTTGAAAATTAGGCCACCCTACTTTCCCTGTCTTCGAGTGCTTAATTAGAATTGCTTGAATGGATTCCTAGAACTTCCCTGAGCTTAGAGAAAGATAGAAAATTACAAAGGGAGGGGGAAATTTTCAGTATTTAAAGGTGCTGCAAATGTCACCATCTGACACCTTGCAATTTTATTGGGTTATCCCACTAGAGTATTGCTGGGATGGAAAGTCCACCAGTCCCCTTCCTTATGACAGTGCACTGAATCCAGCATTTTCCTACCATGGTTGCATTTAGTTTGGACATAAAGATGTGAAATTTTCACGTGGGATGCATGGAAGTTGCTTATGCATAACTTTTACTTTATCTGCTGCTCTAACTGAATTTCCATTGAGAGATATCAGAGACAATAAGGCTTTTGACTGCCTCATGTGACATTATCAGTAGCCACCTAGGGAAAGCACCACAAAACATAACAACTCTTTGGGAAACTCTGCAGAGGGGAATATTTACCAGTGGGTTCATCACTGAAGTGAAAGGCTGCACCAAGCAGGATTCTGCCAGGCTCTGCCTTACATCTGGTTCTTGTCTGTATTTTCTGTAACAGAGACAATATGTAACACATTTAAAAAAAAAAACAAAACAAAAACCAACAATCTGGAAAGATCTGAAAATGGGGTTTAGAAGATCTCATTAGTGGGTCAAAATTATCTTGACAACTTGGAGCAATGGCCTGGAAAAACATGATGCTATTCAACAAAAAGAAGTGATTATTCCTATCTAGGCAGCAGTTATCACTAGCATATAGCAGGATAGCATTGGCTATAACTGGGGCATGGGGCCAGTTTTACATTGCAAGACAAATGCAAGACACAGTGACACAGGTACAGCTGTTCCTGACTTGAGGCTGGAGGTGGACTGGCTCTTTCAGACCAGATTTTCTTTGCTTCCATGCCAACTATTAGCAGCAAGAGAAAGGGTATGGTAGCACATAGCTAGGAGAGGTCTGTCTGCGTTTTCCCCAAAGGCAGCTAAGTGGGACTATAGCTGACACAGACACAACTTCAGCTCTGGGCTGAATTCAAGCTCATTAGCTCTCCTGAAGACTAAGTTTCTGCCCAGGATACAGGCACAGTATCCCCATAGACATTAGCGAGAGCAGCACAAGCACACCCAGGGGCAAAAGATAGACCCGCTGCTTTAATACCTCCTATAGCTTTTGTTACCCATAAGATTGCAAAGAACATGATCATGTTAGAAGAAAAAGAACAAATGGAATAAAGGCAATTTAATGGCTAAAACATAAGTGCTCCTAATCCTATCTCTCTGTGGTACCTGCTGCCAGCAGCAGTTATAGGAGCCAGAGCTAGAGCTTAAAGTTATATGAGTCATTTGTCATTTATGTACTAAAATATATCCCTAGAGAAGTTTCAAAGGCATAAATACTTGCAATTAATGCAATCCCCCCAAAAAAAACCAAGAACTGCCCCCCCCGCTATTGATTTTCACTAGCAACCATGCTTGTGCATGGCTTTGCAAGCAGAAATGAAAAGAGCCATCTAGAAAAGAGAAGGCAAATATAAGAGGGGTGGTTGTATGATGTGAGAAGGGAAATGCTTCAGTTCAGATCTGTGGCTCCTATCAACCCACACTTGGAATAGACAGTTTCTGTGGCTCATAATTCAATCGTGCATGGCAGATCTGGGGCTGTGGGCAGTGATAATACTACAGTACAGATAAGGTTGATTGTGGATAAATTAGATTTTTTTTTCTTGCAATGGGGGAATGTGGCAGGCTGGGGTTTTTTGGCCTTCACGCAGTGGCTTCCCATCATACAGCAAGAACATAGTGAGACAACAAACAAAAACTGATATTCCTGAGTGAGAGGTGAATCTCACTTGGTGTCTGAGCTGACCCTCACAACTAAAATATCTAAAAGTGATTCGTATTCTTTAATACATTTTTGCTAACAATGAACCTTTGAGACAGGAGACAATCTTCCTGTCTTACGGATGTGTGCTACAGCAAAGTTAAGATACCTCTCACATTTACTAGACAAGAGCCTGCTGTGGATTTGCAGTCCTAATTTAGGATTTATTGTCCTAATAGCTTGGTGGACTGGACATACCCACACTAATTAAAGCATTTGAACCTCCTTCTGCACAGAATTACTTAGGTGTCCCTGAAAGATACAACTTCATGGGCAATCATATCCCCATGGAGACAGAAACAAATTGCTTTTTTACACCACTGAACCATCACCACTCCACTACGCTTGGACAAAGCAATGCTTTGGTTTTGCAGACCAGGAATTCTATGCCATTGTCTAACAAATGGCAACATCATAGGAGAGGGAAAAATCTGTCTTTATAACATCAACATTTTGTTCATCCTATGAGAACCGTGACTGCAAAATACAGTTCAAGCAGCAGTACTAGAATAGAGTATAGCTTCTAATCTATCACCAGAGGACAAATATTTTCACGTAAACCCTAGCTGTGTACATCCCCCCTGCAAACCCACCAGAACAGCATCTGTTTTTCTATTTTACAGTGACACCTGCAGTGTTAGGAGGGAAGTGCCACTAGCAAGAGCAGTGCTTTCAGCTGTTTCACGTTAGGACACATGCTGCTTAGCTTTGAGGGCAGGCTGTGAAGGAGCACAACACATTGTCAGCCTTGGAAGACACTTTCTAAAGAGGACGGGTCCACCACGAGCTCATCTGTAGCTTAGATGAAGTGCAAGCGTTGATTGCTTGGTGTTACAAAGCAAGCCAGGATTTCTCCTGTCCACACCCTGTGGTAGGGTGAAATCACATCTTTTGAAGCGGTGATAGCTTCCAAAGCCTTCCTTAGACTTCATCCTTCAGAGCTTTAATTATAATGACTATATATGATTCCTGTGTCTTTAAACAAGATGGTGTTTGAAAGGCAGTTGGCAAAAATAAGCAGCTATTGAAAACCCACAGCATAGTCCCTTCTGTGTCTTGGGGAATGTAAATTTGGGCACTGATTCACTGTCTACATCCCAGGCATGAATTATAAGGAATTCTACACACACTATTATTTTTATAACTCTAGTGATCTTTCTGAAAGTTTTCAAATTTTCAAAAGTGATTCTGTCTTCTTTCTTTTTTGGTTTGTTTTTTCCTTAACCAAATTCAGCCCTGACCTCTAATGTGCAGGTGCTGGCAGATCTTGTCATAAAGCAAAACCAGGACTGAGTTGGTTCCTGGAAGGAGAGGTTTTATTGTTAAGTTTGTGACAAAATGTCTCTCTCCACAGGCAGGAACGGTTCAGAATATGTTTATATATTGTCTCCCAGCTGTAACTGTGCCATTCATGTTGAAATTGCTGAGCTGCTGTCGGTAATCTCATAAGACAAGTGCAACTGCTGCCAAAAAAAAATGGTGCATGCTACACTGTCACTAATACCATATTTGGTTATATTCACAGGTTCTTTCTCTGGGTTGAACCATCAGTGTGAACATTAGCAGCCATACGACTCTTAAAAAGATTTCAGGTCTATCCAAAAGTAGCCAGACTTCAGAAAACCATAGATGTTTGAAGGTACTGACTGCCAGTAGTAATGACCAGTTCTTCTGAGGAAAGGGAATGTTTCTTAAAAGAAGATACGTGAACAAAACTTCTTGCACGTTCGAAGGAGTGGGGCATTGAATCTAGCTTCCAGAATGAGTGATGGCTACATTTCATGCTTGTTAAAATGCACTTCTAGAGACTCAGGGCCTGTCTTCTAGTTTCCCTGCTTACATATATGTCATAACAGGCTTTTTGTCCACAGAAATAGAAATATATGGAAGTATATATTGGAATGGAAATGAGGATTTTTATTTTTTTTTTTTTAACCTGTAGTGCTGGTATTCCTCTTGGAAGTGGAAGCATGAGAAAAAGGTTAAAAGAAAAGGACTGGAATTGAGGAACCTAAACCTAAGATCAAACCTTACATAGCTATAATACACTAAAGAAATAAGCATATATTTGCAGACCTCCATCTGTCACTGCTTCCATGTTCCCCTTTCTGATGGGAGGGCAATCCATAGCACATGGATGTGTCTCAGGTCAAGCACTCTGCAATTTGTGGAAAGCAAAAGTTCTGTCCTCGTCTCTGCAACTGCACTGAGGCCTTGAGAAAGTTGCACATTTATGTGTGGGCATAGATATTTCCAGGCACACCAACAATTTCTTAAACCAATTATTTTATTTAAATTGCTTTAAAACTTCTTGCTTTACACCTTTTTCTTCTCTGATCACCACCAACTGAAGGGATGTTTTCTTTTACACCGCTTGTGCTGCTACTTTAAGCTTTTAATCCACTTCTTTAGAAAGTCCTGTTTGGTGTAGTGATCCAGCCCTCTCTGTGCAGAGATGCTCATGACAAAGGAGTGTCACTGTTCCCAGCTGTCTGCAAAGGACCCACGTCATACTAATTTTTCATCTGCCAAACAGACTGATTACATGAATACAAAGGGAACACATGTAAGAGAACAGCTACAAGGTGACCATGGTAAAACATATACTCTTTATGGTGAAAGCTGGATTACTTCAACCAAAACCTTGTGTTAGGGAAGTTAAGCCTGCTCTTGTTAGTGGGAGTAAGCTCTGGTCCATTTGTCTTTTGTCATTCCCCTACATGTTGTTAGTGTTCAGCTACAGTCTATAGAGGGAAGGGAATTTGAAGCAGCGACTGAGCAATGCTTGGGGGTGCATGTGTATGAAATACATTCCTCCATGTTATTTGATTTAAACAGCAGACCTGCATAAGAGGAAACATGAGTATGCCTCTACTAGAGGGCCACAATTCAGTGCATGAAGACAACTGCAATAGAGATATAAAAATCTTAATGTCTTCTGGAGAGATCAGGACATGAAAACAGATGTTCCAGGCTAGAACATGCAATTTACTTTATGCAGTTGCCCCAGTTTCTCTCGAGGGACAGTCTTCTTCTGTAATCTTCATGTTGTTGCTGTTACGATGACTTCCTATGATTTTCTTCCATGAGGCAAGACTCAAAGCAGGAAAGACTCTTTCATATCAGCCAAAGGAAGTTTGACCAAGGGGATAGGACCATGGATGGGGATTTGGGAAGCTTGGTCACTATTCCTGGCTTTACTGGCAATCCTTTTCATTGCATTGAATAATGCCTTTTTCACTGCTGCTTGCCCCATCCTTTATCTCCGCAGTCTGTTCAGCCTGAAAACCCTCAAGGTCCATGATGTCTTGCATGTTTGTACACTAGTCAGCATGTTGGAGCCCTTATATCTATCTGGGCTTCTAGGTGCCAATCTACGTAATAATAATGATGATGATGATGATGATAATAATAATAAAATAATAACAATAATAATCTCAAAAAGAATAGGCAAAGACAACATACGTGACAACAGTGCTTGCAGAGGATAGCATATGGAAGTTGTTGCAGTGGGAACGCAAGGCAGGAAGGATTTCTGGGCTTGACTGGTGAATGTAAAAATGTTAAGGAATGTACAAGAGTTCATTCTTTGAGTCACACAGCAAACGTATAGCGTGAATCATCAGACAGACCTAACTGCAGGAGGCAGAGATGCCGCCCTACTCAGAGTAGAGCTTTGAAAGCCCTAACCAACACTGATCAAAATCTGGACAAGAATGACTACATTTTACTGGAGGAAAAACGGGAGAATTCTTACAAACTGCTATTAAACCGGGCCCTTTAACACCTTGTAGAATATACATTTGCCCAAACTGCTCTAAAAAAGTACTTGCAAGTGAGCAAAGAATACTATGGTTGGTAGGGAATTGCACAACACAGTCTCACAAATGAAGCAGCGGGCCATTAGGCATTTAGCAGCCTAATCTTGCCTCAGTTATTAATTTGTCTGCCAAGCCCTCAGCTAAAGGAAGAAATTCCACGGGTAATTGCTTTTTATGAAACTTCCTTTCTGGAAAAGCACCAGCTGAAATGAGAAGCAATTTCCTCAGAGTCTCCTCCAGCTCAGGACAGCAAGAACTGCTACTGGGGATAGTGCACTGCCGTACGTAGAGCTGGGGGGGGAAGCTGGGCTGGTCCTTGTTCCTCTGTGTCACAGCAGGAATGGGCTTGCAAGCTTAGCTCTGAGCTGCCGAGCAGAGGGGAGAAAAAAAGAAAAAAAGAAAGGTTATAATGCTACCTGCTGATAACCAGCTGTCTTAAATGGTATCACCACCTGCTTCCTATCTACACATCTGTAAATCCCCCCCTTCTTCCTCCCACCCCCCCACTGCAGTATCTGTCTAGCTCACCAGCCTTAAGGACATCTGCTACCCACGCAGGCATCCTGGCCCACGTGTTACTACGTTAGCACCTGGACTAGTGCTGCACACTTTTTCTTAGCCTAGGTGACTAATTTACTTTCCTACATTCCTGTGAGATAAGAAAATGTGTGGGACTCCAATACAGGATGAAGCAAAAGCAATGTGATTTGGGGGGAAGGTTGTATCAGATGTATTGGAGCTGAGCTTCTGCAAGCAAACTCCAGACCTGAGGCATAAGCCCTCTTCCCTCTGCAAGACTTGCTTCTGTTATTTGCATATGGTTCTGCTTACCTGCCTGTAGACACCCAGCAAGGTAGCAACTGGCCAACTAAAATAGCACAGATTTGATCTGACATGTGATCCTGACTACCAGTCTGCTAATTGCCATGTCTTTGGGCACAAATTTTATATTCCAGGGCTTGAGACTTGACTTTTTGTCCCTTCTGTTCCCTTCTCTAGAAGGGAATCAGCTACTCAGCTGCATTTACCCAGTTATTTAGCCACATTTTAATTTCTTGTTTCCCTACACACAGTCCCTCCATTCTACTTATTCTTCTCTCATAGAACACAGGCTAATTTGGATAAATATATCATATATCAGAATGTGTATATATATTATCTTTGTCTACTAATTTGACTTTCAAGTTAGTGGTGCTGTTTCTTACCAGGCACTGACTGAACCCGCTTTACTAGTCTACTGTAGTGAATAAGCACAACTGTCTTTGGCTTGGGGAAGGCAGAAATAGCTACAGTCAGAGGAACTGTATCATCTTTTTCAGGGCTGAATTCAGCTGAATGTGTGTATAGACTATCTGCCTTTTGGTTCTGAAATGATATGGTTGGAGTACTTGCCTACTTTAATCCTTTATACCTTAAAACACGCTCTGCTTTGTTCTGCAGGCCTCAGGTACTATGGGATTAGAATAAAATATGAAGAGCTTCAGTGCCTAAGCAGTGTTTCTAAGGTAATCACTTATTCCCTGAAATAATTATTTCTGTTCTTCTGTGAAGGTTGAGATGAGGAACTGGGCAGGTTGAGAGGACAAGGGTTTGTACTGTTCACTGGGGAAAAAAAAAATAAAAAAAATCAGTCATTCTGAGTACATTGTGGAAGTCCCAGAAGGAAAGAAAATGCAGTGAAATCTCATTTCCACCCTGCGTCCTGTATGCCCCTACATGCTCAGGACATGGATAAAAACACAGAAGGAAAGTGACTTCTCTAAGAGTTACTCAGCAAGTTAATGACAGTCAGAAACAGATCTCAGCCCAGTGTCTAGAGCATTTGGGCACAGTGGGGCTGTCTGCCTCCACAAGTGCAAGCCTGGGAGACCCTGACCTCACCTGCTGGATAACCAGGAGAAAGTAAATTCATTCTGGATCTGAAAGGTCATCTTCCTCTTTGAAAGTGTGACATGGAAGAGCTCTCTAGATTTGCTGTGAACTTGCTAACCAAATAGTGAAGCATCAGAAAAGAGCAGTCTGTGCAGCTGCCTCTCATCAATGCAATGACATGTAGACTAAAAGCTCCAGATAACCAACAATGGAGCAAAGGTAAAGCTGTTTCTTTCTTCCATAAATATGAAATAAGATATAACCTCTGAAGGGTTTTGCTAACATCTTTCACTCCAGTATTTTATTTTTTGTTTAATAGGTGGAGGTGAATATTGACAAAATTCACCTGAACCTTTCAATTCAGGTACAACCCATGTATTTGTTTCTGTAACAGGAATGCTTGCCATTTGTTAAATAAAAATGTCATGGGTGATCCTTAGTTGGGGCAGATCAGTGCAACTCTATTGACATTTCAGGAGTTCATGTCAGGAAAGAAAGGACTCCGCTTATTTGGGCTCCTCCTATAGCTACAGCAGAGCTGCAGTTTCTAAACTATTGCACCACAGGAGACGAGACAAGTAATGCCTTCAAGCTGCTATTGTTAGTTTTTCTTGTGAAATCTAAATCTGCTTAATAATATTGCCCTTGATATTTAACTTTTGGAGGCACCATGTCTGAAGGTCACCACCTAAACCAGCTGAAAAGCCAAGTGTGAGGACAATTTTGCTATGTTCCTTTGGTGCTTCCATTTTCAGCATTTCAGCCTCTAAGAACAGAGCAAATATTTTCAACACCAGGAGTCGAGAAGGTTTAAAACTTCCAGTAAAGCCCACTTAAACTTCCAGTAAAGAACATTTCAAGTGACAGGTGAAGCTTTAAATTCTTTCTTATTTTATCTGCACCAGCTGTCCCTAGCTCACCATCAGATCAATCTTGCAGCTGGTAACCTTTGATGACTTCTCAAAAAGCAGAGTAAAGCTTACCAAGTGGCCTCCAGAACACATGCTAATTTAAAAGCACAGAATGAAATTATGTTAATGGATTGCTACTTCTTGTAGCAATAACACTTAATTTGCACTCTTTTTTTTTTGTACCTAGACTCCAAACGGTGCGAGGTGACGGCTCCGATAACAAACATTGCACTCTGATAGTCACTTGGTAACAGCCACCTCCTGCCAGAAGAAACCAACCCTTTTTCTGGGAGTCACACAGCAGTGCCCCCCGGTCGGTCAGGAGAAAATCAGCAGCAGAGGGCACCAAACTGGAGACAAGTCAAAAAGGAAGTAGGCTATAGAAGTGTGATCTGATGATTTCAAACTGGTAAGAACCTGGGGAATTACTGCATTTTTCCTAGGGAAAATAGGACGGACTTCATTTTTTCTATTTATTTATGGTTCATCTCTCTGCTGGTCAGGATCGCATAGGCATTAGGATGCTTAAAGGAGTTGTGGAGGGCTGAGAGCACAGGGTTATTCTGGCAATGCAAAGGAAAGCCACAGGCAGGCCATCAACTTTGGATGGCTGTCAGTCAGAGGAGGGAGACATGTGCCAGGAGAGGCAGACCAGGCAGGACAGAGCTGAGGATGTCCATCTGAGCTGGCCAGTTCAGGGTGCAGATGAAGCCTGAGGTGTTGTTGAGCAGGAAAGGAATGAAGGCAAGATTTTGCAGCAACTTAACTTTTTTAAAGATTAAATAACCCTTTTCAGTCAATAGCAACATCCACCCACCATATACCCGGTGCCTCCGTTTGTAGGCTACAGCTTCCATTTCATGTTAGTTAGCATTAGTCTGCTCTGTAATTGCCTCACACTGAAAGCCATGAAGCCCCTCTCTGCCTGTAGTCACTGGTAGCTGGAAATTACAGTGGTTCCCTTTTTGATGCTGTACGTGGCAAGGCAAAAAAAGAGACTAAGCCCTTGTTTCATCTAGTAACAGGTATCTCTGTCAGCAGCAGCCTGGTATTTTGGTAGAGATGTGCCCTTATTTCCATAAATTGGACCTAGATGTAAACTATAGCAGTAAAGAAACCATGACAGGCACATTCAAACTGTCAAGGCAGCGCATTTTAAAGGCATTTAGTACAACTTGTGCAAATACACTTGGTGCTGTGCCTTGTTGCTGTGTTGGAGCAGGGCTGTGAGACACAGGGGCTGCCAGAAGTGCTTTTGGCCCAGGAGCAGGGCTCGCTGCTTGGGTCCTTCGGCAGCGACCCTGCGCAAGCTTTGCCAGCCAGCGCCAGCGGAGCCAGGAGCTCTTTGGAGAGGCACGGAAAAATGCGTATTGAATTCCTCTAGATGGCTCAGCACCTTGACAAATCTGGGAATGAACATGCTCGGCAGATGGTGACAGCCAGACAGCCTCTGGTTGTCTCCTGAGAACACTTTTCTTGCTTAATTGTGGTTAATTGCTCTAATTCCACTGTTACGCTGGAGCTCCTTCTTAAGGCAAGGTGGGCTTTAGTGTCCAAAGCCTTGTCTCGTCCATCAGCCTCCCAGGGCACGTGGGCTTTGGGCTGTCTGCTGTGGGCACTCATACAGGGATGGGGCACGTCCTGCTGAACATTATGCCTTATGTAAGAGCTGGAAAAGGTGAAGAACGAAAATTTGAGTGGTCACTGATTCTTCTTATTCTGCAGCATGCTGGGGTTTTTCTTTTACCATAATGTAACCGTATGCTCAGGATTCAGCAGTGAGCTGCTATTCAGTGAAGTCCCTTGCTCTCTAACACAAGCATTTTTTTTCATGAGAAAACAGCTTTCATGAAGCCACTAAGTGGCATTGCTGTCCTGTAACAGTAGCCCTGAGAGAGAGAGGCAGGATGCTTCCTATAGAGCTACAAGCCAAGCTGCTCCTTGAGTTACTACAGGAAAGCAGTCGGACCAAGCACATCCAGCTTGCAGTAACATGACCTCTCCAGCACCAAATTCACTTGCAGTGGTTTGCTCATCTGGTGAGTCCTGTCTCTTTATTCTGAAGCTTCTGCCTCATTTTTAGGAGTGGATCACAAACTGCTTCACGTCTCACCTTCCTACAATACACATCTTCCTCAGGACAGAAGAGCTGCGGGTTTTTAACCTCAGCTGAGGACAGATTCTGACGCCAGAATTTCTTGGATTTATTTCTAACCTTGGTTGGTACCTCTGCCACCCCACCCCCGTGAGCAAGCGACTCCTTCTATCTCCTAGAAAAGTCCTATGGACTGGTCCTAATTAAACAGTTAACAATTATGTATTTGCCCCCAGCAAACTCCCCAGCAGGCTGTCTCCCCAAATATTTTGTTTACAGTTAGAAACACAGTAATCTGGGGGAAAGGACCTAATCCATACAATAAATGGACCAAATTTTACCCACACTGATACAGAGCACAGGAGATTTACAGAAGGCTGAGCAAACTGAGATATACACCAAAGGGGAAAGTACATTTCCCTTGACCACACAGCGCTCATCAAAAGATAATGAATATTCAAATTACTTTTGACATGCACAGAAAGTTGTGGGCCCAGATTGCACCAGCTGTACTCCAGCAGCGTTTTCCTCCCAAAGTCACCTTGGCTGCTTTGCTAGGCTGGGAGCCCGTATAAATACAAATGAGCAAACTATTCTTCACCAAGGCCACTGCTGTTCTTTAATGTGTGAAATATTATAGATAGTTTCTAGAACACCGTACTTGAAGCATGTGGGGGATCTTAACACAGAGTATTTTTAGATGTAATATATCTCAAGGCACCATAGATCTGGAATCAAAACCAAGCAGAGATTGTTAATTTGTGATTGCGCTGGCTTCCTTGTGAGTGGCAGCTTGTTAAGGTAGAGAGACTGTTTTATGCGCAAGCTCAAGTGTGAACCAAGATCATAGTGCTGATTGTTTCTAGTTTACACTGTTCACTTAATTTGCACTAGTTGTGCTGCTATACAAGCCCAAAGAAAATAAAGAAACACATGCTAGGCAGGAGGAGAGCAACTAACCAAAGAGTCTGTCTACTTTGAGCAGTTGCAGTGTTTGAAGACTCCCAAGATTCACTGCACATAGTCTTCCCTTTGGGTCAAAACCATATTTCCATTTGTGCTTACAGCTTGTAACTTAAAGGGAGTCATGCATTTTCCTATATGGTCTATTTCTGTCTGGTTGTATAGAGCTGCATCTGCTATAGCTTTTTTCCTTATGCCACAGATAGTGATGGTGTGAGTACTGGTAATGGGAAAGCAGCTATGGGCTGTCTTTCCAGGCACCACCTAAGTCCTGTATAGGCAGATTTTGTACAAATTTAGTCATTTCAGTGCTCATCTTCTTTGTGCTCTGTGGCCACCAAAGTCCCTGTTCTTTCATCTCCTTTCTCAAGGTGGCTCAAAAAACTGGAAGATCTTTTCACCAGGACTTCCAGCAAAAGTACATCAGTCTTAGCAACAGCAGAAAGGTTTTCGGGGAAAAACATGTGTGTTTGCAAAGTTTAATGATGTCATCGTCCTGTTCTGTATGCCCCTGCTTTCTGTGCACTATCCCCAGTAATTCTGAGAAGCGAGGAACAGCGCGACTTCGCTTGCACACTTTGTTTTGCATCTGTAATTGCCCAGGTTGCATGTACAAAGCAGGTCTATGGCTTTGGAGAGCTCAGCCTGCCACCTTTCTGGGTTATTAAAGGGACTCAAGGATTTAAAAACAACACTTCTGTCAGGAAGCTTTGCACCTGTTATTGCCATAAGTAACAGCTCACATCACCCAGGCAGGCCAGCATACACTGCAGCAGCCATGTCATGGACTGAATCAGCCCATGTCAGGCTCTGGCAAGCAAACAGATGGTTTTCAAGCCTCATTTGCCCCTACTTGCTAGTCTTCCACCATGCACAGCTCAGATCGTACAGCCGGGGCTCGGTGGTTTTACTCGGAAAGAAGCTAAGCACAGTGACACAGCACTGTGTCCCCCCTCTGCCCCCACACTGAAGGCAGTGGGCATCAAGAGAACTCTGTATCTGGCAGGGTTAAGTCATTAATGTATGTAAATGCAGCAGCAGAAAGGAAAACAAGATGGACAGATGCGTGCTGCTTTGGCATAACTTTGACTAGAAAGGAAAGAAAGTGATGCTAAATTCTGCTGGAAAGGTTGCTCACCGGCAAAGTGGCTGGGACAGGGAGTGTCTATTTTGTGTATTGCCTCATTCTTGCCTGGTCTTTAGCAGTACCATAATAAAATGGATGAATAATCACAACTCGGTCCCAATGCACATTTATAGTTTAAATCCTATGCTAATCCTAGCAGTGCAGTCTATTGTACCTGAGAGGAAAGAGGGAAAAAAAACCAACCCTGGCTCCAAGCTAAACAAGTCTCTCCTCTGGAAAGGTAATTAACAGCTGGTCTCCGTGGAGCCTTTATCACAAAATCAATAGTAGTCAGTTCTGATTTGCCTTGTTCTTCTTTACTTTGTGCTTTCACTGTTTATAAAAATGTTTGTGGGTCTGGCTGCTGGACTCTCGTTGGAAAAATGAGGCTAAGAGGGTTGTGTCAACTGAGGTGCATGAAATCAAGTAAGTTTGCTTTGTATAGAGATTTTGGTAAATCTTCATTTCAGGTTTTTACCCTACCTTCACTTTCCTGAGCTTCCTATTGCAAGCTGCCACTTTTATCTTCCTTGTGTCATTACAGAAACCATACAAAAATTATGGCTTTCCATTGATTTTAACCTCAATAATACAACTTAAGACTTTTCTTTTTTTTAAGACTACTGTCACAGCAGCTGCCCTAAACACACGAAGATTTAGGGATAAAACCAGTGGCAGAGTGGAAGACGAAAATGTTTCTATAGCTGTACACACAGACTTGGGTCCCTCTAGGATCATCTGGAAAGGCTTTAGAAACCTGGAGTGGATTCAAAGAATCACAAATAATGAGACCTAGTAATCACATAGCTAAATGTACACATTTTGTCAAAAAGGGAAGGAGCAGATGGACATTTACTGAAATGAGGATATTCTTGCAAGGGAGGAATTGCACAAGAAGTTGACAGATTCTCCATCAAATGGATGTTTAAACCAGATCAGATGGTCTTCTAGAAGTCTTATCATGGATAACATAAAAGCTGTTGGGCCTGATGTAGAAATCACTGGATTAAGTTCTCAGGCCAGTCTTATGAACGATGCTAGACTAGATGCACACAGTGTTTTCTCCTGACCTTAATCACGTGAGCATTTTAATCTTCTAACTGCCTGACATGGTCAGCATGGCTTGTAGCTCTCTTTTCATATGCCTTCTGAGAAAATAGGACTCTTTTTCAGATAGCTTCCACTAAGTCAATGGAGGACTCAGAAATTAAGTTTGATTTCCCGTGCCTTTCTAGATCAGCTAACCTCTTGTTACCTTTTTCTCTACCCTTTGCCTGGCTTTTCCAATTCTCATTTACTCTGACCTTCCGGGCTGTAGTAAGAAGAGACTTGAACGTGGACTACTTTCCCTTATCTGTTGGCTGCATCCCAAGAGAGCGGAGCTGCCTGGGAACACAGACTTTATGGGGTACCAGGGTGTTAAATATTTATTATATAATGTGCAACCTGCACACCATAAAGGCCTCTTTTCCTTCCTGTCCTCCTTCCCATCTTTTTCTTTCACCCCTAATAAACTTGCTAGGCTACAAACAGGAAAAAAAGTACTCAAAGCAAGCCCTGTTGCTCTTACCATTATTGGCAGGGAACAAACTGTTGTCAATAACAAAGCAGAAGGATATGAGGAAGACCTTTTTTCTCATATGCAGTGTACAGTGCTCTGGATTTTTTTCCTATGGATTCTGTATCGGTTTTTCCCCTTACTGTTTGTAACAAAATGGGGAAATGAGATTAAAAATTCAATACTGAATGCAAACAGACCATTTAGGCTATACTTTGTTCAGTAGTGCTTCATGTTTACTTTACCGATATAACCTTTCCAGACATTGGCCACTTCTGGTATGATAAATAAATATTATCTTTAAAATAGAAGCCTTACATCACTGCATACGTAATAGATCTGAAAACATGGACACTTAATAATCACCATAAATAACAAATAGCCATTTATAGGTACTGAGCTGCCTGTCAAGCAGTGAGCTTTTATATGCACAGGAAGATGAAGAGTGAGAACGTGTTGACCCAAAACCACATCTGTAAAAGCACTGTCTCCATGGATTGTTAGGATATGGAAGTTCTTTAAAGGAAATGTCAGATTTTTCTTTGAAGTTCAGATAATTCTTGATCTTCTTTCTGCTCTCAAAGATAATAAAACCTAGTTCCAGAAAAAAATGAGAAAGCAAATGCACTTATATCTAGACATATTTTTAGTTTTTGGAGGAAAAAAAGGTAGCTAGTCCAAAGTGGGCATGAATAAGGATTTCTGGGTCAGGGTCTGACCTGCCACTGTACTGGAGAGTGCTTGGGAATGGAAGCTGGGACTGAGGCTCACTGGGAAATAATGAGCAGTCTGCTTTTACCACCTACCCTGGATTCCAGGGGTTTTCATCCCAGCACAGGGAGTCAGGGGTTTTAATTTTAAGAAATACAAAATATCAACAAAAGAGACCCTGTCCCTTCTAAAGTCAATAAAAAGATATTTAGGGAATTCAGTGCAGCCAAGGTCTCACAATGCAAAAATGAGCTGAAATCACCAGGTTTCTCTTTCATGTCTGTAAATCATGGAGGTTTTTTTATAAGTTCATCTCCAAAGATGTGATTCTGCAAGATCTGAAGGCTTTTCTATAATCTTGAATTATTCTTCAGCTGATAATAATATGCAAGTGCTTGTTACAGCATTAGAGGCATAATGTTAGAACACTCACAACACTCTGTTTTGTAATGCAAATATCTTTGGCTAAGCGGGTGACTTTTAAAGGTGCTGAGTGTATAGCTGATTTTTTTCATTTGCTGGCCAAACTGGCAAATGACTATTGAGGTGGAAGAATATTAGCAAGAAATGTAGCCTAACAAAAAGACTGAGCATAGCGATCTGCAGATCTCACATACAGAGAAATGTTTCTCTATATTTATTCTTACTTATTATGATAGGGTAGCTACTCCCTATACATTAACTGTAGGAAGTAATAAAATGAATTTTCATGTCACAGAAAGGATGTCTTCTTTTCCTCTCTACTGAAATGATTGTCCTTACTCTTCTTCTAGTGCAAAACTCATATGGGTTCTGTTTCACGCCAAGCTCTAAGAAGCAGATGCTCTTTTGGAAGAGTCAAGTTCTTTATTCTTCCAATTTGGGATGTTATGCAGAAAGAGATTTTGGATTTTCGGTGTGTAACTACTGGCTGATCTATTAATGCAGCACTTCTGTGGTGGATACCTGGGCCAGAACCAGCTCTGCTGCCTAGACCTGAATCTGTTCAGATATGAAGTTTGCACTTTGATCAATTCCACACCTGATTTTGGATCCTCTGGCCTTAACCAGCAGGCACGAGATGAGGTTGAAGGTAGTAAAGGACAGCATACTATTGTTGTTGTTATTTTTCTAGCAACAGCTAACTGAGTTCTAAAAGAAATATGAAAATAGATGGAACAGCAGCAATGAAAGGCAAAACACATTTTTTTATCTATTGACTCCCTCTCATGGTTTTCCAAGGATACCTTTAAAAGCAACCTTTTGTTGCTTCTTGTGTGAAGAGGCTGGTCTGGAGAAAGACTTGGGTTGCTCATGTTGTAGACCTGATTCATGCCTAAGGAGACTTTATACTGCATCTTATAGCTTTGTCACATCATGCAGCCCTAATATCTCTGTGCTGTTAATTTTTTTGTGTACTTCTCTCAGAGCTGCTCTAACTGCAGCTTTAATGGGGCAGATATTATTTGTTCCTTATTCAGGAATTGAATTCACATTGAAGTCCATGCGATGTTGCCCTGAATAGGACCGAGGTAGTAGGTTTGTTAGAGTCTGAAATAGCATTCAAATTAATGGGCACTCTTTAGTTGACTGCCAAGGGCAGGCAGTTGGGTGGTGCAAAGATGCATCTAGTGTGGGACCTGCATGCATCCTCAGCTACTGCGACCTAAGTCACTGCAGATAACTAAAGACAATGGGGCTGTGCCAGCTTGTGCTGATAAGCTCTTCCCTCTGTGTGGAGATACAGGAATAAAATGCCTTACATGTGGAGAGAGCCTGTGAGGACACACAGGAAAATAACTGGAACTGTGGGAAGACTGTAAATAATTTCATCAACATTTCACTGGGAAATAGAAAATAATACCTCCATCTGCTTATTTTCAAGCAATTGCATGATGGCCTGTGGAAAGATGGGATATTTCTCTTTGGAGTCCTGTGGTAGTACTATTACATCCACTACACACACTGCAAATATTACAGGAAATACTTGAGAGAGTTGTTTAAAACCGGTTAACTTCAAGTTTTTCTATAAGCTCTAAGATATTTCTTCCTCTACCTGGAGCTATATCTTCCCAAAATTCAGATACTGATAACTAAATAAATAACTGTTTAACATCCTATCATTCCCACCAGGAAGAAGTCAAGTCGCTTTGCATGAAAATTGTATCTGCTAAGTAATAGTGTTCAGAAGAAAGTCCAGTCCATGTGTCACTCAAGGCAATATATATTTGGGGTATTCGTGTTGGCTAATGATAGTCTAACACACCCACCCCAGCCCAACCAGGAGCTGCATGCTTGTGGGACCTGTTGAAGTTGTGGCACTTTTTTTTTTTTTTTTTTAATAATACTAAAAAAACTCTGTATGGCTTTCTGGGATCTGCAGGGCTTTCTAAGACCAGCTAAGAACTTGTTCCAGTGACTATGAGGGGGGCACGTGCACAGCGATGAGTAGGCAGTTTGGGATCACAGAGCCTGATCTAGGGTGGCGGTGGCTGTTGCGTATCTGTTGGGGAAAGGGGTGTTCCGTGCTTTTGCTAGCACCGCTAGCACTGAGTCTGTGGGAAGAATTACATCTTCTAACATGGCCAAATCAATCATTTATTCCATGGGATAGATTCCTGAATGCCAGCAGGATGAAAAAAAAGTGCATAAACAAAGTAGTCTAACACCTGCCTTACAGCTCTTTGCATTAGCAAACCAGCATAACTTGGGGTCAGAGCAGATTGCAGCAGGGAGAGCCACAAGAGCAGCAACAACTTCCTCTCTTGCCTGTGCAAACTACGCAGGTACAGCTTGGTTCTGATGCCATTCACTGGTATGCTGGTCTAAATACACCACAGAAGAATTCCTTTAGCTTCCCAACTGTCACACGTCAGTACCATCCAGTGGTGAGGACCTGGCAGAGGAAACTGAGGCAGATGGTTTCTCAAGCCCTTCCTCATCCAAAGGTCTTCAAGTCCTTGTGTTTCTCTGGAAATCTGTCTGCATTTCCATTCCCCAGCAGGGAATAAAGAGGAGCATGACATCTACCACCTTATTCTCCCATGGCTTTGTCCCATGACAGCTAAAGTCTCAGGGCAAAGCCCTTTCCTTTATCCCCTACAGAAGGGAAAAGTGTGCTGAGGCCTCCTGCATCACCAGCGCGTCTTGTTTCCACCTCACACCTTCCCACTCATTTTCCTCCAGCCTCTCCACTGCTTTTCCAGCTTCGTACAAACACTTCAAAACCTGTCTCAGCTTCAGACACCAAGTGCACAGCAATGCCAGGATTGGCCAGGGTTATCAGCAGGAAGTCTTAAATCCTGCACCAGATGGCTGAGAGAGTCTAGCATCTCCTAACAGTGTGGGAGGCAGAGGAGTGACAGCCTGACATGGCTATGAGGAAATATTTTTTTGCTCCGCGGCACACTTGTCTCACCATTTGCAGAGTTGCTAAGCCATACGGTATACTGTCAGAAGAAACAAGCTCCAGGGAGTGAAGTGGGGAGCACCACTTCAGTCGGTGGGATGGCTTCCTGCAGGAAATTTTTACTACGTCTCTTCCCATTGCCTTCCTTGCTTTAATGCTGGCTGTTGTGGAAGCAAGGGGTTTGTGAAGGAACATTCCTGGTTCTTCCTATATGTTTCTGAGATGAAAAGAGCGCCAGAATTAGGTGACTGAAAATGAACTCTGGGTGTTTGGGGGTTTTAGGGTTTTTTTTATTATTATGGGCTACTTTGGGGTTGGGGCATGGTTCTGAGTTCTGGGAAAGGGGCTTGCTGAGGACAGTCATTTTTTACCTGCCATTACAACAGCTGCCAGGTAAGGGGGTAACTGCTTATACGCTCTTTTTCTTCAGCCTTCAAAGCCTTTAAACTGCTCCCTCTCTTGCTCATGTTGATGAGAGAAACTGTAGCTTGTCCACATTGCTTGAACGTGACCTCAAATAAATTAAAGCAGACCATGATATTCTGGAGTAACTTGCTCCCCACACCACAAAGCCGCTGTAAAACATCAGCCCTTTGTGATACTGGGCTGCAGAAATATAGGAAAGTTGTGTGCGCACTGCATAATGTACATAAAAACAAGCTCGATGAGATCCTTGCTGGCAACTAGTTAGCCGTAGGAGCTCACTGTGCTTCTGGCTTCACAGCGCTGAGCAGGGTGTGTGATTTGGCACTGTCTCAGCTGGGCTGCTTGACATAGCTTGTTCACGACAACCTGGCTATCATCTCCCTCCCCACTCTACTGCAACAATGCAGCATGGATGTACCTTTGGAGGCTGCTCCTAACTCCAAACATTTAAAGTCACATCAGACAAAGAGGAGGGGAAGGGAAGTAGAATTTGCTCGCTTCTGCAGATGATCTGGCTGCAGTCGGCTGAGGTTGTGTCTAGGTCTGTCTGCTACAGAGCTAGAAACAGAAACTCGGTCTCCCAAGTCCTGGCTGGTCTCTGCACTTGACCAGAAAAATGAAGAACATTGGGAATGTCAAAACTTCACTTCACAAGGCTGCTGGCAGAGACTGTGCTACAAAGAAATGGTCTCCCAGTAGATTCATAAGCAAATACCACCACAAAACGAAAGTTATTCTTTCCTGCAGCAGACCCTATCAATCTGTCAATGCATGTATCCAGATTTAATTTATGCTTCCAAGTAAACTGGCATTTAGAGCAATTTGCATGTATTTTTTTTTTATTAGTTGTGCAACCCTAATGTGGACCAAGTGTAGATTCAGCAGCATTTCAAATAAACAGGCGCTCTGCCCCAAGACAAATTCTCTAAAGTAACTGAGATTTCCATAATTCAAACTGATGTGCTAGAAGAACTGGAGACGTGTTCAGCTCAAGATATACAGTGCTGTGGCAATAATATTAGCAGCACCAAGCTGAAAAGGTAAACAAACTGATGAAACACTTTGGGATGAGCATTAATCAAAACCTCAGGGAACCTGGGGCAGGTTCAGAGCAGGATCCATGCTCTGCATGTTAGACCCCCTTCTGCCAACCTTGGCACTGCTCCCATATAGCCATATTGTGGTATTACAGATCATCTGACAAGAGACGGATGTCATACAAGCACAGCCAGAAAGAAAACTGTTCCTCCCACAAAATACCATGCAATTCATTATTTTCTTTCAAAGCTTGCCACTACATTCCTGTCTCCAGCATGTAAGTGCTTTATTTAATGTTGCGCCTCACCAGTTCGGGACTAATTTTTCAACATTCTGTCCCCCTCTTCTACCAGGACTTCTCAGCCTGCAAAATGCACCTATGCTAAGATACCTAGTCCCACAGGGAATGCCTTCAGTCCCTGACTGTATACTGCAAGCAGCCTGGGAGGCTCAGCACGCTGGATAAGCAAGCTTACTCTTGGTGTGAAAAAGAAATGTACTCTCCCTGGTAGAGTGGACAGGAAAAACCAAAGACCTGGAGCTCCCCAGAAAATGTAGAAGCAGGCCCCCAAACCTTCCCCTGTCCATTCTCCCATAGATGAAAGATGTTTCACGGGGATCAAGACCCCTGGTGTTTTCCTTCTATTCTCTGAATGTGTTGTTCAAAAACTCTATAAACCTTTTGGGCAGGCAGTGGTTTGCCTACATATTTAACCAGGAGAAAGATCTTTGGCTGCCTTGGAATCACTTTCTTTTTCTTCCCCTTTCAGTGTTTTTACCAGACAACCAGAGAACCTAAACAGTGTCATTTAATAGAGGGGATTGAATCACACTTTGCAAACACAGAGCAGGTGGAACAAATAGGACTTATTCAAACTGTAAGCTGGGGTAGGTTTACATTTGCATTTACAGCTGAAAACTCAATAGTTGTCCGTAGGCCATTCATGCACAGAAGAAAAAAAAATGCCATCAACCACTTATCCACATTTTAAAAACAGTCTCTAAAAATGGGAACACCTTAAGAACATGAAATACAGGATATGGGGACTAATACTTATTTGACATTGAATGTGTAATTATTGTTATTTTTCTCTAGGTATTTATTACACATTTGAAAGAACTTGTTTGTTTCCTCTTAAGTCATTGCAAAAACAAATGAGCAAAATTGTTACTACTGTTGCAGTAACAAATACAAACAAATAGAAGTACTTTATCCCATTTTAGTTAGCTAAATTAAGTTTGTGGTTAATTGCTTTTCTAATGACTTTGGACCTAAGGATGATAGCGTTGGTGGAAGGAAGGAAATTATACAGTAGATGACTGCTGATTAAATTATTATAATGCTTGTGGCAGGGAAAAGAGCTTATCCTGTAATAAGCATATCCAAAATATGCTGAGAAGGAAAAAAGCAACTCTAAAAGAGCTTATTCCTGCCTGCATTAGGGGGTGTGGTTGTGGCACACCAAGGTGAACTCAGGCCTTTCACAAATGGTCCAGCTGTGTCCTGTTTTGAAGACACAGGTGGAGGCATAGGGTCCTCCAGACCTCCCACTTGAGCATCATGGTGAGCTGATCGGTGAGCAAAGGGATCTCTCTGGGCATGTTGTAAAACAAGCACGAGCAGGGCAATGACAGAGCATCTTCTAGTTCTCATCAAGCAAACACAACAGACTCTGGGAGACTCAGGTCAGTTTTGGGGAGGAGGAACTATAGCCGTATTATACTACTGACAAGTTTTATTCCCTTCTCCTGCCCACCATCCTTTCCCTCATGGTCTGTTTTCCTGAGCTGTCTTGTATCAGGGTTCCTCTCTATAACTGGGGTCACATCAAGGTATGGACTTAAGCCTAACTCTTTTTGAAGTGTGAAGAACTCAGTACTGGTATCAGTTTGTATCATACCACATGCAGCTCCCAACTGGAAACCAAATCCCTTTTCTGCTGAGAGCTAAACAAATGAAAATATGCTAATTTTTCCTGCATATTCTTTTTAAAACAGCTTGGTCTCTTATAGAGTGGAGTGGTTATGTTTGTGGGAACATGCAAAGGGTAAGAACAAACATTTTCAAATAAAAAATGAGTGTATCAAGTCTTCACTGCCCTTTCTTGATCGGAAACTGAGGTTGGTGCATCTTAAGTGCTAAGGGAAAGAGAGAGAGAACAGCAGTGAGGGTAAATGCAGTATTTACAAACTGCTACATTTGTGTAGATAGTCCCAAGCACTATGGGTATCTACACCCTTGTTTCATACTGCACTTTGAGATGCACAGGGTTATTCTGTAACACACATCCAAGATGATGAGGGAAGGACTGAGCTAGAATTTTCACTGCCAGAAGCAATAAGAACAAGATGGCCTTAAATTCTGTTGCTTGGCCCTAGTCATTCTCGTGGTGGAAGCTGTTATTTTGCTTTTTGGCCCCCTGCCCATCAAAACTAAACATGCAATTAATGTTAAAAGGAAAATGGGATCAAACTAAGACCACCTTCTCTGTGAACCTTTAGGACTGAAAGGTTTTTCTTCTGTTCTAACAGACCCTGGTGCAAAGCCAGAATAATAACAGGCAGCTGATGTGGAGCCAAAGTTTAAGCCTTACACCTGACAAGGCTGTTATAAAACTAATATGCCCTTGTTTGTATCCCTTATTATGCCTAGAGATGGGAGGGAGGCTGGCAACTGGGTGTTAGCTCATGGCATGTAAAGGCTGGAGCCCCTGTTGCAGAGATTGCATGTGGGATATGTATATTTAGCATCTAATGTCTTATACAGCATCATGTTTTAATGTATTGCTTGTCAGTGCCAGGGTTATGGAGTTAGTGCAGGTGAATGCTACCAAGTGTTACATATTTCAGCAGTGATCTATTTTCACAGTAAAGTATGAAAAAGGGACCACTGCCTGCTAGCTTTTGAAAGAAAAAGCCAATAAGATTAATCTGACTGGAAATATTCCACAGTTTCCTTTTAAAATTGCAGTCAGACACATCATTGTTGCTTCTATTTCATTTGCCCACAGTGATGAAGGACATCACAAAACATCTTCACGTTCCTTGGGCTAAAGGAGGTGAAATACGGTAGAAACAACAGACAAAATCCCCCATTTCATTCCATTCCCCAACATCCCTGAAAAGATGCCTGTTGAAATGACATCTGGCTAAAGTCAGGATGCCTGGCTCTGCCTCAGCTGCACCAAAGGAGAGCAAATGGCTGGTGGGGGCCACAGACAGCTTGTGCAGGTGTGCAGAGGGATGGGTGTCCACACCTCCCCACCTGCCCAGTCATGTAGGCTCTACTTGCTGCAGGGGGTGTGCTTTGACTGAGCTTGAGCCTGTATTGATCTGCAACACAGTGAAGCTAGCCTAAAGAGTGCCTCTGGCCTGGAGCTGCCTTACAGTTCAGTCTCCCTTGGATATATTGGGTCATTTTTTTTATGGCCCAGCTGTAAACTGGGTAGCAACTGCACAGGATTAGCTGGCAGAGGGCAGGGGGTTGGACGAGCTAAGAAAGGCTGTAAAGGGTCACAACAAAGATTCAGGTGCCCCATGATTTGCATAACCAATTTTTTGGGGGTCCTCTCTACCCATGTTTCCTACCTAGAAAAACCTATCGTGGACCAACAGCCTGGTTAAGGCATAACATTACTCATTTGGTTAAACTGTTGTGTCTGGCTATGAGACTATTTTGTTTTAAACTAGTTTGGCTGGAATGAATTAAGCCTAATTTTGAAAGAACTATCAATCTTAAATCATATTTTTAAATGCCACAATCACATGTAAAGTCTTGATCCAGTTTAAGTTCCTTCAGCTGGTTTCTATTTGTCCAGCTATGGCATCAAGGATCATGCAACCACAGCCTAGGAATTAGTTTGAGTAAAAATGAAAAGAAAAAAAAAATTCAATTTAGGCCTTTTTCTCAAGGTTCTCTTGTAAGGTAATTATGCAAAAGGCAAATTGCCAAACAAGACTCCAGTTCTGAAAACAGGTAGGCAAACCCCAGCAGTGATACTGTGCTAAATGCACAGGTAAAACATGTAGATACATTTTGTTTTCTAAATCAACATTCATGTGCTCTTTGCTAAAGATTTCCTACAGCAATTAGTAGAGGTAGTCAAAGAAGGCACATTTTCTCTTTTCATCTTTGCTTGACCATTGAAGTACTGTCTTTGTAGCCAGTTGAAGTTTTTTTAGCAAATAAACTTTTGCAAAAGTCTTTTTATCACCAAAATTCACAATTTCAAAACCAAGTAGTATTAACGTGCAATATTTTAAAATTTTGACTAATCCTAGGAAGCATCAAAAGATTCTCATTTTCATGAATGAATAAAGCCCTGCTCAAAAGTGTGGAAAAATTGTGGTTTCCATTAAAAATTGTTATGAAGATTTAAGGAGTAAGAAATCACATAAGTACAGGGAAAAGCGAAATTGCAGCATATTCCATGGAGTTACAACTCTGAATGCCATAAGGCCTACATTGGAAACTGTAAAAATATTCTCAGGTTAGAAACCCATTTCAATTTTGTCTTCTGATGCTGTTCTTGACAGTGTAAGTGCATGAAATCATGACAGATCAGGCACTTAAAGCAGGTTTTTAAAATGTCTAGGAGATAGGGATGCCTGGTTCCATCCACTTTAATAGACACTGAGAATCCTTGAGGCAGCTTTTTCAGTTTTGCATTAGGCTTTTCTCCAGCTCCCCAAACAAATATAGTGTGTGGCTGCCATTGCATGGGAAGATGAAGTAAAAGACAAACACAGAGTGTCAGCATTGGTCAAAAGTTAAGGTGCTCTTGAAGCCCTTTAATGCCTTGGCGGGAGTAACCAAGCAAAGGGCCGAAGTGGGACTCTTGATGGAGGCAGCAAAGACTTGGAACAACTGCAGGTATGCAGCACAGAGTGGAGTGGGGAGAAGAGCTTTGGCAGGTAGAGACACCCTGAGATAATTGGCCTGGAAAGGATAGCAAAGGACCTGGTGCTGGAGAGGAACACCATGGACAAGAAGCAGGGGGGTCATGCCTGGTGCCTCTATATCTAAAGGTTAAAAAAAGTTCACTGAGTCTTCAAGCAGCAGCTGGGATTTAAACAAGAGCTGCATTCCTTTAACTGAGGATGGCAAAGAGGGGATAAAACGGTGGTGTTTACGTTGCTTTTGAACCAAGCAGACTCTGTCCAAACGTCCAGGCTGTCCCTCTGCTGCCTGCTGTGTCTCCTTCACCACATCTCCCTGTGACAGAACCGTCTGCCTTCTTTGCCAGTGGGAGAGTCTGGCTGCTAAAAATGATGCTTCTCAAAGCATACCCAAAGGAATTTATCCGCGGGTATTAAACAGTCACTGTGTTGCAAAATGTTCTGCGCTTCTGCCACAAATTATATTTTTTAAGTAATTATAGGTCAGAATATTGTAAGGTTTTTTTGCTGATGCTTTATGAAAACTGTTACGATCTGGAACTTGTAAAGTACCATATTTTTGCACTTCATACTGTTAACTTGTAAGCCAAAGGGCAAATTATGAGGACCACATACATTTTGTCTTGTTAGGAATAAAACCAGAATGTGCCAGTTAATGCTAATGATCATAAAATGGAAGCTCGTGCCTGTTTTGCAAAATGACAGTCCAGTTTATACAAATGAAATATGAAGAAGGCAAAAAATTTTGACATTTAAGAACTAAGCAAGACAAAGAGGTGTGTTGTTTGCACAAAAAGCTTAATGAAATTGCTATTTCCTTCCTCTGTATGGCACACAGACGTAGCACTAAGCAATTAACTTGATATCTTTGGGTTACTCCCAAAATATATTTTATTTCATTGCACACCCACAGAGGAATGACTGCTTCTGCTTCCAGTGATACCAGGATTGTGCAGTCAGATCCTACGTTGATCATGTGGATCACAGGCAGGGCTTTCTAGGATCTTGAATTGCTAGTATATTCCAAAGTTGTAATGTTCTCCTTCTCACAAGTTACCAGCTTCATGGCTTAAACCACCCACAGTTCTCTCTTGGCTGGAAAGGAGTGGGTCAGCTTTGCTAGGAAATGAACCCTTCTGTAGACTTCTCTGGCTATGGCCTATATGGGGGGATTATATGACGTATCAACCCTGGAATATGTGTAGGAGTCTGGGAGACAAAGGTTAAAGTTCTTCTGGAGCAATAACTTACTATACAAAAGGAAAAAACTCCATCAGCAGACATGTGATGAATCAGAGACAATGTCTGTTGTCCCAAGATCAAAAACCCCAGGTGATTCAGTCATCACTGCTACCTGATTTGAATCAGGCAAGATAAGAGCTAGAAGTTCAAATGGCCTACATATCAGCAAGTGATACGACCACAGGACACAGGGTCCATCTTGCTCGTGATCTCTGTGGTCAGTGAAGAGTTAGCTGACAGAACATGGCAGAGCTCCAGCTGAGGAGCAGTACAGACTGATTAGCAAAGGAGGTGAACAAACCTCAAGTCCCTTTTTAATCTGATAGAGGAAGAGCTGGGTCTCTTGCACCATAGAGCAGTCTCCCATTTGGAGCTCATTTGATTAAACGGAAAGCTGTCTGTGTTTCTCTCCGCTATTTTTACTGGCTTTGTTTTATTCCAAAAAGCACTCTGTCTGTCGTGGTTTAACCCCAGCCAGCAACTAAGCACCATGCAGCCACTCACTCACTCCCCCCCCCATCCAGTGGGATGGGGGAGAAAATCAGGAAAAGAAGTAAAACTCCTGGGTTGAGATCAGAACGGTTTAATAGAACAGAAAAGAAGAAACTAATAATGATGATGATAACACTAATAAAATGACAACAGTAGAAATAAAAAGATTGAAATGAACAAATGATGCGCAGGGCAATTGCTCACCCCCCGCCGACCGACACCCAGCCAGTCCCCGAGCGGCAATTCCCTGCCCCCCACTTCCCAGTTCCTAAACGAGACGGGACATCACATGGTATGGAATACACTGTTGGCCAGTTTGGGTCAGGTGCCCTGGCTGGGCATGAGAAGCTGAAAAATCCTTGACTCTAGTCTAAACACTACTGAGCAACAACTGAAAACATCAGTGTTATCAACATTCTTCACATACTGAACTCAAAACATAGCATTGTACCAGCTACTAGGAAGACAGTTAACTACATCCCAGCTGAAACCAGGACACTGTCTTTAAAAGCCCACAGGTTTTTTCTGCATGTGCAGCAGATAGGATTCCTGAAATCTTGACATTTCATGAGACAAGAAAAATACTTCATGCTCAAGGAACTTCTCACTGAAATAAGAAACAAAATTCTAAAAGCAGGAAAAAATAAATCTTGCTTAGAGATAATTGTTGTGGGAAAACTAGCCTACACTGGTACCGTGTGAGGAAAGCTGAGAATCTGATTTGAACAATTATCAGCAACCATGTTCCCACGATATGGCTTAAAGTGCTTGCTTTTCTGACAACTTCTGTTTTCATCTTCATGGAGAAGAATACTCCATTAAAGACATGAGTCTGTTTCCGCTTATGCTTAAATCAGAGGAAAACCTAATTACATTTGGACCATCTCCTGAGCGCGATACGCCCTGAATTAAATGATGATGGCAGACCCTGGTCCAAGAAGAGCCACAAAATATGTGTCAGTGTACCAGCATATACTTTCAAGTCATTTAGTGTTGGTGTGTTTGTAGTCAGATCTCTACTCCCTCTGTAAGTGAAAGAGTGAAGAGAGGGAACTGTGAGAATACATACCAGTGTATGCAGTTGCCAAACATAACTATCTGGAACATTTCACATTTGTCTGAAAGCTTAAAACACAATATTAATGAGCACAAGGACTGAATTTTTTAGCTTTCAGAAAATACAGAAATTGACATTATCTGTGAAATCTTTATTTAGGTCCCTGTATATCCCTCTCATGTTAAATGCTTAGCTTCAAATAGGAAGCCTGCAACTGACCCAGAACCTTTGACTCATTTTCTAATGCTTTAAGCCCAGAAAAAAAACCCTGTCTTTTCCTGCAGTTCTCTTCCTTATGCACTGCCCAATCTGTGCACTCCATGAGCTAACAACCTTCCAGGGCCACTAATAAGAAAATAAAGATTGTGTTGGTGTATTATTGGAAAGAAGGCATTTAGATCTGTCACACAGACTGCTAACATTTACACTAGGGAAATAACTAGCAGAAAAGAAATAGCAAAGCAATAGTTTTTGCCTTATGTAGACTACCTACTAGGGGTTGATGTATATGCGATCCTGCCATTTCATGGACCCATGTCTAACCCCAGCGCACAATCCCGAGTCATCTGCAACAGGGTGCTGTGGCAGAGATTGGAGCTGGTGTGTTAAAGAATTAGGGGCATAGTTCCCTAAATATGCTTGGGAAGGTCACTTCAGGGCTGAAAGAAAAAAAAAAAAAGCTTTAGATAGTCATTTTACTTTGGTGGGGTAGTTCGGCAGTTATCTGGCTTCCTTATACAGATCAGTTTGTCCAGCATTTGTGTTTACAGTTTTGCGCAATCTGAAAAATGCTAAGTTACCAGAGAAATTCTCATAAAAGGAGGCAGATGCTCAGTGATGGCTGATGCAAAATTCTTGAGAGAAGACACCTTAGCTCCAAACAGTGTGTCTCTTAATGCAAGGAAGGGCAGTGCCAACCAGGGCAATGGGTGCTGCATGACAGGTTACATTATGAATGAGATATTTAGTGTCTCTTATTCAATTGCCTTATTGAAGAGGCCAAGTGAGTGTTTTATATACACCTTGGTGCATTGTTAGGAGTGATTGTAAGGATGTTGCAGCTATACTTATCTGTAAGCATTCTAGCAGATGGAGAAGGCAGCAGGAGGAATCTGAAGGCGGCCACTAAAGCAGGAAGGGTGTTATTGCAGAGGAATGGTTGGGTACACTCCACCAACATTTCTGATCAGTCTAGGAGCTAATTGATGGGGAGTCAGTTAGGCTGGCAGTTTGGACATCACAAACATCGCAGAATGAATCAGAGGAGCTAAATTGGGACACTCAGGTTTCACATACAGATAACAGGAAGGGCTTGGTCCCTGCCACATGGCTCAGAGAACTTCCATGAGAAGCCACCTCCCCTGCTGAGCAGGCAACCAACCTGGCACGTGTAAAGGGCAGGCAGTGTACCACAAGTGAGAGCTATCTGGCAGGCTGTGTTAGCAACTGGCTTGCCCTATGGTTGTATATGAAATGTACATATGTATGCATGTATTGCAGTTAGGACTGCACATTAACACACCCCCAAATGTCTTCCTCCTCCACACCACGCCCCTCGTTTCTTTTAACCTATGAGCCCTTCAGGTTGGGGGTTGTCTCATACATTTGCCAGCTGGGGGTTATTGTAACACAGATTAGACAATCTACTCAGGGTTGTGTTGATGGATGCTGTTGTTTCTTGAAATCTTGCCATGATGCCCTAACCAAGTTTTTATTTCCTTTCATCAAAAATATCTCTTTCCATTCTGAGAGCAATGCAAGGCTAATCATTATTATTATCCTGTAATGGAGTGATAAAACCCAGTGACACACATGAAGCAGCTGTCACAGCTTCTCTCAGCCAGCCCATCAGCCCCGTCTATTTCTTTACGACAGTTTTAATGACAGTGCCATGCTGATGTCAGGGACAGGAAGGGCCATAGGAGGGGCTGAGCATCACGTAGTTTGTCCCATTGCCCAAGGCAACTGAGTGTGCACAGACCTTTGCAAGCTGCATGAAAAGACATTATTTTCATGGCCCTTGTCTTGCCTAATTATCACTTCAGCAAGATAATTTCATTTCTTTTTTCCCCCATCCCTGCCTATTCTTTATAAAGATCTCTCTTGGAGTAGAAAAGGTCAGCTATGGAAAAAGTCATAGCAGAAACTAATGCTAAATAAAGGTTAGGTGATTTGATTTGACTTCTGTGTAAACAGCAATTGTGTTTTGTTCTTTGTGATTTATTAATGAGGGAACTGACAGAAATGTCTATATTTAGATTCTGTGAAAGATTTCATTATAACAGGTTCTTGAGACTTTTTCTTTGCTTGAATAAGCCTGATGCTTGACAGAAGGACTGCCCCATGGCCATAGAATGTCTCTGCTTTGCTTGTAGAGCTCCATGCAGCTTTTGTCCCTGCAAATAATGGGCTTATGCATTAGGTGCAGAGTCAAACAGGCCAACTCTTGAAGTCAATAACCAAAATCTTAATCCAACCAAAGTGGTCAGCAACCTTTAAAGAGATGTAAGCCCTGCACTTGCTGGAAGAGGACATTAAAAATGGCTTTATCTCTGTTCTCTGTCATCTGATAAATGCAAGTTTTTACAATGGACCATATTCCCTGTTTGATTCCTAGGAGTGACTGCAGCTACTCCAGACCTAAACTGACATGGGTTAGAAAGAATATACACTTAAGGGGCTAGAAGATAAAAATAGGAAGAAACTTTACTTGATGTTCTGAAAGCACAGAGAGATGCCCTGGAAAAAATAAAGCTACAGTTTAGGTGCTGAACCCTTCAGGCTTTCTGTTACTTGTTTTTTACCTAATATACCTCTGTCTTCCAGCCACTCAGCACGTGAAGTTATAAGACTTAAGAGTCCCTTGCATCTCACTACATGTGCTTAATGATATGATACTTATACCGGCTGTCGTTATCACCTTCCTTTTGTTCTATTGGACTGAACAGTATGCAGCTCAGATGGTCTGTCTCTACGCAAAACATCTGCAAGATAAAGTCTCTTGGATAAAGGTGCTATAAAATAATAATGCAAACAAGAAGCACAGGGGGTTGGAGGGGAAAGACTTGCAGAAACAGAGTGGGGTTAAAGTGAGATTTAAGGTATAAGACTGGAGGAGTAAGGGAGTATTATTTCAGTTGCAACAGGCTGAATACTGTTGATGAGTACCAAAAAGCCAGACAGTTTTCATAACAGGCTTTTGCCTTTTCCTGTCCATTTGTATGCAACACATCGCACATTCAAGCTTGTGGAGAAAGTGACCTTACACGAGGGAAAGCGAGAGTGAGCCCAACCACTGTGCTGATCCAGGGCAGCCAATCCACAGCCGATGCCTTGTTGCTAAATTAAGCAACAGGCCAGGGTCTGAAGCAGACGTGGACTCAAGGCTTCATAAATCAAATTTCCCTGCAGAAATAGAAGCTTACAGGGAAAAAGCAAACAGTGCTCTTGCAAACCCATTCATGCATTTCCAGACTGGGCCTTTTTTTTTTTTTTTTTTGGCCATTTCTGAACAGTTCAGAGCTATTAGTAAATAAATGTTGCAAGAGATTTTTACTACATGATAATAGAGCACTTATACTATTACTGAAATATTTACTGAAACTAAACAGTATTATGTGTGCAAAACCCAAATCTCATCTGCAGGAAAACTGAAACAGAAGCAGTATAAATGTTGGATCGTAATTATCCCTAATTGCGAAAGCTTTGAACTAAAAAAGAATTGAATCCTTCCACTTGCTGGGCTTGATTTAGCACTTCATTCGTCAGATTTTGCACCAGTTACAGAGCTGCTTTGAAATTCAGCTGGAGTAGC
This sequence comes from Haliaeetus leucocephalus, assembly GCF_000737465.1. NCBI lineage: Eukaryota > Metazoa > Chordata > Aves > Accipitriformes > Accipitridae > Haliaeetus > Haliaeetus leucocephalus. Next base: position 7,764,794 of record NW_010972576.1, on the reverse strand, counting down.
ACAGCAGTGAATAATGGGCATGCTTTGCGGATGTACTGCTTGTGGAATTGGAGATTTTAGGGCTTCTAAGGTTAACTTCTAGAGGGCTGTCAACCAGACATCATCTGAAGTTCCTCTCAAGGAAAGAATCTCAAAGCTTTCACTTTTGTGGGTAAAATTTGAATGGTATGTTCAAGCTATGAAGTTATCCTGCAGGGTTGCTAGACCCACTTGAAGTTCTTAGCTGGAAAAGCTTTTGGTGAATCCTGTAAAGACACTCCCCTTTCAGTGACAGTCCAAAGAAAAGTAGGCAGGGCCCTGGAGCAATCTGCCTGGTTTCTGCAGGAAACCTTCCCACTCTGCCTGTTCAGCTGCTCGGTGACACGCTGCGGTATTACCTATGTGGCAACAGAGACTGAGGTTTCATTGGTAAAGCCCTGTGCAAATATGCAAATATGGAATAAGGAACAATGCGTGCCAAATGGGTTTACAGTCTCCATCACAAGGTATTCTCTTGTATGGGACCACGCAGTCTTCCCAGGACAATCTATTTTTCTATGGCCACTAGTTTTTATAAGTTCCCTGCTTCAATAGTAACCACCAAGTGGTAAGATCCATGAAAATATTACTTTAATCTTTCAAACCTTGAAAAAGGCACCCTTCCTTTTGAATTAAACCTTGGAGTATGATGTCTTATTGTAAGAAGGGCATTTTTTTATTTATAGAAACTGAAAGACCCACTTCTTGTTTCTGAAGCAGAACTGAGAAACAATTGGTTTTCATATCAGCGTTGAAAAGGGAAGTGGTAGAGAAGCACTGGGACCTTATTCATAACTTAGGTACAGTTCCACAACAGCTTAGGCCACGTCTGTGACCTGGAGGTTGCATTTCTCTTCCCACTCTTTACTTGAGGTGGTGGGGGGTCCCTACACATTTGCGGTGAGACAGTTTGGAGAGCTGGTATAGCTAAAATTAATCATTTGGAGAGTGATAGGTTTTGCCTGGATTAGCCCTCTGGTCCAGCTCATGGTGGAGGCAAGGGAGTGTTTATGCTGGTGTGGGGAGAGGCAGGAGTGTGCAGCTGGGGAGGAGGAGGCAGGCAAGGCTGTGACCAGTGCAAACTGCCCTGAAACTACACTCCCGCACATCCTTCGGGCAGTCCCCAAGCAAAGACTGTGTCTGTGGCCCCTCTGCTGAAGGATGAGGCCAAATGTCATGGAGCAAACTCCATCAAATTTTGTAAATTCTCGTATCCTCCACAACAGGATGATTGTATCCAAAGTGCTATTGGGCATGGACCTGGAGCATCCTACCTGGCAGCCAGCCATGCCCAGGAATTGCTTGGGAGAGTGCTAGCTGGCGCTGATAAAATCATGAAATACATGAAGGCACTATGTTCTGGTCTAGCAGGTTACATCAGCATGCCCCCTGGGCCCCCCAGGAGCTTGAACTTTGCTAGATCAACATTAGTTCCCCAGAAAAACTATAGTTCCAGCTGCACGCACTGTATTGTATGAGCACTCTGGGTTGCATGAAGATCAGAAAATCCATGCAAAGGGAGAAAACCATCTTAGGTAAGTGCCTTTTTTTCCCTGATGAATTCCCTCCTAAATGCCTGTCCTCACTCCTGCATCATACAGACAGGGAAAAGTCTTGGAGGAGACTGGGCTAAATCTGAGCTCTGTGGCTATGGAAAGCAAGCATATTGCTATCCTCTGTGGAAACACGATTCAATGAGTCAGTAAACTGCACATGCAGCACAAGAAAAAAATCCAAACACTGCTGACTTGTACGGAAAAGCAACATGTTGATTACTCTACAAATACACTACATCTCTTTTGTATGAGCCTTGAAATGAACTCATTTGTCTCCATTCACTTCACAATTTTCTTTAACTTCTGAAGAGTCAGTAAGTTAAAGCTGGCACATCAAGTCTCAGCACATGCAAGAGGCTATTTGACAGAACTGCCCTTGTAAATGTTTCCAGCTTCCTTTCCCACATACAGATGTGGCATTTTCTCAAACAAAAATAATTGACTGTGTAGAGGAGGCCTCGCTAGGAACATGTTGCATTTTCCAGAAGTTTAAACATTTGAAAACTGTATGAGGTCTAATGTTGTTGTGAGACATTTCTAATGGTTGGGATTTTTTCCAGAGGTGGGGGTACTGAGCTTTTTTATTAGAGACTTGGTTCTGCTCCTTCTGTAGTATTACAAAGCTCCCAGTGAGTTTCAGAGAAGGAGCTGACTTTGTCTAATCTCTCCGTAGCATGGCATGCATCTTCTTGCTCTTCTTTTCCCTTGAATATTTTTCCCTTACACAAGGCTAGCCTGTACCAAGCAGTTAAAAACCTTGAAAAAAATTTTAACTTCAGCTTTGGCCAATGTTTCAAAGGGCAGTATATCTAGCCTAATTCTGTGAAGACTCATTGATCTTATAGGAGCATCCCTAATGTCAGAGACATCTCAGTCTGTAGTGTTGAAGGTGCCAAATCCTTCATGGTCACTTTGACTGAGTTTAGGTCATCTGTGCCATATTCTTTGAAAAACAAAGTACAATGTGACTCAAGGCACTGCTTGAAATGTCTAGCCCCAGAACCTGCTCCTGACCCTGCCTTCACCCAGTAGAAAACCAGGTCCAAATGTTATAAACCCGAAATGACCAGAAGCACGTCCTCGGAACTGATGCCTAGGAGTTAGAATGGCTGCAAAACGTGGTGGCCAGGTCACTCTGGGGTGCAGAACTGTGGCAGGCCCACCCCGGTACCCTGCAACAAGGTGACCATTTTCACACCCATGCACAAGATGCAGAGGTGCACCCAGGCCTGGAGGGGCAGAAATGGCAGGACCACCCAGAACACACCCACAGCCTGTGAGAGGCATGACCAAGCAGGGAGAAGGCACCCAGGCTCCCAGTTTGGGAGAGCAAGATGCTGTTTCTGGGTGCTATGTGCATCCTGAGGGAGAAGCCTCAAAAAATGAGGGAGAAACCAAGTCTTTCCAAGAGAGTCTGGCTTTGCTGAGGAAGCCCAGCTGGGTGGTACTGACTTGACCCAGTTGCACAGATCCAAGGGTAAAGGGTATGTATGTGGTGCCCCTTAATGGAGGTCATACAGCAGCACGGGGCAAACAGTCAAGCACATAGAGGGCAAATTCCCCTGTGCCCTGCCACTGCAATGGCTCATATCCGTGATGTGGAGGGGACCACCTCTGTAGATGGTATGGTTAATCTGTGCAGTTGTGCAATACAAATGAACACAGGAGGGAATATTGCTTTCATTTCTCTAGCCTCTTCTCATCAATCTTGGCAAATAAATAGGTTTTTCTCTTCAGCCCAATTTTCTCTTAAGTAAGTGAGACTAAAAAAAATCTGCCTCTGACTGCTTAGCTAAACCCGAGTCCCTTCTTAGCAATGCCGCTGAGGTCAGAGAAGCATTGCCAACCATTAAGCTACACTGAGAGCACAATGGGATCCAGTTTTGATTACAGTTTTTAATAAAAAGCCTCAAACTCTTTGATGGATTCTTTAATACTATCAGGATATTATTTTTTTCTTCTGATCCTCACCCCTATTTCAAGAGAGCTATTCAGTGCATTGGTGATATCCAATTTATTCTTCTAGTTGTGAGTGATATCCTCTGTTAGCAGTATAAATTGCACCCGTTGCCCTTGGCAGAAGAGTCAATAATTCTCCTGCTGCCTATTAAAGCAGTTTCATAAATAGACACACTTTATTAATATACACTTTTTAGAAGACTAATTGATTTTTTCTGATATATCCCTCAGCAGCCATTGAATTATTTAGCTAGTGGTGGATGTGTACAAGCTCATGGGCAGTGACACTGAAGAGTCACCAGTGGCTAAGGGAAGGTACAAGACATGCTCTGCTTATGTGTTGGTTGAGATGCTTCTGAAGGCCATGCTCCTGAGAAAGCAGGCAAAATAGGAAGTTCTTGTCAGCATCATCTTGCTGTGACAGTGATGCTTTCTTGTGGGTCAAAAGACTTGTCAAAAGCATCTGATGAGAATACATTGGGATAGGGAAAGGTAAACTTAGGCTGAGAAAGGAAGGAACAGCAACAGACTCTATGTTCAAAACCTGGCATGGCATCCTGGGGAGAAGATCTACAAAAGGCATAGGTTGCACTGTGACCTTTGATAGAAATCTTAACAACGCAAGACTTCCTTGGAAGTATTCTGCAATGATGACAAATTCAGCATCTGCTTCATACACAGGTAATTGGCATAACTAGAAGTAAATGCAGAGAATCAATGCAGGAGGAGAAAAGGGAACCAGGAAAGAGTGAGAAAACCCCCAGCATTCAAGACAGGGACCAAGTTCAAAGATAAGCAAGATAGTCACTCTTCCTACATTAAAACTAGCATAGATAAATGTGTGTCTAGCTGACAGGAATGCAACAGTCTTGTTATCACTAATAGAAAAGAGCCACATGAACAATTGCACAAGGGCTCTTAGCACGATCCAACATGGAGTCCCAACAAATGTTTGCAAGGAACTCATAAATGGACTTGTTTCTTTTCTTGGTGCAGGTAAAGCAGGAATTAACTTCTCTATTTTTTCCCACCTCCCCATCTGCTATTCGGCTCCTAGGCTGCAGGTTACTGTGTACAGAGTGAAGTCGACACAGAGAAGTGTCTCTTCGACCCGAGGCTTCAGAGATTTTTATTAAAATCACAATAAAGATGGTTCTAAGCATTGCATACTTTGCTCCCTCAGACCTGGGGATGGCAATTCCTGTCGGGAAGGTCACAGGAAGAAGTAGCTTTCAATCTCCCGACGAGGATTTCCAGGGCTCATTTAGAAAACCTCCCAGCAGCCTGCCATTTATTCTAGGGCAAAGAATTCAGCTCGCTCAAAAAAAAAAGAAGACAGGTTGAGTCAGATGAACAGATTCAGAAGTAAGTTTTCTCCATGTGTGACTAATTCATACTTCTCTTCAGCTAAGATCAATAGATTTTTAACAGTTTTTCCTCTTGATAGTATGAATTCTTTGTATGTATATGCATAATAGGCAACCGTTAATTTGTACAGGGAGATAATCCTACTGTCATTAGTATCAATAGCAAACTCATTCATTTTAGTGAAATTAATCCTGTTAAGACTTACTTAAAAAGAAGACTTGCCAATACTGACTGTCTTCAATAATTACTAAAGTTACTGTTTCTTTGTCTGTGTTAAAGGTTGATGCAGTGCTGAGTTCAAAATAAGTTACACAGGGGCAGAACTTCTTCCAGAGGACCTGCAAAGGATGAGGCTTTATTACCAACTGTATTGTCAAAATGGCTGTAAACCATCTGTTACAGGCTGCTGCCTTTGTGTCCACTAGCACAAGCCACTTAAGACTAGTCACAACCAAATTTCCTATGCCGAAGATTGTTCACAAGCTGCTTTTCCAATGAGCAATGTGACCCTTTCCAAACAAGAGCAGGAATAATGTGAAGTAATCTCATATCCTTACAAAACTAGGGACATCCCAGTGGAAAAAATCTCTGGTGATTTTTTCAAGAGTGGTGACTCCTGAAACAGGGTATTGGTGTCTCCTGGGAGCAAGGTACTTCTGCATATACATGCAGCTTAAAAGGAATTAGAGCAAATCTGCAATGACTACAGCTGCAAATAACATTTACCAAATACAAATCAATTTTTCAATTACACCAAAGATATTATCTCAGCAAAGAATTCACTGCCTTAAAAGATTCTGGTTTGAATAGAAAGCTGTTCTCTAGTAAATTTAAATGGCTGCAAACCTCTCAAACATCATGATGTTCTGTGGAGAATATGGGTTGTATGGTAGTTATGTCAAAGTCAAGTGAACAAGAGCAGAGTCTTACCCATCCTTTGCAATCTGGCAGTTAATATACTATAGATTTATGGAGATGACTATAGTTTGACTTACATCTCTCATATACATAAGGTTACCTTACAGCTGAGTTTTTCTGTGAGTCCCTTAACTATAAGAATGTCTCCCAGAGAGCAATGCAGTAAATCTTTTGGTTGGGAACTGAGTAGGTGATAAGAATGTCAAGTCATATTTATGCTTTTTTTTCCCCTATAACAAGTAAAAGTGATTTATACTTAAGTAAAGAGCTGATATAAAAAGACCTCTATAAATTTGAAATGTTTGTTATCCCAGTGACATAAAAGCATGCTGTTTTGCTGGAAGTAAGAAATATGCTTTCTCCGAGTATTACCAAAGGTAACACCAAGAGATAGTGAAAATTTACAGTTGTCTTTGAAAACTCAGAAATCTTTTCTGGCTGGACTTCCATGTGTCTTCCTAGGATACAGCCTGGTTCATGTCACTACCTTATTCCCCTGTTCTTTACAGCTCTCGATACCCAGCAAAAGGAGGGGCAGTTTCATGACTACTTGAAGTTGCAGCCACCTGCTTCATCTCTCTGGGCTTCTGCGGCAACGAAGGGGCTACTGTGTCTGGCAGTGCCACCCTGTGAGACCCCAGGATGCCCACTTAACCCAGAGCTTTCAGCTTCGGCCCGTTATGACTGCTTTATGACTGCTAAGGATTGCTGTGTCTTACTGGACCACTTAGACCAGCTTTAAGGCTTTCTCTATTGCTAAAGGCAGATTCTTATCCATTATAAACTGCCAGAGATTCACTGATTTCAGTTTACTGGTAATGATTGCTTCTTACAGTATTTCCAGTTGGTCTCCCTTTGATTAAGATGCTGGCTCAGCGTGCTCTGGCAGGAAAACAGGTACAATTTTGTCATTTAAATTCAACATGGTTGTATATGGAGGACTGAGCATTAAAAAAAGAGGGGACCTCCAGCTCCTTTGAAGCTACCAGTCACACAGCATTAGGCATTAGGCATGCAAAACCTTAGCCTAGAAGGTTATATAAATATCACTCTGTGTTTGGTTTTGTATATAACCACAGAAAGCATTGGGCATAACAGCTGAGAGCTTTGCAGTTTTTCATCTACAATATGGAAGCAGTAGAGGAAAGAGGATTTTTATTTGTCTTATTCTCTCACTACCTTGGCATCCTATTCAATGAACACATCCAGGATCTCATGCCAGCTGAATCTGATGATGAGCGGGAAGGGAGGACTAGTCCCAGGCCTCCGATTTTGGAGTCATCCCATCAGGATGCCATCACAGCAGAGAAAAAGTGGCAGCTGACTCACAAGCATTTAGCGTAAATAAGGAAAAGATGGGAGGGCAAAAGGTGCCATCACATGGGGGCTGAGGTCATTCCCAATAGGAGCATGGGGAAATGTGGTCTGGTGGAGACTCATAAGGGTGAGACCCGTTTGTGTGTTTAATAGCAGGGTCAGAGTAAAGAGAGGATTTTGTGGCTCTTCTAAAGGTAGGAGACTGGGAGGAATTGGCAACTGGATTGGCAACTGGGAAAGCCACTGGGCTGCCCAGAGGGTTTTGCCAGCCGGGAAACAGTTCTGTGCTATTTGACAAGGGAACACATTGCCAATATGTATCCCTTAATACTCAGCAGCTGCTTCTTCCAAGCACAGCAGGAAAGATTTTGCCATGCTTTTTCTGCTGTCTGGGCAAATGAGAGATTTCCCTTTGCAAAGCCCAGGGCATAAGGCTGCCAACAGGGCTGCTGTTACAAGAATCTGAAAAAGATTTTCTCAATATAAAACACAAACGATGCCACTCTTGTAGTACTTTGCTTTTAACATTTCTATTTCCTGGGAGACAGTAGAAATTAGTGCCTTAGGACCATGTTCAGAGAAAGCTGGGTAAATAAGCATCACAGGGAGGGAGATTGATCAATGTTTCACAGGGAGAATGGGGGAAAAACAAGCTGCTCTGGTGGGGCAGAGATGCATAAGGTCCTCAGCCTGAGCTGGCTGGCTTCTCCCATGTGTGCCTAGTGGGCAGAAATGTTAAAGCCCAAGAGAATTTGTCAAACCCTCCTATCCATTAAAAAAGGTACCATTTCATATATGAAGTAGGTTTCAGGTAGTTTCTATTCCCAAATATGAAACCTGCAGGTTCTGTAAACAGTTGACTGATGATAATGGCTTCCACTGATTATTCTGGCTCTTACTGTGTGAAACAGCACTAGCTCTGAAAAAGCAAACCTAGACTAAGTCCTCTCTGTCAGCTCTGGTGATCACAGTACTTGGTATGTCCTACTCCACTGCAAGCTTGGCAAAGAAGAAAAAAAACTCTGAAACCCCAGCAGCCCTGTTTTACAGGGAGCTATCTATCTCCTTTGCTCCCAATAGCTCCTGATTCTGTCATTCTTGAGCACCTGCCCTGTGCTTATGGATTTCTTTTTGCAACTCTCCTGTAAAGTAGAAAGAACCAAGGCCCTAAGGGTCTGACTAACATCACAAAGGAGGTCTGTGGTCATGCTTAAATGGATATAAAATAATGTCAGAATTTGGTGCTGCAACCACTGAACCATTTCTGTCTTTCTCATATTTGTAAAAAAAAAAAATAATTCTTTCCCAAAGCACTTGAGCCAGCCTTAGTCATTTGTTAGCCTAGAAAAGGTTCATACCCAAATGCACAATGAGACATTCAGAGTCCTCCAGCTCCAAAACACTCACATTTCTATGCCAATTGGGAATGTTCTGGTGACTAATTTGTAGACTGTAGTAAGGCCCATGACTGCATCTTTAACAAATTTGTTCTAAAATATTCAGCCTCTCAGCCATCTAGGTCATTTGTTCCTATTTTACAGTTTTGGTTTGGGGGGGACTTGGGGGGTTGGTTTTAGTTTGATCTTGCTCTTCCTGTGCTGGTGGTTCAATGCTGTTGACAAGTGCTATTTAATGCCTTTGGCTACACACACAGCATTGATCTTAACACTCTGTAGCTACACATAGTAGTACTAAATATTCAGCTAAGAAGAATGGCAAATAACAATAGTAAGGGAATAAATGAAAGGCAGATCCAGGCTTGTGTACTCTAGACAATGTATTCTCTAAAACATCATCTGTTTCTGGAATTTGGGGAGTTTTTACCACTATTAGTACCTAAGCACAATTGCAAGAACCATTCTTGACTAATCTCTACAATGCTTCCTGAGGTCAATAAAACAAAATTCACACATGGTGGGGCTTTTTGTCAGGTACATCATAAGAATTAATATTTGTTGCCTTGCTGTTACACCATGGGCAAAAAAACTGAAGTAATTTGGTCAGATATAGTGCCCAACTTTATTTCATGGAGCCAACAGTGAAATGCTTTTTCTTCTTGTGCTGTTACCCAAAATAGACCTGAAATGCTCAACTGACCTTCAGCAGGAACATTGTCTTACCTCTGCTATCTGGAGAAGAGAGATTTTATGATTCTTACAACAGCTTTGTCTGGTAAGCTACACTGTATAGTGCATTTGCATTCATGGCCAGGTAAGAAGATTATCTGCTGAGAAAAGCTTCAATACTGTCTTCAAAAGAGGAGGTTAGAATATCTTCCCTAGTAGAAGATGCCTCATATTCTACCAATTCTAGAGAGAAAGGACAGAGGAGGTGACTCGACTCAGGCAGACAAATGACAGGTTGGGACACAATTGGAAGAGGAGAGGTTACTTAAGGTTGTCCTATGGAAGTGGGATGTTTTGTAATTTAGCTCTGATGTGGGATAAAAGGGGGGTGCTACTCTGAGCATCTCATTTTGACTTGTCTTGAATGTTTTGACATGTCTTGAATATTGCAGACAAGTAGCTTGCTTTCTCTTTTTCTGTTGTTCCTCCAATCTTGTCACAGCAGTATTAAACCAAACTTTCATGGAAAGGAAAAATCCACAGCACACATCAAAAGTCACAGCTAACATTTCACCTAGTATACAGGTAGTCCCGGTTCTAGGAACTCTAGGAAGACACTGCTGGATTGCAGTTTAACTTTGCAAATTGGCCCAAATGCACATTCATTCATTCATTCACTCATTCCTAATGCCACTTATCCGCTACATTCTTCAATAACAAAGATTGCAAGTCCCAAAGTGACACTGAGCATGAGGGCTCCTTAGCTCTGTGTAGCAATGTGAAGTCTAGCACATGTGGTCAAAGTCAAGGATCTGTGGTTGTGACTACTGGTAATGTATACCTGTTGAGTATATTTTCTTGACAGTGAATTCTGGAGGAATATACTGAAAAGAAGAAATAACAAGTCTTAGTGTGTTTTAAATTAACAGCCTTCTAGAGCTGAGCTAAACTCACAGACCATCAGTTTCTGAGTTCAGAATGCTGCTAATTAATCAAAGCTTCTGTCATAAAGCAATGTGACATTAAATTCCCATTAGATGTAGATGCAAAAATTACCTTTTTTTTTTTTCCATGCTGAACACCATTCAAATATGTTATCAGTAGACAAGCTAGTGTAAAATGATTAGCTTGTTTCAGCTGTTCTCCCTCCCCCTTTTCCTTGGTTAACAGGAGTCTGAAGGTTTTTTAGCTCAAAAACAAGATCAAGCTCTTCTGAAATTATTTTAAGGGATGTTGACTTTAAAAGGACAGTAAAACATTTGTTCATCTGTCAGCTGTGACTTATTCCATTATTTTTGCCTTGTCCACTGAAATCAGTAAGAAACCACCTAGAAACTTCAGTGTCAGTTGTGTTGAACTCAAAGACAATTTTTGGTACCCATACATTACCTTGGTAACAACAGGAAAATGTCTTCTTGCTCTGCAGCTGTGAGAGAGGTGTCTTCCAAATCTACCCATGAACCACTGAACCTTGACTAGCTCATGTTCTGGAGGGATGTCCCAGACTCCAGAGGAAAAAACATCTTTAAAGAACATGCAGGCAAAGCACCTTATGATAACCATGCTGCTACCCCTAATGCAATTCACCAACAGCCAAAGTGGACATGTTTTTCAGGAGAACTTGCATAGGAAACAGCGATGGTCTATACAGCAGAAAGCCCATCTCAAAATGTTTTCTATAGGTTCACAGGTCATAAAAATGCTGAAATCATATAGAATGGGCCCTGTACATATCCCAAATGGATCAGTTCAGTCCTGGCTTGAATGAATCATGTCCTTGGTGTTAGTGACAGTGTTTGGATGGTCCCTGTAGCAAGGAAGGACTTCAAAAGGGGCAGTAACCAAGGAACAGTGGAAAATCAGCCTGGCAGAGTCACAAGAACAAAGAGGGAGGGAGAAACTCCCAGGCAAACCTTGTCCATTCAAGTGAAACTAAACCAGTGTGAGCTCTGTGGTGAAGCCTGTTCTGGAGGAGCCCGCGGGGAAGGTGCAGAGCAGCCGTTCGGGCAGCCCTCTTGAATGGGGCTGGCTGAGTCTGTAGGTGAGAGTCTCCAGTGTGAATGGACTGAGCTGTTTGCAACATGCGTGAAAGCTTAAACAGAAAATAATCCTGAGAAACAGAAGATAGGGCCTGACCTACTTTAAATTGAGGAACTGTAAAATCAGTTGATTTGACCAAGTGGAGATAGTTACTTCTGCGGTAAGGAGCAAAAAAAGGCAAAATAAACTTTTTGAAAAGATCAAGGTCAGCTTCTAGAAACAGCTACACTGAGCACAACTGAGCTACAACTAAGCTTTTTTAGCCAAAGACATTGTTTCTGTTTATTCAGATAAATAGAGCAGTTATTACCTGTTTCTGATACCAGTAATGTTACTAGACCCATGACTGGGCAAGGGATGTGACAGATGCATGAAAAGGCAAAAAAACTGGAAAGATTTGACTTCTTTATTTTAGATAAAACTACGTGATAGATAGCTAGATAGACAGACAGACAGATAGATGATAGATAACACAAAGAATGGCCAAGAGAAAGTAAATCAGATTTTTTAATATAAAATTTGGGAATAATGGGTGCACAAGCAAATTTAAAGATGATAACCAGGAATGTTGCTTCATGATGCACAGTTGCATCACAGCCAGTTGGGACCACATGTCAGTAGGATTCTGGTGAAAATTAGTGAATACATGCAGGAAACAGAAACACATGATTTTTTTATTTTATCAGCTGCCTGGAATTAATATAAGGCTTTCTGTTCCAATGCAGTACTGATGTGTTTAGAGATCATATTGACAGGTGACTTCATTCCAGATTTTTTTTTCTTTTGGGGCATCTGGTTCTAGACTGACCTATGGTATATGTAGTTATTCTTGGTTTTATTACATTCTTTATATTTAAACAAGAGCCTCTGCTCCTCTTCAGTTCTTTTCTCTTCATCTGCACTCTCTACTGTTCATAGTACTTACTCTCCATGCTTACATCTATCCATCATTTATCTACTTACCTTGCAGCATCTATTACATCTGCTTTTCATCTTGCCTATTGTATGAATCAGTGTAAAAATCCATGTTGTAGGGAAGGCAACTGTGAGCCATAAACAGCCTTGATAGTGGTCCAGGGAATTACTCTTCTGGTAGCATGAAGAGAAGTTCCCATCTTGTGCGACAAAATGTGAAAATATGAAAGTAGCTGCGGTAGCCCTGCCAAAGGATGTTCCCCTCTGGAATAACATTTTACACAGCCAAGGAAGTAGGCAGAACTAGGCTTGCGTTGGAACAACCAGTTTCTTAAATTCAGTGCAAAAGTACAAGCTGTAGAGTGGTCCCACATCACAGAACTGTACTGGGAGAGTATTTAATTTACAGTTACATGTACCTTCAGCACTCACAACCACTCCTTGGAAGAATCCCTGGCTGATTTTCCTTTTTCCTGAAATTCTAAAAATGTCAAAGGCTTTTGATATATACAGTCAATATAATTTAAGCAGAGACAGGGCTCTGAATCCAGAGACCCCACACGTCTGATACTGCATCAGCTTAATTTATTGTTCACAGTAGGCAGTGGTTGTCTGGGCAGATAGGTTTTCCAGTCGTATTATTTGACATCATCACAGTTGAATATGCACCAGAATACCATGTGGTGGGTACGTAATAAATCAGCTCATTATGTCTTTAATCATTATGATTATGTGTTGTTCCAGATCTCAGTTTTGTTGACATAAAAGGAGGTAAACAGTATAAATTACTGACTCATCAAATGGTTTGTTTTAATTTGTTGAGAAGGGAGAAGGTTATTTTCTTGTGTGGCCTGTTTCACATTTAGAATCACAGTAATGAATATATAGAATATGAGTTAAATGGGAATAACAGAATGTGAAATTAATCATACCCAAATGTACTACATAGACACTAAGGCTGAAAACATAAGTGTCACAACACATTGACCAAAGGTTCCCATCATACCAAAGGAATCACAGACTACTAGAGGCTGGAAGGCACTTCTGGGAGGTTATCTTGTTCAACCCCTCTGCTCAAGCAGGGCCACCTAGAGCAGGCTGCCCGGGACCACATCCAGATGGCTTTTGAATACCTCCAGGGATGGAGACTCCACAGCCTCTCTGGGCAACTGTGTCAGTGCTTGTTCACCCTCATAGCAAAGCTGCCTTCCAGCTTGTTGGCCCCACCATGTTCCTTATCTACCAAGCCAATCATTTCACCATAAAAGTTTATCAAGTTGGTCAAGCATGACTTCCCCTTGGTGAAGCCATATTGGCTACTCCTGATGACTTGCTGATCCTTCATGTGCCTGGAAATGGTTTTCAGGATTAGCTGCTCCATCACCTTCCAAGGATCGAGGTAAGGCTGGCTGGCCTGGGACCTCCTTCCTGCCCTTCTTGAAGATAGGAGTGACATTTGTGTTCCTCCAGTCTTCAGGTACTTCTCCCAGTCGCCATGATCATTTGAAGATAATTGAGAGTGGCCTCGCAGTGACACCAGCCAGCTCCCCTAGCAGTTGTGGGTGCCTGTGGACTTGTGTATGTCCGTCCAGTCTGCTTAAATATTCTCAAACCTGATCCTCATCCACCAACACTATGTATTCCTTGCTCCAGACTTTCCCTGGTCTTTGGGACCTGGGATTTCTGAAGGACAGTCTTGCTAGCAAAGACTGAGGTGAAGAAGGCATTCTTGCAGCCTTTTCCGTGTCCTGTGTACCCAGGTCCCCCATCTCGTTCAGCAAGGGGCCCACATTTTCTCTACTCATCTTTTTGTTACCTAGGTACCCATAGAAGCCCTCCTTCTCGCTGTCTTTGACATGCCTACCCAGATGCAATTCTAGTTGGGCTTTAGCTTTCTGAACTTCACCCCAGGATGCTCTGACAATGTATCTGTATTCCCCTCAGGTTACCTGTCCTTGCTTCCTCCCTCTGTATGCTTCCTTTTTGTGTCTGAGTTTGACCAGGAGCTCTTTGTTCATCCATGCAGGCCTCTTGGCATTTTGCCTGACTTCTTCCTCATTGGGATGGACCACTCTTGAGCTTGGAGGAGGTGATGCCTGAATATTAACCAGCTTTCTTGTGCCCCTCTTCCCTACAGGGCTTTATCCCATGGCACTCTACCAACCAGGCCTTTGACAATGCCAGACTCTGCTCTCCTGAAGTCCAGGAGGGTTGTGAGCTTGCTTTTTACCCTCCTCCCTCCCTTCAGGATCCCAAACTCCACCATCTCATTGTCACTGCAGCCAAGGCTGCCTTTGACCTTCACATGCCCAGTGAGCCCCTTCTTGTTGGTGAGTATGAGGTCCAGCGAGCACCTCTCCTCATTGGCTCCTCTGTCACTTGGGTGAAGAAGCTGATGCACTCCAAGAACCTCCAGGACTGCCTATGCCCTGCTGTGCTGTCCCTCCTGTATATATTGGGGTGGTTGAAGTTCCCCACGTGGACATTCACAGCACAGTCAGCACCAAAAACTGTCAAGGGGTGCATGGTGAGGGCCAAAGACATTTTCACAATGCAGTAGAAATTCACATCCTTACATATGTTCAACTGAAATAGCTGCCTGAGATGGAGCAACTAGCATATGGATTCATAGCATTTTAGAACCACCATGAAATGCAAAAACACCCCAAATACTGAGTTCACTCACAATGGCATACTATTCATTTTGTGTAGTTTTCTTTACATCCTTTCTTTTTTATTTTTATGAAGACCATAATGTTTAAGGAAAACATTCTTAAAGGAAATGTGACCAACAGAACCTATTCTTTCTAGCCATAAACCATGTTATCAGTCCCAGTCTAATGATCCAGGAGTGTTATTACTGTGGTTGAACAGCGCATCCATTTGTGAGATGCCCAGTACAGCCCATTAGGTATGTGAGAGGTAAAGAGAGAGCGAGATGCTGTGTAACATGTGGAATGAATATTTGCTCTGCTCTGCTGGTTGTACAGAAAGTGCATGATCACCAAACACATGCATCGCATCACCTCATGTATGGTTTTCTTCCTTGATACTTTTGTCTCTAATTGTACAGCTGCTGACGGCTGCTATCATACCAGCAGACTCGTACATTTTTTGGCTCAGCTCCCAGTCCAAAATGAACGTGTTCATCCAGTCATTCACTTGTTTTTCACATTAATGGGAGGCAAAGGTGTAAGTGCCTTCACAAAACTATAAATGTTAAATGATTCTATTCACAAATTTGCTCTTCATTATTCTTTTCAGCTCAGCCTTCAGCTGGAGTTTTGCCTGGGAAAAGTTCTGCTTTTATTTACTTTTTGAAGTATTCCTACCTGCTTTTCCTAACGAAGACATGAAAGATGCTGCATTAAAAAAAGGCTGCTACAGAATTTAAATTTGGTATCAATGTCAATAAAACTGAAAATATACTGAGAAATATGGTAGAAGCAGTGCAATAAACAACAGGCCTAATCCACACCAATGTCAATTTGCATGTTGCTACTGAAGTAAATAAAACTACACTAGTTTAGGACAGCTACGCATCTTCTCAACGTGTTATACCATCATCAGCTCTATTTTTTTTCAGCTACAGTAAAGAACTTTCTTTTAGCCAGGTGGTGACAGAGTTTGAAGAGGAGATTTTAAAACTGTTGTGGTTTCAGCCCAGCCGGTAACAAAGGACCACGCGGCCGCTCGCTCACTCCTCCTGCCCCCCTCCGGTGGGATAGGGGGGAAGATGGAGGAGAGAAAAAAAACAAAACTGGAACCTGGAGGGTTGAGATAAAGGCAGTTTACTGGAACAACACAAAGAAATTGCAACAACAACAACGGTACTAATGAACAAGTATACAAAAAGAGTGATGCACAGTGCAACTGCTCACCACCCGGGACCCAACGCTCCGCCACTTCCCCCACCAAAAAGTAAAGACCACCCCCCGGCCCGCTCCCCCTTTATATACTGAGCATGATGTCACATGGTATGGAATAGCTCCTTGGCCAGTTCAGGTCAGCTGCCCCGGCTATGCCCCCCACCTCCCAGGTTCCTGTAAAAATTAACTCTATCCCAGCTGAACCCAGGACAAAAACATTCTACAAAGAGCCTTCAAAGGCACTGCAGAAGTGTGGCTATCATTTCTGCTGTTTAATTGTATTCTGGCAGCTTGTAGAAATCCAGGCTCCTGTTGCCCTGAGCTCTGGCCTAATACATTTCAAAAGATAATCCCTCTACAGTTAAATTTATGCTTTCACCCTGGTCAATACTAGCAAGTTAAAAAGGTTTAGTTCTTTATTATTCTAGCTATTATTGAGACCTATGCAGACACTTAATTTTAAGCGTGTTCTGTTGACTTTAGTGCTAAGCACATTGCTTAAAGCTAAGCAACCATCTATGTGCTGCCCTCAGTGTGAATGCTTTTTTGCATTAAGACCCACAAAAACTTAACATAAAACAAATGTATATAGCTGGAGATTGAAGCAGACAAAAAGATGGTGGAAAATAGTAAATTGGCCATGACTCACAGGTGATTAAGCAAATGAGTTAAAAATTCAGATAAATAAACCAGAATAATCTAAATATCTGGTTTGCATTGATATGACGACACATTAATATGTTGAGACATGATGACTTCTTTAGACTATCAGGACAGCAGCTAGGGATGTTCAGAGCTCATAAGAGGGTTTAGAAAATGGTTTAGAGGTCTTTACTACCAATATTGCATGAGATACCAAATGAAACCATTCTATGGCAGGCTGTGGTTCAGGGAAGAGAAAAGGACAGAGGGGAAAAAACAAGTACATGAGAAGAGTTCATAAACAAAGTGGCCATGCCCTGAGTGCGTGTGTGCACTTCATCACCTTAACCAATTTCTGCAATGATCTGAGTCTCTTTGATGCCTCTTCTCAGCTTTCCTAGGTCACAATTGCATTTGGAAACAAAAGCATCCATGCCCTACTGGGCATGGGGAAGAGATTATTAGTTGAGCTGTATTTCAGTCATATTACTGTCTTCATTCCTCTTGGATTTCCTTGTTCATCAGATGATAATAAGTAGACCCAGTGCTCAGCCATGACTGCTGAGAGCAGCATGGGGATTCTCAGTAATGCTGTACAGACAGAAGGAAATGTTTATCTGAACTCAGCAGGAAAACATTTGGGAGATAGTTTTGAAGTGCATGGGCATGGAGGGGCTTGCAGCAAACAAAGCTCCCAACCCCTCTCTTTTTTGCCTCAGAATTAGCATGGCTTCTTTCCCGCAGGCACTGAGACTGAGTCCTCCCCATGTTCTGAAGGTGTTTCACAGCCCTAAAATAGGAAGGGCTCAAGAGCCCATAGAAAAGCTTCCCAGCCTTTCCAGCTGAATGTATATGACTCCTACTGCTGTGACTTTCAAGGCTGGATGGTCAATCACCTCTCTTATGTGCCTCTGAAAATCCTGCCATGTTCCCACTTCAATTAATCTCAAAGGTGGTTTCCAAAGAAGAGGAACGTATCAGCTATAAATACTAAAACAGCTGAAATCCCTCACTTTGCAAATAGTTTCAGAGCCAAATAAGGGCTGCCTGGAGACAAGCCTGATTTCACCTTTCTGTGGCAGGTTATTTCTTCCTGGGCAGGGAAGGTTGCTGTCAAAGGGAACAGCATTAACATTTTTCAGTGACTTGGACGTGGGGAGAAAGAGGCAGGAAGGAAAAGATGGCAGCGGGGTGTTAAAGCTACATTAAAAGACACAAGAAGCTTGGCGAGCTTGCAGAGTTGAGCTAACTGGTTAAACTGAGTGCCAAGACTGCAATTTTAGTATCTCAGGCTAAGGGGGTATTATTAACAGAAAGGGTGTCTCTTAGGAATCCAGACAAGGAATCCTATGTTTAGGAAAACTACACTAATTGTAACTGTCCCTTGCCAAGCAGCCCCTCAGGTCCCCTGACGTCCTTGTAGCAGCAAGGTCTGTAAGTGCCTACGGCTACCTCTTCTTAAAAGCACAACTGCTGACAAAAGGAAATTGCATCATCCAGCCTTTCTTCTTCTTTAACAAAAAAGGGGGAAGTTTCACTGTAATAGTGTTAATCGCAGCAGGATTAATTCTAGGAAGTTTGACAATGTTTCTTTAAAAATAGGTCATTTAGCAGAATAATGAAGAGGAGTTGAACACTGACTCTCTTTGCCATCCTGACCTTGTATTCCTGACTCAGACACGAGCAGGGTGAGGACCCGGCTCTATACAGCCCTCCAGAGCAGCACCAAAAGAAGTAGCAAGATTGCAAAAAGAACGAAGTAAAGAAGAGCTACTGGGACCCCCTGGCTGCTATAGTGCTGTAAATCTTTTCCTTTTCCTGATAAAGTGTGATACTCTCTCCACTCTCCCCCCCTCCAGCAAGGTTCCCTCATGCTTGGGATGTTCAGGCTGAAGAGTACTGCCAGTTTGGTTTTGGCACATGTGAAATAGTGGTTATTGTTGGTCAATATTGGAAATATCTCTTAAATTTTCCGTGGTTAAATAACTGTCAGAAAGCCACATGCAGGAATGGCTATTACATAAATATGCGCTGATCTTAGTGGCCACTGTTGGGGAAGAAATTACATGTGCCACGACAGGAAACATAAGACATTTTTCATGACCACTTAACCCATGACTCAAAGAGATTTAGGATCAATAACTGAGCCTGAGGGCGTTTTGCAGAGCAGTGAATAAAATATGGGTCCATACATATAGATCAAGGGAATATGATTCATTGATATTTATGATGGTTAGAGATAAAAATTATTTTCTTAGGTCCTCTAGTCAACCGTCCTTTTTTCCCCCTCAATCTTCTCCATATTGCAACAAAGTTCTCCTTACAGCTTGTCCTATGGTTTTGGAAATCCTGCTCCTATTTATCCCTAAAGGCAGATAGGAGAGTTAAAATCTTCCCGTTTGAAAACCTGCGTTTGACTTGAATCTCCGGGTACCGCAGAACCATTTCCTGTGATTGCAGCAGAGAGAGAGAAAATTCCACATTGGTGGGCATAAACCTAAATTAGATCAAAGCTTTCCAGACAATTAAAAGTCCTAAACCAAAATGTCTTTTGCTGTTAATATTTTTGCTTGTTTTTTTGTTTGGGTTTTTGGTGGGTTTTTTTCAGGCAAACAGGGCAGTGCTTCATACAGGAAGCCAAATCTGCCCGTCAAAAACAACAATCCAAATCGAAAGCGTGACAAGAGCTGATCCGCATTTGCACCCCCTGCAATTCCCCATGCAAATTTGTACAACTCCGCAAGCAAACGGCTCATTAAGTGCCCAGACAGCTATCCGTGGGCACGTTTCCTCAGCTGATGCACGCAGGGCTAGCAAAGGTGGACGGAGCGAGCGGATCCGGGATGTGCAGCTCTAGCTCTCCTCGCCGCGAAGAAGCTCAGCGCGTAGTTTTGTTTTCGGAGCTGGAAAGAACCGACTGGTAGAGGAGGCAATGCAGAGCAAGCCCCGGCGCACCGTCGGGGCTCTGGCACGGCCGCCGAGCTCTCCCGGGGGAGCTGCCGAGGAGCCCGAGGGCCCCCCTGCTCGGCCCCATGCCCCTGAGGGAGGGCAGGAACCTCCAGCTCCCGGGCTATAAAAGCCAGGCGAGGCCTGAGGTGGGCTTGGCGTGAGCTGGGATTGCCTCCCTGGAACCAGGTACGTGCCCGCGCCCTCCGCATTTGGGAAGGCTTGAGGCGGGGTGCAGGGGCTAAGCGC
>NW_010972576.1:7672883-7743744 GCF_000737465.1 Haliaeetus leucocephalus | reverse complement strand
CCGCGGCCGCGGCCTCCGCGGGGCGAAGCCGGACGGAAACAGCCGTGTGGGTGTACCCACGCAGCCCGGGACGAGTGTCTGCGAAACCCGGGGCTCCCGAAAGAGCGCTCTCGGGGCTGCTGGGCTGAGGGCGGGAGGGTGGTCCGCTCGGGCGGCGAGCTGGGCTGGTGCGGTCAAGTACCGTCTCGCCCGGCGATGCTCACCCGCCCGCCTGCCTCAGCGTCGCGCTGCCGGTTCGCGTTGAGCAACCTGGCTCGGGGGGGTTTAGGGCCGGTGACAACCCCCGATGGGCCTTTTCTTTCTCCTTCTGAAGTCGGCGACAAAACTACGGATGGTCTCGCCAGCTCGCAGTCTGTGACTTGGCGTTGTCCGCAGATCAACCTGCTTTTTGCGCCCCGGGCAGGCCTTGGCTTTGTCAAGACTTTGTTCCCTTCATCCGCCTTTTTCTCTCAGGGGAAGGTAACAATGCTGCTGGTGGATTTATCAGAAGGATTTATGATGATCCCACAGTCTAACCTCTTCCATAATATGAAGCACTGACTGGTCCCCAGTGACTCTGAGGTCCAGCCCACCAGCCTCTTCAAACAGTCTTGATTAATGACTTCCAGCAATGGGGAATTGACTACATTCCTGGATAATTGGCTCCGATCGTTAATCTCATTGTTAAACGTTTGCATCTTTTTTCCGACTTTGAACTTTCCTGACTTCATCTTCTAGCTACTGGATCTTGTAATGCCTTTGTCTGTCAGATTAAATAGCTATCTAGTTTCAGATCCGTCTCTCTCTGCTCAAGTATTTAAGGGCAGTAATTAAATAGCCACTTAACGTTGTCTCTGATGAGATAAATAGACTGGGCTCCTTTGGCCTCTCCCTGGAATGCAGATGCTCCCCAGGAGAAGTGGCTGGGCCGCTCTTCTTATCTCCGGGAGCCCCACCGTTGTCCTCGCCGGCCACCGGCGCTGAACAGCGGGTTCCAGGAAGGCTCTCGTTAACGTGCGGAGATAATAACATCGTGCTCAGTATTCCCCTGTCTATTCACCCAATGGTACGAACTTTGCTTTCCCACGACCACGCGTTGGGAACTTATGTTCCGTTAGTTACGTGCAGTGATCCCTTCGTTTCTTTGCGAGCCAGGGTTTTCTCAGAAGCTGGTTGCCTTGCCTGTCCTGCAAGGGGCATTTAAATTAAATATTCCTACATGCATAACTTTGGATCTGCCTATATTAAATGGATTTTTCCCTCCTCCTGTCTCTTCGCTTCCAGGGAGTCTGCAGCTCGGGAATGACACTAGAGCTCTGGTGTTTCTCCCTCTAGAAGTCAGCTGAGTCTTTTCCTGGGACCTCTGTGCTAAAACTGTTTTTCTTCTTCTTGGTAGCATTCTCTCCAGATGACCTTAAAGTTATTTGAAGTTTACTGGGGGAGAAGTTGAACTGAGTAATATACAAACTGCAGACTGAAAGTGCCCATTACAATGAATTGGTTTCATAACTGCTTCTGTTCAGCTGTGCCTCCAAAGCGTTGGTGAGAGAGAAAGAGATTTGCTTTCCTGTTTTACAGAACTGTAAATTCCACTGCCCGGTGTTGTCTAGGTTGATACATATATTGTCGTTATGTTGCGACTTAACTTGAATTTTGCGAGTTTTACTTACTCTGAAGTGTGCTGAAGCCTGGATTTATAGTTCTCTTTAGAAAGCACAGTGCCTGAGAGTATGGGCCGGAGGTGGGTGTTTTTGACAGGATATTGTCGAGTTTTTCAGTAGCATGTAGCAGCTCAAAGGGGACCAAAAGGATGAGATTGAGCAATCTGAAGGCATGTGCTGTGGGAGATGGTACAAAATACTAAAGTTCTTTGAAATGGGCTTTTTTGGTTGGTTGGTTGGTTTCTTTGTTTGGGGGGGGGGGGGTGGATGTAACCACCTTGACTTACCCTGTCTAAGATCTTAATGCATACTGAGGGAGGGTGATGTAAGAAAGGTCCAAAAACTAAAGACCTTGCCTGTACGTGCTGACCATCCCATGAAGTAATTGAGGTGATGATCCTTGTCAGTAAGGTTTGTTTGTGTGAATGAAGATAGCAGGTTTCAGCCTTTAGAATGAACTAATTGTCTTCAAAGTGTTAAAATTAAGAAAAAGTATGTTCTGATTGTGTAATGACTTAAGTGTCAGGACAAAGAGCTTTCTTGAAATTTCACAAGGATTTTTTGTTTTTCTTTTCAAGTCCCTGAAAACATGTCTATACAAAAGATTGCGCTAAGTATAAACAGTGATGGACCCTTAAAAGGTCTGAAAATCATCACTGAGCTCAGATATCACATCTGATTGAATGGAGTAACCCTATGAGCTCTAGAATTGTGGTGAATTTTCTACAGGCTGGTGTCAGCTTCTTAGAAATTGCTTATCAATTGTTTATATAATTGTATATCCCCCCAATATGGAATTTTGAAATTTTATTACCTGGGAGGTATCTTCCCCCCCATCCATCCAAACTCAGCTTCTCTCCCCCAAACTGGCTAATTTCTCTGAGTTTTTTCAACATATGCTTTCCCTTCTCAAGGTTGCATCTTTAAGTCCTTTTGCAGTCAGAAGAGCATGTATATGTTTCCACAGGGTGAATTGTCCCAAATTTCTTACATTCTTGAGTCATGATGCCCATCCAGGGTCAGCCCAGCATTAAGAACGGTGGCTGTTAATTAACCCTACAATGCCAGGACAGACAGAAGATAGTATTTGTGAGTCTCAAATTTGCAGTGTCAGCTGAAAACTGTCCAGCAAGTGCTAGGTTAGAGTTAAGCAGATTTCATTAGCAAAATATCTTGGCAGTAGTAAAATTTGTCAGATTTGGGTCCTACAACAGTTACTGCCACCTTTATTTTTAACAACATAAACCGCCTCCATCAGATGCACCCAAAGCTAAGGAGAACCTGATTATATTAAGAACAACATCCTGCCTCTGATTTGTTTGTGAAATCGTCACTGATGTAGGAGTAAAAGCAAGCTGCTTGCAGTCTTACAGCTACAGACAGAGCAAGATTTTGTAACTTGTATGACTGTGCTTCTAGCAGCACATCATTTCTTAATTTGTAACTCCCACATTAAAGGCAGAGGTGGGATATAGGCTGAAGCTGGTGCCTTTGTGGATTTAAGAGCAATGCTGGGTTTAGAGCTGATATTATCTAACAGCATGTAACAACTTCATAGCTGATAAAACCTTCATACCTGCCCTACAGGGTCACGAAGTGGTTCTATATGTGCAAAATTCTTTAAAATTAGTTGCATTGTTACTGGCAGTACTTTGTTGTTATTATGGAAGATTAGAAATGCAAGAAAAGTCACCCAGGATTGTTTCTGTATTAACCTTGGATACAAATCAGGTGCCCTAATTGTAAGCCTCGATACTATGTGACAAGGTGTCTAAACTGATCCCATATTTGGTTTTACACTTTGGATTATTTAGGTAAATATCACCTTCTTAAGAGTCAGAACAAAACAAAGTTTGATAATATTTACTGGGGGAAAAGGAGTTCTGGATATGTTCTGAATGAAATTAAATTACCTTCCAGTAGGAAAAGCTTTTGAGAGCATATCTGAGCACAGTTTACTTTTGCAAATGGTAAAAATAGAAAAGAGCTACATGTATCTGGTTTACTATATACACGGATTTTGAACTCAGTAACAGTTCTATAGAAACAAAGACTTGTACTGATTAAAAAATTGATCACAGATGATCAATTACTTATTAAGGTTGAGCAATTCATTTCTTGGAGTCCATGGCTAAGAGTTTGCGTTTGTAAATTGGCAGCAGATCCAAAAAGGCAGAGGTGTCAGCACGCTGCTGAGTAAATAGGGAAAAAACGCAACGCCAACACTTGCATGCGGGGTGTGGGGGAGAGAGACAAAGGGAAAGGTGGAAACCAAAGGAGCAATGACTAGGAAGCAGCGTAATATCATTTTGTCCCAATTTGTCCTCTGTCAGCAGTGGACACATGTACTTGGGGAAAATAATTAAGTGGAGGGAAGAATGCCAACAATCACAAATATTACAATGAATTGCTGTAAAAGCTTCTATCAGGGTGCTACAGGCGTGTCCACAGAGGACAGACTGAATTCTTCTTTCCGCCCCCCATATCTCTGACTCCATGATCCTGTGTTACAAACCTTAGTGGCAGGTATGGAAGCTATTACCACGGCCGATATCAACCAGCCATCCAGGGAGATCCTGGGGTTTGGTTTTTGGTTTTTGGTTTGTTTTTTTTAATGATCCAGGAACAAGAGCCTGTATCTGTTATATCTGTGGTTGTAATTGTTAGCAACACCCATTACTTTTACCGTTCATTTTACTATACTTATTATACATTAGTAAAATGTGGTAATAACAGTTGAGTTTGCTCGCTTCCTTGCCTGCTTTCCTCTCTCTGAAAGTAGTTATCTTAGAAGGACAAGAAGGAGTTAATCAAGGGGGACACAAGCAGACACCCCAGTGCTTTGTTAAACTATTAGTATCTGTAGTATTAGCATCTCTACATACTATTAGTATCTGTCTTACATAGTAGAGACCAGCTCTGAGCTGAGACTCAAAGCTTGTATCACTTGGCAAGTGATAACAATTCATTTCCCAGGCTAATTTATATCACTCTTGTCTAGCTTTGGAGATGAATATATTCTGCTGAGGGAGTGCAGAAGAAGTTTTTTAGACTAGGATCATAAGAAGAGTGTATTGTGAGCTGAGATATTTCTCATCTCCCTCCCGAGCAACTCTCACAGTCACTACTAAGGAAACAAAGTCAACTATGGTAAAATAGATATGAAGCACATTCCTAGATGGGAATCCTCACTGCACTCTGGTGAACTTTTGATACAGGAAGCAGCAGCATTGCTACATTTAAAATCATACATATTGTCTATGGATTGATGGTAGTACCCAGTCTCATTTGCACACCTGTACATTAATGCATACACACAAATGGGGGGGAAAAGCAGTGTTTCTGGAAGGGTTGGCAGTCTAGCAAAGTCTGGCAAGAGCTAACAAAGCTACATTAGTAGTTCAGTTAGCTACAGCTACCTATTTGTTCAACTGAAGCATAGATTAGGACTAAAGTAACTAGTGTAGGAAAGGTTGCTTGAAAAGAGCCTGCAATCAGAAGTGATGTATTCTTATTGTCTGAAAAAACAATATGCCAACCATAGGCAGAAAGTACTGACAAATATTCAGCTTTGGAAAGGCAGATCTTCTTATTTGCCCTTTTTTCTGACCTTTTTTTCTGCTAAACGGACCAGGCATTTCTAAAAATCTTGAAAAGTAATCAAAGTTTGCTTGAATTCTCTCTGTGACACCTGTATCTTGAGATTCTGCTGCAGCTCAGTGATGGTAATCAATATTGTCAGGTCTTCACAATCATCATACAGTTATCACCAGTTGGTGTTCCATCCCAAAGAATAGGATGGCTTTCTATGTGTGTATGTGGTTTTCTTTTTCTTTTGGAGAAAGTTGAACAAATATTGGTTACTTTGATCGAGATCCCTGATTGCATTCTAGTGGTGAAAATCTCTTTCCCAGTGACACCAATGTGCAAACAAAGCTCAGTTTTTAAAAGGGAAGTAAAAAAAAAAAAAAAGGCAAAATGAAACAAGGTGCTGTGCAATTATTTTTACTGCTCTTCATGCAGAAAGACAACAAGCTCAAATAGAGGACATGAATACTATGCTACATTAGGACTAATCTTAAAAGGATACTATAAAAACCAATGGCTTCTCTCAAATGATGACAGTGAAGTCAGTGAAGACTTAATTCAGAAATTTTCCAGTGGCTCCAGGCCCCCTTTTTACATGCAAGACTGGACCTGCTGCTCCATGGAAAAATCACTAGAAATCTGAGAAAACCAGTCAAGGCGTTATCATGGAAACAGCGGGAATTTCCAACACAGGATAACAAAGGATCTGATGTTACCTTAAATTTGCATAAACAGGAGTCAATTCATTAAAGTTTGTGTGCAAAACAAATAAAAATAGTTATGTGGTTGGGCATAAGTTTCAGATGGATGGATTTTTCCTTTCCTGGGTGGAACAGAAAAAGAAAAGAACAGTAGACTGGTTACTAATCTGATTTTACATGGTTTTGGGAAGAGATGAGTGTTCCTGTTGGTAGAGGGTAGAGCTGGAGCGGGGTTTCTCTGGTACCAGGGAAATGTGGTGTCTGTCAGCTTAGGGGTGAGCAGAGTCCCTTAACCTAAAGCCAGACTGACTGAAAGTGAGTTTATACTCCTGGGCAGTCATTTTGCCTTAGTAAAGAAACTGTAAAATGTTTTGAAGTCCAAGGACTGGTGCTTTACCTCCAGTGTGTTGCCAGTGGGTTCTTAGTCCAAAAAGTAGCATGTCTGCTGAGTAGTCAGGGAACAGTCCCTCCCCTTCCACAGGGCCCCAGGACTGACTGTGAAGTATTTCCAAAAGCAGGGTCGAACAGCAGAGTAAATCTGGAAAGTCAGTGTAGTGGACTGGATAGGAAATCTTCTAGCAAAGAAGATGACATGGGCAGGGCACTGTTGCATTTTACCAAGTCCCCATTTTCTTAGACTACTGGAGCTACATACATTTCAGAGCGCCTTTTAGGATGTCCTTTGGGCACTCAGGAATGAACTAGATATCACCAGGTCCCAACTTCAGAAAGTGGAGAGGTGTAAAAGTCCTATAGATCTTCCCAGCTCAGCTCTCCTGGAAGCAGTCTGGCTGTTGGGGAGTTAGATAGCCCTTGGGCTAGAAAATGCTGGAGGATAATCAGCCCTTAGTATTTAATGAACTAAAGGGTTGCTATCATCAATGTCACTCTCCTTCCTCTGAAGCATTAGTTTCATGAAAGTCTTCACACAGTTGAAAGACTTAGCTTTTGAGATGAGTCAGTAGGAAAATGATAAAATATAATAAGCGTGCTGGGGGGTGTAGGAAGGGGTAGAAGTAATGTGATAAAATATTTGTCAGAAAGATGATACTCTGAGAAGACCTGTATGGAAACAAGATGACAGAATTATTCCACCCTGAAAGGCTGGTATTTCACAATAAGTGCTGAACTTTTTATACCACTGCAGCACACCATGGCATCTCCATATTTATTAAAAGAAAATGTTAATCCTCCCCTTGAGGTTAATAATTAGGGAGTATCTGTTAAAAGCCAGTAAACAGGCTATGAAGGTCTGCATAAGTTTATGAGGACCCAGATTTCTGCTCAAGCTAAGCAGTAGCCTTACAAGATCCTCTGTTTCAGTACTCTGAAAAATAACGTACCAGTTTCCATCCAGTCTGTAGGGACAGGTACCCCAATTGCAAATGCAGCTGTGGTAACATTTAACAATTCTTAGTTGCAGCATCAAAGGCATTTTCACAGAAAGGGTAAGTGATATTTTGAAGGGTCACCCCAGTCCATGGTATGGCAGAATAAAGTGACCAGGCTTTCAGG
Organism: Haliaeetus leucocephalus; assembly: GCF_000737465.1. Lineage (NCBI taxonomy): Eukaryota > Metazoa > Chordata > Aves > Accipitriformes > Accipitridae > Haliaeetus > Haliaeetus leucocephalus. The sequence continues at coordinate 7,736,300 of NW_010972576.1, read as the reverse complement.
CCCTTGCCTGCTATCCGGTCCTTCAAATAAACCCATTCATGCCATAAGCATGAGCACTGCTAATTGCAAATGTGCTTTCACCTACCTCAGCCAAGGTCTGAATAGACTTGGAAGACCCATACCTGCACATAGTGATTTCAGGTCAGGACTGTTTATCTTGTGCCTGAGAACATAGGGTTCATAGGGCTAAATTCAGCCCCATGTTTTGGGGCTGAGTTTTGGCTGTGTGCTAACGATGTTAGAAATGCACAAGGATGCACTGCAAACTATGACTGAGGAATAAAAGCTGTTCATTCATTTCCTGAGAAGTCAAGCAAGCTCCATCAGGAGATGCAGAGGGAAGATTTAACAAATGGGTATTACAGAAGGATTAACTTCATTAATTTAGCTGCTTGTGCTTTGGCACTTAGGAATTAATCCAGCCTTTATTGATTGTTTAAGTCTTGATTAGCTTGATGCCTAAGAAATGGAAGGGATAAGCAGTTTCCTCCTGCGTATAGCAGGCACAGAAACTTACAGAGAGATGGTCTTCCCTTTGGTGAGGAGAGGGGTCTTTACCTCCTGGCTGGGTTCAGCGTACGCCTCAACTTAAAGGGAACAATTCAAACCTCAAGTCATGGGGCTACTTTACACCATCCACAGTGCAATAAAAACAAATAATATCCTATCATAATGCCCGGGAGCCTTCCTCAGAAATCCTCTTGTATGAAATGGTCTACTTTGAGAGTTGCTTCCAGCTAGACCATGCTTGGCCATTATCATAGAAACATGTGCAGTTGATATTGGGAAATAGCAGAACAGTATTTATCCAGTTCAGAAGATGCTCTTAATATGAAGGGCCTCAGGGGAATATTGCTTGGAAAATGTTTTTTCATAATAAAATGACCTATTTTAGAATTACAGTTTTCCATGCTGGAGGAGGCAGGAAGGTGGCAGGAGGCTTGCCAAAGAGATGGGCAATAAACACGCTCACACTTGCTCCCTAACAAGACGATGAGTGGACTGAATGTATTAATAAGATAGCACGCAGCGTTTTTTCAGCTAGGTTCCTGCATGCAGGCTATTTGTATGTGTCTACTACATCCAAATCAACATGCCTGCAGGAATGTGAGCAGACATTCTTATCGGCAGCCAACCCAAACATGCAGACGACAGGGAGAGAGCCCACACAATGTCTGAGCCGCTCCTCAAAAAACCTTAGGAGAAGAAAATAAAGTAAAAAGAGGGCAAAGCTAATAATAGTTTTGTTAAGTATCTACCAAGAAAGCAAGCTTCAATTACATTACACTTCTAATACTATGATCCCAAGCAGTGAGCTGTGTAACAAGTGTTATTTGCTGTTACTCATCAGTTCCGTCTGTACAGATGCTCCAAGACAACCCACATGTTGTTTCTTCTCCAGTAGCAGAGCCTGCCGTCTAGTGACTAATGAATCCCACCTACTCAGCCTCAGTTTGTCTCACATTTTGTCTGTTGAAACCTTTTGTCTTTTTCAACGTGATTTATAATCTAACTTCAGCAATCAAATTAGTCTTTAACCACCACATGAGTTCAACTAGTTGGCAATCAAAGCCACACCTGCTGTTGTAAAATCACATCAGAGACAGTAGCTAACATGCTACTCAGAAAAAAAAAACTTAATTAGATGGATGAAATTTGACCTCGCAGTTAAAGGCTGTAATTCCTTTGATGCAAACCCCATTAATGGAGCTGCTGTAGTTTATATGAGGTATAAATTTGGCCTTTTACCAGAGGTACCTAACCAGAGATATTAAATTGATATGAAATTATTCCAAACGCCATAGTTGCCATTCTGACATGAAGCCAAACACCACCATCCTTTCAGTCATCCTATCTTAGGCAGCTGATTCAGAATGAATTTAGGGCAGATGAGGTAGAGATGAATGGACAGAATATATAGCTGTGGTACTTCAGCCAGCCAGTAGCATGCCCTTTTAAACCTTTGTCTGCTACAGTCTTTAGTGATGGTCTTGAAATACTCCTGGCTTGTGCAGAGCAATGTTGCCACCCTAAACAGCAGATAACGATGATAATGAAGTCCCAAGAGTTAAAAGTTTTATTGTACCAGGGCTTCTGAAAATCCAGAACCCATCACCAATGTGCTTTGCATGGGTTCAGTGCACTGTGCAGAAGGTTTCAAGCCCAAAGTTTTCTATGCAATGGTTTGTTGCAATAGCTTCTTATCATTGAATTTAAGAAAGACCAGAGTGGTAGAAAATTTGCAGAGAAAAAGACACTGAATAGGTCTTGTCACAAGCTTCTCGGTTCTGTGTCTGGCTGCAGAAAGAAGCTTTCTAATCACTTTTATGCAGTCTTCCTGATGCTTCTTTGAACCTTTTTCTGAGTGGTTAATGATTCAACTTCTCACATCTTGAATGGCAAAAGCAGTGTAAAAGTACTTGTTTTCTAGCAGACCATAATGGCAGCTCTTGCTAAGCTTTTGCTCAGTGGAGTTAAAGACTCAGTTAAATGTGTTTTAGGGTGGACCCATTAGCTTAGTTTTGGAGAGCATTTTGAAGAAGAAATGTGCATGAAACTATATATTACCCCTTGAATTAATGCAGTATTCTTCCATCTCTCCTTCCCCCTCTTGAAGGCTGACTTTGTGTGTTGTGTGTGGAATTTCATCCATGGGGTCCCGAGCTGAGCTCCATGACCAGAATATAACTGGGATAAATCTCCTGTAGTCACCTAGTCTTGATTTGAAATTCTTCACTGCTGACAGTTGAAATAGTTAATCAGTCGTATACACTTAATGACTAATTCTCCCTTTCTTGAAAGAGTTAAGCCTATTTGCTTTCCTTTTTTTGCTTCTTCTGTTCCTATACACAGAAAAATACTATCTGTATAGTCAGAAAGCAGCTTTTTCAATAGTGTTTGCTGTTAGTCACGCATTGGAAAAAAGAGACTTAACTGATTACAAAAAAAGTCAGGAAATGGGAAAAAATAGTCATCAGAGGCTTAGAAAGACAGAGCAATGCTTACAAAGTGCAAGCTGAGCATACAGCGGGAGGTAGCAAGAGGTATGAACATGGTCACCACCACAAATATGTCTTTCAAAATGATGCTATACCATGGTGCAAAACATGATTTTAAAACATCCATTTCTTATGAACAGTTTCCTGTCCTTGAGCTATATGAAGCTGTGAAATGGTCTGGCAAGGAGCACGGAGTAAGAGACAGATGGGGAATCAGTGCTGGAAGAGCGTTCAAGCCTAGGTCCAGGAGGCAGAGGGCCAACAAATTTCTGTATCACATGGACCAACCAACTTGCTTTCTCCTCTATGTCCTCTTTTTTTCTGCAAGAGCAGCTCTCCCCTTCACCTCTTACCTCCTCCTACCTTCTTACCTGGCCAGAATTCACTCAGCTGTTGTAGAGAGAGGTCAGCCTCATAAATGGAATCAAGTCATTGAGGCCACATGGGAGAAGGCTGGTGTTTCCAGGATCAGCATTTAGACTCATTCTCTAGTTTTGTGGGAGACACTTAGGGCTGAGGCATGCTAACCTTGAAATTCAACAGCTGAGAAACTCGATCTAGTTGCTGCCCAGAGAAAAGAGCAGGGGGCTAACAAATTCCCATGCGTTGTGGCGTTTCCCTTAAAAAAAGTGTGTGGTAAAGCCCACACACACTAGGGGAAAGGAACATGTTTTCTATCCTCTTGGAAAAGTAAAAGAGTGAGAGTTTTGAAGTGGTTATAGGGGGGTTTCCAGCCCATCTGCAGTGCTAACCAAACATCTGTCTCTCTCGAACCACCTCCTGTGGCAGTCCACCTTTGAAAAATGTTTTTCTCCTGTTGACTTGGGGTAGAACAAACCCAACAGTTTTTCTGTGGCTGCCCACACCTGTGGTTTAGAGTTGTTAATAAATAGATGAGAGAGCAGAGCGAACAGAGCAGAGGTAGTGATGATCAAGCTATAGTAATTACCTGGACTGTACTGACCAGCAGCTGAGCAGGGATGGAGCGAAAGGTACAGGCTCCTCACCTCAGTGACAGCCAAGCTTCTTGGAGAGGGGCCTGAGGTTTTCATAATATGGTTATACAAGAAATACCTGATTAATTGTTCTTAGTTTCCTAGCTCTATAGCCTGGACTTATTTGATCTTCTGACCCAATCTGCCTCTCTGTCCACATACTTCTTCCATTCGTTCTTGGTCTTCTCTGAGTCCCCTTGCTGAAGCACACAGGCTACGGATTTATAGGAAGGGTTATTCAGAACAAATTGCCAGCCTTGCTCTCTGCAAAAGAAGCAGCTCACCTGTAGGAAGAAAAAAAGATAATCGAGTAGAGTCACTTGCTCAGTACCTCATTGCCTGCTACCCTGTTCACACTGGGTGTCCTCTTCTCTGTTGTCAAATGTTCATATCCCATCCAATCCCATGCCCTGCCTAAGCTTTCTGAAGAGCAAGAGCATTAACAGAGCCTTTTCCGAAAGTGCTTACCTGCTTGTATGAACACTTACAGCTCTGCAGTGGTTGCAAGTATGTTTCTTGGGTGGATGGCCTTCCTAGTCAGTAACATCCTTTGCTTGTTCAGCTTTAAGGTGGTGCTTTGGGGGTTTAGTAGCTTTGGGGCTTTTTTCTTCACAAATGCTGGCAGCAGCATATTCGGTACACTTGTTTGGTTTTCTAGCTTGTGCTTTAACAGAGGTACCAGGCTGCTTTGCCTCTTTATAGATTCAGGACCTGCTGTATGGCAGTAATCCAGCAAGGGGAGACACCCCTTTGAATATTTTTTGGTAACGTTTCAGAGATGGATCTCTAAAGCCAGATTCCTACACTTGTGATTGCAAGGAGTCTTTAGTAGTAGATGATGAGATGTAGGAGAAAGGTGTTCTGCATTTAAATCACAGGCATTAGACACTGACTGTTGCATAGTTTTCTCTGTGATCTTCAGCTGTGTTAGCTTCTAAAGAAGAGGCAGAAAAAGTACCAGTTGCTACCTCTGCTCTGTACCTTGCCTGCTTAAGCTATGAATGTTTGGTATATCTATGCTCACACGTAGCATCCAGCAAAATGGCAGAATATGTTAGGGCCTTCTGGCATTTCTTGGATAAGAACAGGAACAAAAGAAATTGTATTTTCAAAAATATTGAGCAACTTTTGATTCCCACTGGCTTTACTGGTAATTCTGATTATTCAGCACTTTTGAGAATCAAACTTCTTTGATTTCAGCACCTAGCTTTAATCACCCAGATTAGGCTAGATGACTATCTTTATGTTAGCATATATCAAGTTTTATGTGCATATGTATGTCTGTCTGCAATCACATATGTATGCATAGTTTGTGGTAATAAAAACTGTATCCATATATAGGATGTCAATAAATGTGGTAGGAAGCCTACTGTGCATCCACAGCTGTCAGATGGCAGGTTGAAGTATCTAGTGCTTATCTTCAAGAAGGTCCTGTGTGGAAAAAAAACCATCTTGTCTGGATTTTCATACTGGCTCTAAGGTTGCCATGTGTTTTCTTGCTTCTTCAAGTATGCCTTTGTGCATAAGACATCTATGTTCAATGTGAGTCCAGTAATTAAGCCCTAAGCTGTGAATGATCCTTTTTCACACCCTGCCAGCTTCCACTCCAGCTGTCTCAGAAACAAGGACAAAGCTATCGCACAGCCCCGCTCGCCTACAGCTGTGCTCTAGCAAGGTACAGCCTGACCTCAGCTCACTTCTAAGCTTTGCAGGTTAAATATGCTGGCAGCTTGAGCAAGGGCAGCTAAAACTGCTCCAAAGAGGAGTAAAAAGGAACGCAGCTTGATGTGAGGAGCTGGGCATTAGGTGATAAACTCAGTAATTGCTTGAGGCTGCCACATCTCCTTTTTTTTTTTTTTTGTTGATTGTGGGGGGGGGGGGCACGTTTTGCTTTTGTACCGGGAAGCAGCTGCCTGTAGCTTGAGAAACTTGTAGTTTCACCATATGTGAAGGTGAGCTGGAGGGATAGCTGCCACGGTCAGCACCAGTCACGCTGCCTGTGGGGCTGTCTGGTTTGGGCTTGGCCAGGTGGTCAAAGCAGCCAGCTTCAGTCAAGCTGAGACTTTGTTAAACCCAGATGTAATATATCTTGTTTCAGCTGTCATTTTAATTAATGCTAATTATAATCATTAACCAATTAGGCAATCATCCTGAGGGACAGTGATTCGAGTCAAAGTTAATGCCTTCTACCAGTGCCTCCATCACAGTGTGAGTTGCTTCAGTCACCTGATAAATGGAAACATGCCTGGCTTAAATGCAGAAGAAATGAGAAGAGGTATGCGCAGTATTAGGCTCAGTGTAAACCTGGAACTCTAGCTCTGGAACATCTCAGCCCTTGACAGGAGTGGGGATGTCACATTAGCTGGTGTAAGCCATCGTGGCCTTGCAGAGGGTCTAGGGCATGGACCATACGTCTAGTATGGATAAGGCAGAGGTCCAGAGTATGGATACAGCTGTGCCGTATCGCAACAGGCAAAGCTTTGGCTTATGATGATGCCAGTAATTGATTCCCAATATTATTATTAGCTTTGAAAGGGTTTACAAAATAAGATATGCTGGATCTCAGTTTCCAGCATGTTTTATTGAACTAGTTTCCAGATTTTGCATTACTATCTCTTAAATATTTGCTATCTTGAGGAAGTATTTCTGGGTTTAGTTCAGTTCTAACACCAAATAAGGATTTGTCTTATGAGTATTGTGATTTTTAAGAATTCAGAAGCAGAGAATGTAATTATTCTTAAGCCTATGAAAATCCACATTTAAAACATAGTATAAAAAGCTGCAGGCTGTTGGGTACCTTAGTTCCCCCTTGTTGGGGCTCGAAGGATGGAAGCACATTGAATCTAAGGATAAAAATACATGTTTTGAACAAGCCATTGTTAGGAGACAATTCTAATAGAAGGGAGGATGGTTCCTGCAACTGTTAGCGTGAGAGATTTTTACACCCCTGGGCTGCCTGCAAGGGCAATTCTGAAAAGCTATTACCATCAGACACCTGTGGGATAGACTGCAAATAACAAGTTGTTTGTAAAACAAGCTGTCATACAGCACAGCTGTTGGTGTTTTTCTTTGCTGCAGGAAGGCAGAGGTGTTGAGAGAGTGACTTGGTGACTGAGTTGGCTTCTTCAGCCAGGGAAAGCACTGAAGTCCCTTTGTTCAAGCACATCCACGTGGTGGATGGAGATGACTTATGAGCCTCTCTTTGTCCTGAGGAGCTCTCTGACTATATAGGGAATTTCAGCACTCAAACTTAGTGAAGTAAGGTTTGGGGGTTGATTTTTACCAATGCTGAGTTGGTATAGGTGCCAATACCTCCTTTTTCTCAAGCCAAGAGCCAGAACAATAAGTTTCTCTCAGTTTTACCTGATCAGATCTGCCACGGGGGCAGTTGCTGTCACCTGGGAGGTTTCTCAGATGTGTCTTTCAACACCTTCTGTCAGCTCTGGGTGGAGACTGAAGAAGACACAGTGTAGTTTATAGGTGTAATATTTTACCAACGTGTTCCTATCTAGCATTTGCCTTCATTAGGTCAAGTGGCTGGAAGCCATCACATGACTGCAGTGCTGTGTACATGGTTAGGCTGTTCTGTTGTTTCTGGATATAAAGAACGATGGTGTGACTGATTAGCTGCAGTACATGACAAGTGTTATTTTTCCTGGCTTTGCATGGTGCCATTTAGGATGTGTCATCCTGTCCCTGCTTCGTTAGCACATCCTGCTTTCCCCATGTCCCACGTGCAGTACCTCATCAGTTGAGAAAAAAAAAAATAACAAATGAGATGCTGGTCTCTGGTTTGGTCCAATTCCACCAGGGTCAATGTTCAACAAAATAAAGCATATAGCCTCAAGTAAAGAAAAAGAAGAGTCTGAGACTGAGATGACAGCTTTTCATGTAACAGTCGCACCGAAGTCGTATCGTGAGAAGTCATATCGTAAGCTCATGTGACTGAGGTGAGCAGGTTAGAGTCCTTAGCTGGATGTACGGGTTTGAGTCATTGCCCTCAAAAGAGCATTTAGGGGGTTGGTAGAGATACCACTGAATTGCTCTGATTTTATCTCTGAACACAGAAGGCCTCCAACCTGCAGCCATTTGGTTTCCTGCAGAGCCTCAATACATCAGACAAAGTGGCCCAGCACACGATGCTTCCTCTCGTGGGTTTTTTGAGGTGTTTAGCAGGAGGCAGTTTACTAAGGAGATTATTGTGTTCTTTTTACTGCTCTTATTGTCAATGACAGGCAGCAGCAAAGCAAAGTGAGAACGTGAAGAAACAGGAAGCAACTGCTGAGGTGGTGGCAGGAAGAAGGCAAGATATTTTTAACCATTTTTTTTAATTTAAAAAAAAAGCCCCAGTGATAGCTGTTTCAGCTGCAAGCCTCTTTATTCACATTAGTTGTGTTTCTGATAGCTAGGAGGCAACAGCAGACACGGTGAGATCATCATTATGCCTTTCTTAGGTTAATCACATGTTACGGCAAATTTCTGTTACAATAATGACTGGTTAGGCTCTGCATTCTTCTTCTCTAATTACATGCCATTTGGAGTAGTTCTTTTCCGTTAGGATAACACCTGTAAACAGCAATGGGTTTGTCCTTTGCCAGGTGCCTGTTATGTATAGATCTATTCCCTTCTCTAATACTGAGCCCAGCATCTTCATTAAAATAATATGATATATGAGGAGAACTTAATTTTTCAGCTGGTGCATGAGAGTTAAACATTATCATTGGGTTTTACCTTATGCAAAAGACATTCCACCTGTCAGCTCTTTCAAGGCAAAATTTCCTTACTTGCAAGGCTGGTTAAAAAAAAAAGTGCTGCCACAATACACTTCTCTGGGCACCACTAACATGGTTACTCAGCTGCAAATCGGGCCTAATTATCAAGGGTGCTACCAGCACTACTGGGGCTGCTTCGGTCACGTGATTAGTGTTTGCATTTAGTGCACTGGGGAATGTTCTTAAGGAGAAGGTCATCACAAAATTCGGGAAATTTGCTTTTGAGGATATGAAAGCATGTTAGAAGTAGATAACATCCTTTGTCCCAAAGAGCCACCCTTTCCAAGATGCACCTACTCAGCAGTAGTTGTGTTTTCCTGACCACACAAAATGTGATTTTGGTTTTGATACAGCTGTCACGAGGTGGATGTCCAAATAAACCTCACCATCCTGATTTCTGCAAGTTGTCTGGGAGTCTTAGCAGAGAAAGCAAGAATTGCATGGGCACTAAGCCAGTGTTATGCTTTCACCCCTAAAGACGATCACTCTGCTTTATAATGAAGTCACGTTGGCATTGCTGTGTAGGAAAAAGGTATTTATTGTTGGCTATTGTTAAACTGCTCTCTTGAAAAACGGCTTTTGTTTGTCAGCTGTCAATGTTCAGATGCATTCAGTTGCATGCAATGCATTAATGAGGGGTTAGATTTCACAGTCCTTTTATCAGACAGATGATAGCGGGATAGATAAGGAATTAAATTCCCACTTGCTTGACAGGCAATTCCATTGCTTTGAGCATCAAACATTAAAGTGGTGTTTGAAAGGTCCGTATGACCCTCCATATGACCCACATCCCTCAAACACCACTTCTTGGTTTTACTCAATAAGATGAAGAAAAATAATGTGGCAGTGAGCTATGTGAAATACTCACCTGCCTGATGCGGACAGCAGGTTGCTGGTTTCCTCTCACGTGCACGTGTCAGGAGCATGCGCACAGACATCCCTCCTGAAACGTGGCTTACCCTTGAAGTCAGGCTGCATTTCCTTAAAAGTGACTTCCAGTGTCAGGTACTGAAATTTAAAAAAATGTGTTGATAAATAATGAGGCTAAACATAATAACATGCAATTAAAAAAAAAAAAAAAAAAAAAAAAGAAGAAAGAAAAAAAATAGAAGGAAAATATATATCCCTGCGGGTTTTATTCACATGTCACATCCCCTCTAGGGTGGCCCAGGATATGAGGTGGGAATGTCACTGCAGCTTATGCAGCTCTTACAGCTGGCTGCTGGTCGGTGTAGTTGTTGTTTGATTTGGCTGTTTTCATAAAGCCATTTATCCTTCCCTTTCACCTCGGAGGAGAAAGGCTGATGGGCTCTTGGCAGTGTTCAGCAGGGACTTTCGCATACTTACATGCCTGTCCAAAGCAAGCCTTTTTAGCGGGTGCTGTAACCCTGGGAGGAGGCGTGCAAAGAGAGAGCCTGTCTTTGCAGCCCCGTGCTGCTGCCCAAGACCCCTCTCTGCCAGCAGGGAGGATGCTCGGGAGCACAGCAGAGCATGACCTGAGTGGGAAAGCAGAGGCAGAGGAGGGGATGGCGTGGGGAGAAAGGTGTGGAGGTGGTGCATGTTCAGGCTGCCACCCAGCCCTCCTGCGTTTCCTTCCTGTGCCACCCCCTCTGACTGTGCATGGGGCTCTTTTGAGAGATTCTGGAGGCTGCAATTATGGGAGGATCTCAGCTTCCCACAGCTTTTAATCTGTGAGGTGAGCTCTGAAGGCTCAAAAGTTCAAGGGCAACAGATGATGCCACAATTCTTAATTTAAATGAGGATTTTCAATCTCCTTTCCAAACATTGATTTCTGGCAATCTTGTTGAGACTATAGTTTCTACCACTTTTAAATAGTCTTTTTCCCTGCTTTAAAGCATTGGAGTGCAAAGCAACCTCATTTTCCTTCTGGAAACCTGAAAGAGTTTTGCAAAATCGGGATGCACCCGTAAATCCATAACCGTTTGGTCCTTACTCCCACAAAAACAAGCTGCTCTTGCAGCAGTTCCACAGCACATGCCAGCCTGCTGCCTTTGGCCGTGGCCAGAGGACAGTGACCTCTTCAGCAGAGCCAGCCCAGCTTTGGTGCTGGGGAACCTCTGAGTGCAAGTCACTGGTGTGACTGCGGTAGCTGTACACATCAAGGTACAGAAGAGGGTAATGTGATCTCTTCTGATACAATGACTTGCTGGCAGAGATTAAAAGCAAAATGCAACCAGGAGCAAAGTTTGCATGCATGCAGAAGATTTACATCGTGGCATTGCTAACAGCACATGGGCTCCCATTGAGGCTCCATGAACAGGCGCCGGAGCTGGACGTGGTGGTTGCTGCTTGTCTTCTGGCTGGGGTGAGAAGGGCACTGCCCACGGGGAACATGCCGTCTCAAAGCAGAGCTGTGGTTGTACTTCCTTTTAGATGGACATCTTTCTAGTTGAAGTGTAACTAATTATTCTGCTGCCAGCAGGATAGTAGAGCTGAATCAGGCTTGGTCCCCACACAGTTTTTATTTATCTGTGGTTATGGGCCTGCCTATTAAAAGCCTGTTGCAGATATTCCCACACATCTGTTCCTGGGCGACTGCTGAGGTGCACATGTGTCTCTGGACCATTTTGAAGTGTTGAGGTGAGGTTCTGCTCAAGCTCACAAACCCAGACTCTCAGAGGAGCCTGTCAGCACCATCCTGCACTCAGGCAGCCATGGGACTTGGACTTGTTTGCACCCTTCAGCTTGAAGTTGGAGCAGAGGTGTACCCCAAATCTGGTTCAGCCCTACCTGGTTGCATTCTTTTTGTACCAGTCTAAAGCTGCTTAGGCCAGTACTGAATTTTCTGGCAATCCTGAGGTCATGCTAGGGGTGGAGTGACTGATGCTTGCTTCTAAACTGGGATAAACGCTGCACTACCAGAATTATATAGATGATCCCTTGCGCTCACTGCTAAGTACTTAAGAGTATTGAAGAGAGATCCAGTCTCTTCTGCAGCCTGCCAGGCACCGCGCTTTCTGGACTCCCAAGAATTCAGCAAGAGTCTAGGGAGCACAGAGAGCGTAGGTTTAAAGAGAACATGTGCAAGAGCTACCTGCAGAAACAAAATCCGGCGAAGCTATCTGCATGCTGCAGTGAGAAAATACTGTAAATATTAGATTTAAAAATTTATTTAAAATTAATCAGAATTGCTTTTGCATCTAGTTGAGTAGACTATATCATTTGCAGTAAGGTTACTGTGGCCTCTTGGAAGGGTGTACTTAAGGTTTGTCAAAAGCTCAGCAAAATGAAGGAAGATGCAAAGCAGTTTGCTTTGCTTTGGATTAGGCCCAGAGGCCACTGTGCCATTTGGTAGGACTGGCTTAACCCATATTCTCATCTGCAGGTTGTGGGCAGCAGGTTAAGATGAGCTTTGTCCTTCTAAAGTGGAGGTGGAGCTCCCCTGCTCTGCACTTTGCAGAGCTAAAGCCTATACCTGGCAGAGAGATGCAAGATGAGAGGAGTCAACAACCAGAAAAATATATTTCTTCAGCTTGTACAAAATATTGCTAGATAAATCTTCAGTAGCTGTCAGGCTGATTGGCAGCCATCTCTTTTTGGCAAAAAAATGGCAGTGCATCTTGCCCTTGATTTTTCACCCAATTTTCCTTGGTTTATTACCATTACAAAACAATGACAAGCAGAGGCTGATATTTTTCTTAAGTACTTACCCTCTGTTTTTCCTTTTGGACTCATTTCCCATTTTTCCCTCCGCTTTTCCATTTTTCAGCATCGTGTCTTGACACCTGTGCAAGCAGAGCTGCTAGGCGCTGTGGGCTGTGTCTCAGCATCCAAGAGGAAGAGCTGCGAGGTCCAGTGAGGAGCCAGGCTGTGCCCGGAGAACCCTGGCAGGAGCTGGGTTTTCCTTGGGGCTGTTCATGCGGTCCCCTTGGTAGTTTCAGCTGATTTAGTATTGTGGTGTGCGTCACAGGTGGCTAAAAAGTGCTTCTAGTACGGGTGCTGGGAACGGTTTTAGGAGGGGCTCTGGGGTTTTGTTCGGTGGTGTTTGCTTTAATACTAAAATGAGCGGCCTAGACTTCCAGTGAGCAGGCTTTTACAAATAAAAGTCCTTTTCTCATGGGGCATGCATGTGTGCGTTGCCACAGCATTTTGTATAGGCCAAATATGCAAAGGGGTTTCATAAATAGATGTGCATTCATTTCCAAAGGTGATTAAAGTGTCTCCTTCAATTCATAAAATCCTTATACTCCTGATGGCCAGCAGCAGGAAAGGCGTACCAGAGGTCCATGTCTGGGTGTGTGCTAGGACTTCAGGCTGGCCAGAGCCTTCAAGTAGATCTAACGTTTTTCTAAAGCAAACGTCCCTATCCCCAAAAATAACAAGAATAATTGAAAAGCTTTTCAAATAAACCCCGCACACCTAGAGATAAAAAGTCACAAATGAGAAATGTAATTTTTAATATATTGAAAAATAAAAATAAACAGGTAAGATAACAAGTTCTTGTAGGCAGGCCCTTGCTCCTAGGCAGGGTTGCAGCCGGCACAGGGGCTCCTGAGCTGCATGAGACTGCCTGGTCCTCTCCAGTCCCCACGAGATTCCTCCTGTCACCCTTGGTGCCTGGCTGGATGCTCCCTGCAGGGGCTGCCCCGTCCCAGCTCCTTCTCAGCTTCCTCTCCAGCATTTGTTCCATGGCCCATCGAGCTGAGATGTCTTCCCTTCTCCTCCTAGAGGAGTATGACTGACCCAGCCAGCCATGTAAGGGGACAGAATAGCGAATGCACAAAGAAGACATGTACCATCTATCACATCTTACCCTGTTTCTGTCCTCAGGGCAGTTGTGAGAGAGCCAAACAAGGCTTTGGGTGTGAACTAGTATGACCTTCCTATAGTTATACTGTTGAGCGGGCCCATGACAGCTAGCCCTGAACCCAGATGCTGCAACAAAAGTGCTCAGATACCATGATGATGGGCTCAGCTGATGAGCAGAGTCGAGGTAAGTTGTAGTTTAAGGCAGCAGAAAAGCATCAAGAAGCAACAGGAAAAGGTGAATAGCGAAAAAGGGCAGAAAACACCTTATTGCACTGAAAGGAGTCTAGCAATAGGCTGTTGTCCATCTGGTCTGAGTAAAGTCATATCGGTTCAATGGACAGTGAGGGACTAAAGAGGTATTTTGCAGTATCTGCTGAAGTGTTACAGCAGTTCTGCTAACTGAATCAGCAGAGGCCAGTAAAAAGCAAACCACCGCATGCATTCCCTCGCTTTGCATAACATCTGCACAGAGGGTGCTGCAGCCCCATGGCGTTGAACTTGTTGCTTCTGCCATCCACCTCCCCGTCTGTCTCTGGCCTGGGTTCCTGCGGTGTCTGCAGGTGCAGCCTGCAAAAACGCATGCGGTCCCCAGGTGTAGAAGGGGAATTGGGACTTCGTGCACTTTGTCCTTGCAATGCCAACCCCATCTTTTATGGGAACTGCGTGTATGCAGGGTATCTGGTTGCATCCCCTGTCACTTCTTGCTTCCCCGTGATTGTAGCATAAGAGTCTGTCTCCTGTCAGCATCCCAAAGCACGCTGAAAGATGGGAGCTGTGTATCTTCTCTCTTACCGCTTCGGGCAACCTCTTTTGTATTTTAATGAATGTCCTTGGTTTGTGCTGTCTGTCATTTGTTGTGCCAGTGTTTGGTCCCACAGATAACTAGGAGAAAATAACCCATGAAGTAAAATTTTCACAAACAAACAGAATAACAAACACCTTTTGATGCTAAGAAGAGGAAGTCACAGCATTTACAGAGAACAGCAACTTAAGGAGCTGGAAAAAAAAAACCACTGGTGCAGAATTAGAAGGATGCAAGTGCATGTGTATGTTTAAAATTTAAAGAAATGTGTTTTGTTTTCTGTATATTCAGTGGTCTAATATGAGTTAGAGTGTGCCATTGTCTTTTCCTCAGGACAAGAAATGAGAAGGGAGGCTGAATTCCTGCTTCAGCAGATATTTATCTGTGTCCTTAACCCATGCGGTTGTATGATGATTTTTGTGATGATCTGAGAAATCATATGATGAGATTAGAACTTTTAAGAGCAAATATTCAGTTCTTCCATTTGTAGAGACAAGGGTGAAGAGAAGGCTCAAGGAATGGAAAGCTGATGAGAATCCAGAATTGGGGAGGGTGTGCTTGATTAGTTTGGGAGCTGCTTTTTAATTGGTTTTCATTTTTTGGTTTTTAAATTCTTTTTAAAATTGAGGTTAGGTGGAGATGCTGGCAGTCTTATTTGTGCTTTTGCAGATTTTCAGATTTTTCAAGAGGGAATGGGAGGCAGAATCTTATGCTGGAATTTCCTGGAAATTTCTTTTTTTGTTTTATTAAATGTGCAGATCTTCTGGTTTTGTTGACATTCTCATAAGCAGCAAGTGGGAAATTTGTAGTGTTGTCTTATTGGGGGATGGGTGTTACTTAAATAAGTAGGAGTTTCTTTACATTGTCAGCATTGAGTTTCCTGTGAGGTTTGTTTGTTTGGGGGGGGGGGGGGGGGGGGGGGTGTTAAAGCACTTAAAGAAGACCTACTCAGTGACAAGAGTCCATGAAGGTCTACTGGCCATGCAGGGACCCTCCCAGACCATAGAAGCCAAACATAGACTTTGTCACAGTTAGAACCTTCTTGTTGCAAAGGTCTAGAAAAATTCTGTGTTGAGATGAGATTGACACAGTCAGGCAGGCTAATTTAGTCTGAAAGAATAAGGTGAAGGAGAACTGTGCTGGCGTAGAAAAGCTGTTCTTATTACTAAAAATTGATTTTGACCTTTGTGGAGATACTAATTTCACCTCCTGATAAAAGAAAATTTTGGATGCTTGCTCCAGGTCAGGCATACAACACTTGAAAAATTCATCAGTGATCTCGATTTGTTTTCACATGTTTTTTGGCCTCCTACTGAGTTTTGTATGTCTGTTTCTTCTAGGTGTTTGCTTGCAGTTGGCGTTGCTTGTTGGTTTGAATCCTCGCTGCCTTGGCAGTTGAATAGTGTTGCCCACAGGTCCCAGCGTTGTTCTTCACTCCTATATAACAGGAATCCAATAATAAAAATGAGACAATAATCATAAATAAGACTGCAATAATAAGATGCCTTTCCAATTCTGTAATTAGTTGCCTTTGCTTGCTTTTCTGTTGCGTAAGACTTATGTTTCCTTCTGATTTTTATTAATTCTTAAGAAAGAGCATTGTCAAAAATTACCGCGTTTATTTAGACTACTACAGCGCCTTTGGCTCCTGTCATTAGGATAGCTTAGGGAAGAGTCTAACAAGAAAATAGCTCCCATGAGTTTGATGACGCAGTCTTTGTAAAAACCTTATTCTCATAAACTAACTTCTTTTCACAGTTATCCCAGGCAGTAGAATGACCCATCCCCCCAACCCATGTTCAAGGGTCAAGAGAAATGTCTGGGTTATGCTGTGTTGTTCCACATCAGAGAATAGGTCCACATGGGGTTTTTGGGGCAGAATTTCCTCTGTCAGCATTATACATTGAGAGCTTGGTAGCAGAATCACTTTTAATTAGCACATGTGGCAGTCGTTTAAATGTGTGTTTCTAGTGATGCTGGTGAAGAGCCACTAAACAGATGGGAAGAATTCATGTGGGTGTTTAGATCAGAACAATTAGTTGAAAAATTAGGAATCGTTCTTCTGTTGAGTGAGTATGAGTTAAAGACAGTGCTCCGGCATGCAGATTGCCTTTCCCAGGTTTTGTATAGCAAAGAGCCAAACAGATTTGCTCTGCTGTCTTTATTTCTTCTGAAACTGTTTGCCGAGTAGTATGTCTCATCCTAAAAATGGAGGTTGGTTTTGTTCCATTATTTGTTTGGTTGTTCTTAAATAAACTCTGGATCTAAAAAAAAAAAGAAATGTGACCTGCCCAGTTGTATATACTGGTTTGGTTTGCATCGATATTTGAAAAAGGAAATACGAGAGTAACAGAGTTTAGACAGATGCCCAAAGCCATCTGCCTCTCTCCTCGCGGTCATTAGACATTCATAATACAACAGCGTGAACATGGAACGGCCCTCCTTTCCTTCAGGACTACATTGGCTGGCTTTAAAGTGAGCAGTAAATGAAGTGAAGACATCTTGTAGGCAGACACAAACTTCCACCAGTTTTCAGTCTGATTTACATAAACTCAGTACTTCTCAAAAAGCTTAGCAATCGTTAGCTTTGCTAGAAAGCCATTTTGGAATGATGCAGGGTTGCTATCACAGATTGCAGCTAAGAAACTTGGGATCCTTGAGGGGCAGGATTACAGTTTCCCAGGGCTGGCTTAATCCAGCAGACTGTATATGTGTGGTTGGACAGAGCCCAAAGAGATAGTATAAAAATAATAAATTATTATTATCTGGAAGACATAAAGCTTAATAAATAAGTAATAAGTCGCAGCATTTTCCTTTTCTTAGAAGAATAGACTGGCTGTATTTGTTTTAATTTTCCTTTCATTGAGCACTTGCCTCTTGTTGCTCTAAGTACCTAAGGTGCTGAAATTTAGGATTAATTTTACAGAAACTAAGGAAGCTATACTGCTGCCCTTCAGGCTGAGAGAGAGAAGGAGAGTAGGGATGTTTTCTGGAAGGGGCTTCTGTGGACTTTGCTAGTGGGTAGGGAGGGCCTGGAAAAGCTGCACAGCTCCTTCCAGCAGCGTCTCCCAAGTGATGTAGTAAAGGAGACCCCACTGTGTACCTGCAGAGACATGGGCACACAGAGGTACGGTAATTTTCCCAGCATCAGCTCTCTGGTTAACATAAAACTAAATGTTCAGGGTGTCTCCCAAGTCCCATACCCATGCTTTGCTGGCAGCATAAGCTGGGGAAGATCTTTTAAACAGGCATAGGTAGCCTGCAATTTAAAAGAAGGCTGGGATGGGATTTTATCACTGGCCACCACCACTCTGCTGACACTGACAGGGATCCAGCCCTTGACCTCTAGCAGGGTGCAAGTTGGGCAGTGCAAAGTCCTTCTGAAAGTCCAGCCAACAAGCACATTTGGAGATCACCTCCTGTTTGAAGCAATGGTTTCTCTGCAGTCCTGGCCAGATTTCAGCCTGGATAACTCTGCTCCACCTGTTTAAAATCCTTCCCCAGTGTTTCACTGGGCATGGGCCCCTCCTGTTCTGCAGTGCTGCAACATTCCCCTTCCAGTTTTATACCACCTGCTCATAAATTGATTTCTAGATCCTCTGTGCCTCCAGTTATTAATCAAGCTGGATTGCTTGTAATTATTTCAAAGGATCTAAATGTGAAAACAGTAAGTATGTGCACAGCCTCAGTGCTGTACGGTGCAGTAGCTTCTCTTGGTGTTTATCTGCACCACCCAGCAGGTCATCGTACCTCCGTATTCCTTTTACCAGTGAGGTTTGGGTTCATCCACATTAGTCTGAACTGACCTGTTGCCCCCTGTGAGCACGTCCTTTTTGGTAGTGGAATTAGAGAAGGGCTCTCCGTGAGAAAGAGGGGAAACTGGTGCTCAGCGAAGGTGTGGGATCCACTCAGATCACAGGGTGGGTATCGGATCTGCTCTTCACATAGGCACAACAAGCAAGGCAGCACCTTTCCTTCCACAGGTGGCTTGCTAGAGGATTTTATACAGTGAGTTTATTTTGTGACCTCAAACTTCCACACAAAGTTTGCGCCCCTTCCCATTCATCCCTGCTTTCACTTCATATTTCTTTTTTTTTTTTTCCTCCCTCTTGGCATATCATTATGTTTTCATTAATGTATCAACAACAGGGCAACTGTTGTTGCTTTGTCCCTAGTATTGTCTTCTCCATCCAGACCTTGGAATTGGGAGATCCTTGAAATCCATGTCTCTTATGTGACTTTTAGGCAGAATCAGGTGCTTTACTTTCCCCCTTGCCCGCAAGTATTTCTCTCCAAGCTGTAAAATCAATCTGTTCTAGGTACTTTTTTCTTCTTAAATCTGACTGCTACTAACACTGTGTTTCTTTCATTAACAGATTAGCTTTAAAGGAAGCCTGTCGCCAACGGCCTGCCCTGTTGTACCCACTGCGTGGCAAGAAAACTCCGAGGAGAAGCTGAGGGCAAGCTGCATCTCAGAGACGGTCCATGGGGACTGTACCAGATCCTCTGAGATCTGCCAAGCTTTCCCTGGTCGCAGCTTCTGCAGAGGAGGACAACCTGGGAGACCTGCAGTCTGCTAACCGCCAGCCCCAACTACCCAGCGGCAAAAGGGCCAGCAATGGCTTCCTGTGCACACCGTCCGGCTCTGCTGGAGTTCGCTTGTTCGACCTGAAACGCACGCCGGCTGCCAGCACACAGAGCTGTGAGCAATGCCGCAAGGACGATGCTAGCCAGCAGGAAGGCTTTCCTCCCGGGCTCACCAGCAAAGCTGCAGAGGGGCATCCTGCAGCCATAGAGCCTGCTGGTTGCTCCCGGCCAGCGGGCAGCCAGGGACCGGCAGCGCCAGCCCCTGCTGCAGCCGGAGCCCCTTTGGTGGGAGGGGGGCCAGAGATGATGCCAGCCCCCCAGAGCTCCCGGCAGTTTGTGCAAGGCAACCAGGTGAAAAGGAGCTCCCTGACACAAATGGATGACTCTGCCTTGAAACCTCAGGGGAGTGATGATCAGCCGGCACTTGAGGTGTTAAATTATTCTTCCCCAGGCGACCCTATCAGGGGTAATGAGTCCTGTCGTACTTCTCAGGCAAACCTTCTGCAAAGAGGGGAAAAAGACAGGGGAGCAGAAAAAAATGGTTCTGCTGCATGTCAGTCAGCCTCGCCAGCAAGGCACACTGAAGCTGACCTGGGGAGAGACCCACAGACCAGTTTGGAGGTGAAAAGTGGGGCTGCAGACACCGCGCAGTTGCATCCCACAGGCAAAACTGAAGCGGTGCAGAGCAGCGAGGCACCGGCCCAGTCTAGTCACGAGAGTCTGCATCCCATACGCAACACGGACGCCGAGCCGGGGAGTCCAGGCCCCACCCAGGTCTCCAAATTCAGAGAAACGGGTACAATGACGGTTCAGCTGGAGAGCAGCTCTTTAACTCAGGAAGCAGTAAGCAGGACATGGCGAGATGCTGAGGTTCAGGCAGTGGCTACCGTGGAGAGCAAATCAGCCTCCACCAGTCCCAGCATCCTTGCTGCCTTCTTAAAAGGAAATCCTCCTCCAGAGGAGAAGGAAGAACTGCACATAATTTACCAGGGAGGTATGCGGCTGAGCCAGCCTGCACTTACTGACAGTTTATCCTCACAACAAATGTCCCCATGTTCTCCCGGTGTCACGGCAAAATCAACTGTTGTTATGGCTGCGACTGCTTCAGCCCAAACCCAGTCTGTCAAACTGCCTGGGGTCCCATCCGACGTGGTGTCTCCAGCAGCAGCAGATAATGCAAAACCTGTTCTCCCCTCCTCCCTTGCAGCCATTACCTCCCAAGGGACATCTGTGGGTAATGCTGAAATGATCGGTGCAGCCCGTGATGACAAGGATGCTGCTCAGCTGCCGATGGATGCTCCAGTCCCACCAAAGCCCATCCCTGTTGAGCAACTTGCAGTTGACTCGGGTAATCAAACTCCAGCACGGTCTGGGTCTGGCACTGGCGAACCAAGCACCACTTCTGCCACCGCTGTCCCAGGAACCAAGAGCAATGTGCAAGATGTTGTCCATGATGCAGGAAGCAGCCAGTTACCCTTACTCTGTAGCACAGTCAGCGAAGTCAAGCAGAAGGAGGTCCCGGGCAGCTCTGAGCAAAAGCCTGTGCAAAGTAAGGGTGCGAGTCAAGGGGAGGTGATTCCTAATCAGTCTGTGGTAAAACCAAAGGAAGAAAACTCAGTGGTGCTTGATCCTAAAGGAGGGATGAATGTTAGCAGCCAACATGCCGCTGTCCGCATACAGGCCCGCTCGAAGGATGAAAAGGAGAGCAGTGGCCAGGGAGACGCTGGCCAGGCTCAGGCAGCTGGTGGCCAGAGCCTGCAGGCAGGACTGACACCCGAGTTGAGTGCCAGTTCTACACGTCTTGACCCCCCCTTGGAGGTACCAGCAGCTCCCTGGCAGCAAGGCCTCCAGGCCAAGGAGTCCAGACGTGAGCTTCACACAGCAGCTCTTCCCGCTTCAGCTCAGGCCTTGCCGAACCTGGGGGAAAACAAAAAGCAGCCCACCCCAGCCATGGAGGCGAAAGTGCAGGTGAAGCAGTCCAAACACGTCAGGGATGTTGTTTGGGACGAGCAGGGCATGACATGGGAGGTTTACGGTGCTTCCCTCGATCCAGAATCCCTGGGAATTGCCATCCAGAACCACTTACAGAGACAAATACGGGAACACGAGAAACTGATCCGGGCCCAGAACAGTCAGACCCGGAAATCCATTTGCTCGGATACATCCTCAAATAAAAAACTGAAAGGGAGGCAGCACAACATATTCCAGTCCATGCTGCAGAATTTTAGGCGTCCTAATTGCTGCGTCCGACCTGCTCCCTCTTCTGTGTTAGACTGACGTGGTTTGCAGGGGTGCATAGATGTCTGGGGTGGTAGAGAGAATCCCTCCCCCCAAGTCTTGAGTCCTGCTGTTCAGTTGTGTTATTGGGGTTGTGATGCAGCAACAGTGGAAAATTATTCCCCTTTGTTTTCTGAGTAGCCACGCGCTCCATCACGCCGTTGTTATTGCCACAGCTGGTATATTTCCACATTATGCCCCCATCCTGACTACTGTCAGATGAAAAGCTAGGCACTTAGCAAAAGCACAAATTTAAATTGCCACCTTGCTGTGGGGAGAGCAGCACCTTCTGATAAAGCAAGAAGCAGAGAGATTGTCAGAATTATTGTGGGAAGTTATTTGTGTGCATCACGAGATCTTATACAAAGGGGTGGGCTGGGGAAGCTGGGTGGAGTGAAACTAAGGTTCCACAGCTGTAAAGACCTAACACAAGACAACTTTCCTGGTGTGTAAGTTACCCATGCTGAGGCAAGTCCATGAAAAGGCTACAGACATTGATCACTGAGCAGTCTCACTTCTGTTGATACTGTGGGGCACCGTTCTCGTGTGAGCCCCAGAGAGCCAGGCCTTCCCCTCCCATTGAAATGGAGAACCAGGCAAAGAGTGAGGATCAAGGCTGAAGGATTATCTTTTGGAAGAATGGGATTTTGATGGCTAGAAGGGGAGGTGAGAGAGGGATATATTCTGCAGGCTTTTTCTCCCCTGCATCAGTCATGCTTAAGGTATAAGCATGCAATGCACACAGGGCAGACGAGGCACGAGAGAGCATGTCAGTAGATGTACCCGCATCTGACGGGACAATGCCCTCACTCGTGCTGTGGCACTCCAGCCGGGTCTTTCAAAAGCAGCGAGCCGTTCTGGCTCCACAGCCGGCGTGGGCAGCCCCTGCTCCCAGCCTCCCGCAGCACTGAGCACCTCTCCTGTAAATGAGTCTTTAAAGTGATATGGATCTTTCTTCTCTCTCCAGAGATGCACAGTAATGTTTTCCCGCAGGTGCAGGCTATCCTGTGCATCTGGGTCCACGAGCCTACATGTCTAGTGTGTTACACTGGTTATTTTCCTTTTAGGTTCTTAGCCAAATCTAGGGGGTTTTTGCAGTATTTTGGTGCTTTTCTTGCTGCCTTTCATAAACCAAGTAGCATTTATTTAGCCTGTGTGTATTTTGTTTTACCTAATGCTCTCTATATTATAAACCATTATATTGTTAACTTGAAACATTTACTTGACAAAAGTACTGAAAGCTTGAGACAATCTTTGCTGTATTTCTAATGTTAGAAAAGTTGTAGAAACTGCTAATAAAAGGTAGCTTAGTGACTGTTTCTCCAGAAGTGTGATATACAATAATGTCTCAAATGTACGTTGGTCACATTTCTCACCTTAATAATATTTTTCAGCCTGGGAAATATGTTTCCCACTAGCTTTTTATTCTGTCCACTAGAGCTCATGATGGGAGGCTGGGGAACTCCTGCAGTTTGCAGAAAATTTAGTTTTCAATCCTGCAAAGCACTGAGGATTCGGATATTGTGCTCCTACAGAGTACTAGAGTTAAATAGGGGTTGTTTTTATTCCATTAAAGACTTTTCATGAATCACAATGATAATTTATTTCTGTCTCTAGTAACACACACCTGACTTACTCTGTAGATCTTACTCTTAAAACTTACTCTGTAAATCTTACAGTTTTACACAGTGTAAATGAGTCTTAATATCTTTTTTTTTCTTTTTTTTTTTTTTTTTCTGTGAAGCAGACCTGAAGTGGTCCCCTTTTACTTAGGAGGCCAGACTTTTTGAGTATGTGAACTGCCAAACCTTCAAAGCAGCTGGTTAGGGGCAATTTTTCCCCAGCAGAGAGGCAAAATACTGTAAGATGCAATATTTTAACTCAGTTCAGTGAAAGGTGTTGCCCCTAGGCGTAGTACTGAGTTGACTCCTGTTTTTCCTCTGTTATGTATTTGGGGGCTTTATGGCACATCCTTGTTCCATTTCTGTACATTATTTCAAGTCCTCTCTCACTTGATGCTGAACTGCTAATTCTGCAATACTACATTAGAGACTGTCTTCCCGCCTCTCCCTACCAGGAGGAAAGTCTCCTACCTTTTTTCTGTTGGTACTACTGTTTCCATCCCCTTCCTAGCAGTGTCTGAGATGTGAGTTTCATGTGAAATTTTGTGCGGGATTAATATTGGCAGTATCAATAGGTCAGGTTAGTTGACAAGTTCAGTGTCTCTTCCCATGTTGTGTCCATGTCAGCCCTGCAGAGGTTCCTCAAGTTGTCCGCAGTGTTTGCTGTGTCCTGTCCAGGTCCAAGGCTTTGCGCTGCTCCTTTCACCTCCCTTCTACCTCCTCCCTCGCTAGCTGCTGCCACCCAGCCTGTCTTCCTGTGAAATGGTGTCCCTTGGCTCAGCTCACGTCCCTCTGCACTGCCCCCCTTGCTGTAGCACTGTGAGCCAGCTTACTCTGAACTGTCCCTTTACAAATATGCTCAGTCTGAATATATAAATGCATTGTCATATTTTTTTCCAGAGGAGAATAAATGGCTATCACGCATTCACCGATTTCCATGAACTTTATCCTTTAGCTTAAGCTCTCCAAAATATTTCTAGCATATGGGTATGAGTTGCTTTATTGAGACCAAACTGGGCTTAGCAATGAATGAGCAGGGTGCTGAGCCAGCACTGGAATTAATTTTTCTTCATGAGGAATGGGAGATCTCTCCTGGTTCCCTGCAGCTGCTTCCAGCTGTGAGTGTTCACTACCCACACCTCCCTCCCCACCCCAAACAACATTTCTTCCAGGAAAATTTCATCAATACATATGTACCACAAAATGCCGATGGGCAAGTTACTAAGTGGATGCATCGGAACAACTGCATGGGTATAACTGGAAAAACCATAGTGGTCAGCAGAGCACTGTGCTTTTGTATTTTGGGAAATACAAGTGCAAAGACAAACTGCAAAATGTCTGTGAAGCTGTCTGGTGGGCACAGAAGTCCTGCAGGCATGTGTTTGAAGCCAAGCAATAACATGTCAAAAACCAACACACAAAAATGAGTCAATAATCACAAGCATACCTCATGGAAAATATTTTAGGTTTTCACTTTGTCTTGCTAGGGCAGACTGTAGGCAACCTGCTAGTTTAATGCTGGTAATTTATGCCGTCTCCTGCGTACAATGTGTAGATGACAATGTGAATCCTTGTAGGGATGATGCATCTTTCACCAGCAGCAAAACAGAACCATGGTTTTGTTAGCGATTAGCAAATATTATACGAGTGGTCTTGTAGAAGCCAAAAAAGACTGTTCTTGGTGTCACGTCAGCGTCAAAAATGAAAGTGTGCTTGGAGTAGCGGTATGGCAGAGGGTAGAGGGAGATGATTCACGTGCCCCCACTCTTTTTCTCTGCCCAGTGACTCAGAATCACATTGCATTGGTTGGATGGTTAACAGCCAAGGAAATCCATTTGGGCTAATAAAAAGAGGGTTCAAAACAGAAAGTACTTTGTCATTCCCAAGATTAAATCTGTATGGAAAAAAAAATTAAAGAGAAAAAGATCTGTGTTGCAGCCTAGCCAGTTGAAGTAACTCTTAAATTCAGTTTGTTGCAAGATGAGAAATTTTGGGAAACAAGCTAATTGTCAGGAAACTTGTCCTTGTTGGTCGCATCTTCTGGGAAGGCTGACGTGCCAGAGCCATTAATAAAAGCAGTGAATGAGAATGGAAGAGTTACTTCTAATTTCAATTCAGGAGCTTTCCACCAGGAAAGATGAGAATAAGCATGTTTCAACGTTGCCAATACAAAACCTGAGTTGAAGGAGAACCTCACTGCAGGCAATTTGCAATATAGTCCTGGATTTCGTGTGAGGCTGTGACATCCACCACTGTCTGTGTGCACTTGGTTGGTGTCTGCCAGCTTTGCGTTGCCTTGGGCACAAGTGCTGAAGTCCTGCCCCGTTTCTGCTGAATTGGTTTGGAAAAAAGAGGGGGGAAAGAGCTGGAGGGAAAAGGAGGAGAATATCTGTCTTCTGCATTTCAGAGGAAGAAAACCTTCTTTGGAATATACAAGAAGGAATTGCTAAGAAACATGGTGAGGGAGGGACCAAAAGAGAAGTAAAATGAAGTTGATGTAGGTGCTTTGCAAGGAATTCTCCTTCCTATGTCTATAAAGCCAATGTTTTGCTGAAGTTTTGCCTATTTGTTCATTCTGAGCTCACGCATTTTTCATATTGTTGGTGTCCCATGGTTTTTAGGAAAATGAACATTTTCAAAGGCTTTATATTTTGCTAGTATGTATAGATCTATACAAATACAATTCAACAAAAGCACCAGGCAAACAACCTCAGTTTATTACTGCTGCTACCGCGTAAGACCTTGTAAAATGCGCCATTTGGAGAAGTATGTTCAAGGGATTCGGAAAAGGTGAATATACGCTCTAAAGAGAACACTAGCTTTTATCTTGAATTTCATGACTATGTTGAAGTGTTAAAGTTACAAGTGGAAATCCAAATGGAAATCAGCGTTGAAGTTGATGGGAAATTCAAATTGGCTGCCATTGGTTTTCAGTTTGGAAACTTGATAGAATCTACCATACCAGTGTTTCGTTACTTAGCTCAGTATATGCAAGATTTGTATGAAAGTAGAAATTTCATTAGCTTATTAGCTCCATTGTCTTGTTCCATGTCCATCCTTCTACACCTTTTAAAGATGAATGCAAAAGGTTACCAACATAGAGTAAGTCTTTCACACCCAACATATGGAAACGGCTGCTCTGAATGAGAGACAACTGATTGTCAGGCTCCATGGTCTTAGAAAGTTAAGGGCTATGGTCCGAAGGAAACCTTCCCTTCTGTTTGGTTTGGATTTTTTTCCCCTGTTTTTGTAACATCTCAACCTCTGCCAGTTTATTTTTTGGTGACTGTGTGATGCCTGTCTGAGTGGACAGCACTTTCAGTCATCCCAAAGATATGCACATAGATCCCTATCCAAATATCTCTGGAGTCACTGGATGCTGCAGTGGTCCATGGAGCTGAAGGTCAGGTCCTGTACATTGAAATGGCTGCAGTGTTCTCTTAGGGGCCTAAATTATGCCACTTGAGTCAGTGTAGATGTTTAAAAGAAAGAATTAATTATTACAGCTGAATCGAGCCAAACTGAAATGAATATAATCCCTTTTTTTTGAAACTCTGAGATTTATTGGGTTTTCTGCTTTGTGTTTTTCTGAGCAGCTCTTCCTTCCCAGCGTTTATAATGTGGATTTTTCATCAAGTCCTGGCAAGGAAGATTTTGCTATGTGAAACATATCTTTCATCATTCAGGCTTCTTTAAAGAAGAAAATTATGTTAATACTGAGCCCAGTCACACAGAGAGGAAATATTTTTTCCTCTAGGAAAATGTTTGCTGTAGGTAAGCTTATGTGTTGCATGTGTCCATGTTTAAAAGGGGCGTACACGTGTGCAGGTCCCATGCATTACTCATACTCATTAAGATGATTTTTTTTCCCTTTTCCCTTCTGATTGAATGCTGGAGGCTTAGCATTTTCCACAACTTTGAAGCAAGTTTAGATCACTCTGCAATACAGAAACAAGGATTTTCTCCTTATCTGGTCTCTCAAAAAATTCCCACAGCCATATCTAAAAAAGACACCAGTTGGCCAACCTCTGGGTCTAGGCTGTCAACAGAAAGTGCAGTGACTGGGGTGTACAGAGTTGTACACTGGCTCCTGAGCTTTGTGGAAATCCACACTTGTATGTACAAACTGGCTTCTACACAAAGACAATGGGTGATAGCAAGCATCTGAGCTCATTAGGAACAGAATCATGTCAACTGGGTCCCATTTGAAATACTAGACCTTAAGTTTTTGTTAGCTTTCTGCTTAGACTGACACTCTCTGGAGTAGAAATAAATGACAATTCTGCCAGCAAAGTCTCCAGCAGTTGTCAGCTGCAGAATACAAGTCTCTCCAATGCTTCTCAGCAGCTCTGCTACAACAGGCAACCCTTCTGTTAGAGGGTCCTCCTGACAACACTTCCCTTAGCCCGGTTCATAATCAATAGTTTCAAGTACATCAAACACAAGTTTAGACAGTGCCTGGAAGAATTTCAGTAAAATGGTAGAGAAAGATCCATGCATTCGTTGTACATAAAATCACGTCTGAAGTTAAGGTCTCAGCTGCACCCTGAAAAGCATTGGGAGTTTCTACCCAGAGTTAAAGGGAAAGAGGGTAGGTGAACTTTGAATTCCTGGCTCTTGCAAGCACCGCAAAAATGATGGCTGTGAATCAGTCAGCAGCAGCAGCAGAAAACCAACTTGGGGGCTTCTAACGACAACTAATATTATTGTGGCTTTATTATTTTTATAGTTACACTGACTGAACGTGATGTACCATACAAAGTAAAGCTAGTATTAGGCTTCCAGGTGTACCATGGCATTCATTCGAGACATACCAACAGAAGTTTGCATGTGAAGAAGTCTTACAGTGATACTAAAGCAATGTTACCCACCTGATTGAGTCCCTTGGGAAATTAATGTTTTGCTGTTTTACATCTCCTGGTTTCCATGCTGAGTACAATAAAATGAACAGTCTTAATTATTCTGGGTCTCTGTTTATAGGCTGACATGGGAAAAGAAAGGACTTTTAAGTGTGGCCGTTCTGGTTAAATCTGTGAACGTCTGTAAGACAGAGGAACTATGAAGGGCTTTCTGAATTCAGGCCTGAGACCTGGCACTTTGCAAAGCTCGGTGCAGTGGAAGCTACCACACACTGTCCCTGCTGGAGAAGAAACCCATCTGCTTCCCTCTGTGTAAGTGCTGTTGCCTTTTCACAGCTGTTCGTGAGCACAGGCTTTTCTGCGGAGGCCACTACTCTGCCCTTTCGCATGAATTCACTCAGCCTTTCAGCAGCCCTGTTGCCACACAGCAACACATTATTCATCCAGCTCAGCAACCCAGGAGCTGAGGTGGAGAGGGCAGCGTTTTAACCCTGCGGTGTCACTGCTGTAGCAAATTGTCACCACCACCCGCCAGCACACCTGCACACCATGCACAGAACCAAGAGCATCAGCATCAGAGTAACCTCAACCATTTTCCTCCCCCAAAAGAAATAAAGTTTTATCTTTTAGTACAAAAGAGCATAAGATAACAGACATGGCAGTGACGTATTTTGACCTGGTGGTGTTACAGGTATGGTATTTCCATGTGCCTAGAGGACATGAGGACCCCACCTTGGCATACTCTTTCCTATGTTGAGGGGAGAGGAGCAGAACAGACCCTGAGATAATGAGGTTGCATGGTGCCTCTGCTACCAGGGATGTTCCGGCTGCTCACCCCAAGCTGGAGCCCTCTTCCCAAAAATAGTTGTTTCCTTTGCTGTACTTCTTGTGTCTTGTGGTTGGCTGCTAGGGTTCAGGCTACTTCAGTTAACTGCCCAGTGCTTTGGGCAATCAGGCAAGGTATTTCATTAATGAGCTTTGCTGAATTCCTTGTGGCGTCATTCAGGTTCCTGTGTGCCAGTGGCTGCCGAAGATTAGTCCCGAATGCAAACTGCCAGGAGCAGGGTGTTTCCCTACAGTAGCTGCGTTCGTAGGCAGGAAAACTGAGGTCTCCCTTTCCTACTTCATCCCTGTAGTCTTGCTGCAGTAGGGAAAAAGCCTAGAGATCCCCTGTCCCCAGGGGACTGACCCAGCAGAAAAAGGACCAGTGCAGAAAACAAGCTAGCATCCTATCAAACCAATAATCACCACTGCACATTTTCCATCTGATGCAGATTTTTTATCATATAACAGCAGTTTCAGGGAGATAGTGCCTTCATATATAAAGAGTAAGTCTGGTTTCTTGTTCACACATCGACTGATTTACAGAGGACATGAGCTTTCCAATCAGCAGCACTACACCCTGGGGTATCTGCGTCGCTGCTTTAACCAGGTAAAGAAACCACCATGCCTTTAGGCATTCAAATACCATCAAAACCACTCTGTGGTAGGTGGCAGTACTGGGAGTGGAAAACTTAAGATTTCCTCATCAAATTTCAAATTACTCCTTTGAGAACCATAAATGGCTAGTTTTGCTAGCCAATGTTTTAAAAAGTAGGCACTTAAATCTGCAACTGAGTATTTAGATAAATATGGCCTCATTTGTGAGAAGTGTAGGGTGGTCTTATCTCCTGTTGAGGTCAGGTCACAGAGACCTGTGGGTGCTTGATATCACCACAAAGCAAGCCACTGTTAATGAGACACCTATACCCAGTGTGATACTAGGTAACTCGTAGTAGGCAACTCTGAGTAGGAATGACAGTCTGCATGTTTGGACCAATGGGAAGTTGTCAGTGCAAATTAGGAAATGGTAACGTATGCCCCATTGCTACTCATATTTCAGCAGCGTTTGTAGGAATGAGGGTACCGCTGCTAGCATAGCAGAGCACGCTGCTTCCTACAGCGTTGTCCTTTGCACTTACAAGAGTCAAATTAAGTGGGATCAGCAGCTCGGGAGAGTGGGTGCCAGCCTGCAAAGAAATTTGCCTTTGCTGTGCCATCTTAGTGATGAATTAACTTTAAAAAAAAAAAAAAAATTCTAATAGCCTGCTGTGGACTGTGGCACAAGGAAGGGATTTGGGTCATTCATGCTGAGGTTCTGCCTTAATTCCATAATTCTATTTATTTCTTTTCCTAATTAGAAACCTGCTCATGGCAGTGCTTTTTCTCTAAATCCACTTATATAACATCAGAAAGACATAAGTGAGCTGAGCAGTTGAGGACATGTTTCTCAGAGGCTGGTGAAAAATACCTGGCAGCTAGAGCACAACCGCTCAGCACCCGCCTTTTCCTTGGTGCCTGTTAGAAAATGGCTGGTGCATAGGAATGGCTGCTGGGTTCTGCAAAGCCCCCCCCATCCGCTCTGAGCCGGGGACTGCTGGGCTGCATCGCCTTGGGCTTGGGAAGGAGGAGAGACGAGGTCTGCCCAGGAACTGGCAGAGGTGAGGCCATCCACAAAGCCACTCCTCCTGCGATTTGAGAGCGCATCACGTTTCTTCCCCCACGTTCAGGTCTCTTCCTTTTTTAAGGACAGTTATTGAGCTATTAATTAATGAGACAAATTGCTTAGGTTTAGTAAGTCTTAAGCTAAGGGAAAAGCCTCTGGGGAGATACTGGCTCCACGCATTGGGTTACTCGCCCTTTTGAAATGCCTGTGCTCCCATTAGGCTTTGGATGCTTTCAGCACCTGCTCTGTAGGTGGAGGTGGGTGGACAGGCTTCCCTGTTTTTTCCTGGCTCCAGCAGAGAAGGAATGGGGAATAAATAGGGCTGACATCCAAATATCTCCCCGCACCCAATGTGACTGTATCGTTATGTATAATAGCTATTTAAAGGAGAAATGGTGGCTGAGAAAGTTGAGAGCTATACAGCAGTTTAGGTAAGACACAGTAATCAAATGAGTCCTACAAACTGAGGCAAATGCAAATGCAGTATATGCTCCAATTTTCATTTATGATGTGAAATATTCTTTATTACAGCTTTATCTCCTTGCCTTTACTGACATGGCTCTACATGCTTATATATTTCTCTGCTGGGAAAGTTTTCTTGGTATTCACTCTAACTTCCCTACCACACAGCTGCTACAGCAGGCTATACCTCCTTCATCCATGCATCTTAAGCAGTGTGCTTTCTCCTCCCAAACTCACCCTCCTTTCCAGCTTGGCTCAGTTGATGTTGAAGGGCTGTTCAGAAGAGTGAAGCTCACTCTCACCTGCTCTTCACTTTCTGGATGTTGCCATGAGTGATACTAGCAACTGTCTTGCATTTCTTAACGTGAGTTCCTGTGCTTTGGGGACATACACTGAGATCATCAAACTGAGTGCAAACAACACAGCAAGTACCTGGCTTCTGCTCCCTGGGGTGGATGTGGGTGAGTAGCCTCTGCCCCATCTGCTATTCATCTCTCACATCTCCCTCTTCCCTTGCAAAGCCAAAGCCAGGTTCTCTGGCCCATTCCCCTGTGGCAGCACAGGTGGAGTGGAAAACAGTCGTATTTTCTCCACTGGATATTTCCCTGAGATGGCACACTTCCCACAGGCACAGAGCTGCAGTAACCATCTCATAATGGCCACACCTTTGCTTGCAGGAAGAAAATCTGTCCCATTTCTTTTGTGTATTTTCTTTCTAGCCTGGCTCACATACAGGCTGGAATAGCTACTGCTAACTAATTGACGGCACTGTAGAGAGAGCCTACAGAATTAAGGACAGTCCCTAAGCGGTCCTAATCGCTGCTGGAACAGAAGCTGGAGCTTTTGTAGAACCTGCCTCTGACAAAAAAGAGAGCTATATGATATAGCTTACAGCTTTTTTTTATAGCTACTCATCTGGAGGTCGTGTCCAGCTTCAGTACACCTGGTCCTTTCTGTCTCCAGTGTAGGTTAAAAAAGAAAAAGAAAAAACTACATTGAAGCCTCCATCTACTGGGGCACAATTCTCTCTTTTATTCATTCAAGCACAGGTAGTGGCACAATGTATGCATTGCTTTTTCCTGGTAGGCTGCTCTGATCACACACTTTTCTACCGTTGCAAGGCATCCAATACCAGCTCCAGAAGAGCTTTCATACTTCTTTAACTTGTTTGGCAAGTTTTGCTTGAATAAATTATTTGGGTCTTTCAGTGCTGTGGCTTATTTCCTTAAAAGGTCATATGCCAAATCAAAACCAAGAAAACAAACTACATTTCCAGATGCTAGGAGGAAAAAGAGGTTTGGTTTCAGTGTCCCTGTCTGAGAATGCAGCACATGCAACAAACAAGTGTAATTGGGAAGAACAGCACAGAGCTTTGCTTTGATAGTAAAGAGAAAGGTCTGTAGGGGAAGGGATGGGCTGGTTTAAATGCTCCTTTTCCTGGGATGCTCCACACCTTTCCAGGTGAATGAATTATATTTTGCAAAGGCATTTCAGCACTGTTAAAACAGTTCAGTTTGGCTTTCAAAAATCAAGTGATTAACATGTTTTCCAAAGTGCTGCAATGTGGATGAAAATGAGCAATAGCTCATTAAAAGAAAAATACCCATTTGGATGAAAAAAACTCTGAGCAGCTTTCTTGTAAGACTGGTTTCTAACCAGCAGTCTTGGCAGGTTGGACCTTACCAGGGAGGACAGTGAGAAAGGAGGCTCCCATCTCTCCCCACCTTTGCAAACACCAGGTGCATTAGTGTTGTGCATTAAGCTCAGGAGGCAGCAGAGGCTCTGCCAGGTGGGAGGATGGCAGGGACACAAGTGCTCTTCATTACTTAAGCCCAGTGAGCAGGGAGAGATGGGAGGCAAGAGCCTGAAGACAGTTGATAAAGGTGCTGTGAGTTGTAGCAGAGACCTAGGTGTAAGAGTGGGCAAGTGTCCCTCTCAGGAGAGTTAGGAAAGCCTTGGGTGATGGCTTGAGAAGACTGTTCATCCTGCAGGACAGCTGAGGGAACCAGGCGAGCTGCAGGTGAGGTGCAACATGGAGTTCTTGCCTGCGTGATGACTTTATTCAAGGTTGGCTCAAAGGGTTGTGAAACTTGAATCTGGCAAGTGGAGAGAATGGAGGGCCTGGGTTGGGAGGAGGGACCCAGAGGTTGGGCACCATGCTACACGGAGTGCATAGTGTTATTAACGCATAGCAAGGAATAGGTGCAGCTTCTGGGAAAGGCTTTGATTCTCTGCACAGAAATGGAGTGGTTTGAGACGCTGGGCTGGTTCTTGCTTTGCAAACCAAGGGTAAGAACAGGTAAAGTTAGATCCAAAGAAAAGAAGGACAAAAGAGCTAAGGCTGCAGAAGGTGTTTCTGTGCTCCCACCAGCCAGGGCAGCCCAGGGAGTGCAAAGTGGCACAACTGTCAGGACTTATCAGAGGCACACAAAATCCTGTAAGGCCAGGATTTTCCCCAGAGGTTTGATTGTTTTCCTCTCTTTTTCTTGCTAAGAGACACATAGCTCCAAAAAGAAATACGAAGTTCCTGGTAGATTGTTTACCTTAAGTTTGCATTGGTTTTAGTGGGAGAAAAATTTGTTGACTGGGTTTTGTAGATAGAAAAGGCAGGTGTAGATTGATTGGGTAACCTCCCAGAGTACTAGAGAAATGTGGCATGAAAGCTTTTACATGTATAAAAAGGTATTGTCAGCAGACTCTTTTTTTAGCATTAAGACTCCAATAGGAGAATGAAAATGTGCTCTGGTAATTTGGATGTTCTTGGCAAGTTATATGGGATTGCCACCTATCTTAAATGAGATCTCTTTTAAATTGAGTTAAATTGAATTCTCTGTCTCATAGTTCTCATCCTAGCTCTGCCTGCCTTGTTTACCAGGCACTGAGTATCGCCTGCAGGTTTACACAACATGCGTTGATTTTAATGTCACACTAACACACTGCACACAAACATCACAACAGTTTTTGGGAGCAGCACAAGCCATGGTGTCACATGGATATTTAACTCTTTCTCACCCTGTGCCTTTGGCATGCAGGGCCTGAAGCGGATCTGGCCTTGCAGAGTCTCTGTTTCTATTTGGGGGAAAAAAAACCAAACCTGAGGTTTAGCTCTCCAAGCTGCAAAGATTACCTTGAAATTGTGCCTTCAGCATAATCGATGCAGATATATGCCTTAAACCTACAGGTAGCTCTAAATCATTTCTTGCGGTGCAAATTAATATCTGACTGAAGAATCAATTTTAAAGCCCCAAAAGACCGGTGGCAATAATTGTGCACAGAATTTGGTCCTCCCCTGCTGTTAGCTATGGCATAGCATAGAAAAGCTGGGGAGAGTGAAGGTAATTTTTTTCTTTTTTTTGAGCAAAAGGGTAAGATTCTTTGCTTTCTTTCTAAGTGAAGCGAATCAAATCTTTTTCCCTCCTAACTCTTAATGAACTGTCAAACCTTGTTAGAAACCTGGAGGAAACAGCTGATCTTGGCAGGACTCTTGCACTGCAAAGCTAATTGTCCACTCTGGGGAGAATGACCCTCCTATGTCTATGCAGCTATGCAATGCATGATGACCAAGTTTACATCCTCCTTGATAAACTGTTTCAGCAAGCTGCAGACTAAACTATATTTCAAGCCCAGGGGAATCGGAAGTGTCGCATAAAGTAAAACTTGCGTGTTACAAGCAGCAAAACATTGCACCCTGGTAAATGTGCTTTTTAGCAAAGGAAATGCCTTCACCCTTCTGAGTGCCTGCTGCCATGGCTCAGGGCTGGCACGTTCAACGTCTGAGCTCCCCCTCCTCCTGAGATGACCTTTCTGAAGACTCTTGCAAATGGATCACTCTGTCTTAAAGATACCACTGAAACCCAAAGGGAACATCTACTGAGCATGACTTGTTAGGTTGTGGTGATATAGTGCTTGCACACAGCCTCTTGCTCACAAGAGCAACAAATTTGCAGTAAAGAGGGCAAATGTGTTGGCCCAGGGTTTAGTTCTCGCATGTCTCACTCTAGTACCCACCCCCAGTAGTGCTCTCCTTGCCTACTGAACCAGCAAGGGAGTGGGTTAGTCTTGGGACTGTGTCACTTTGTATACATTACCATCAAAATGGCCGATAGGTACTTAGACATCACTTTTATTGTAGGCTATCCTAAAGCCATCAGGCAATAGGGAATCTTGGGCACTGCTGTGTAGGTAGATCTCAGCTGGTGATCTAGGCACTCTAGCACTGGTCTTCTAAGCCTTGGCCTTAATGTCTGAGTGACACTCCTTAATCTTCTGATTATCTGTCATATTTAGAGAAAGTCTTTCCTTCCGTATCACTTGAACAAATGCTTACACCCTCTGTTATCTCCAGCCTAAGAGAACATTTTTCTCTAGGTTGTGCTGATAGTAGGGGAGACAGAAAATGCTGCAGTCAGGCTGCAGGATGTTTTACAGCTTCTGTACTGAGCCCAAGCCTTTTAACCCTATTGCCTTCAACATGCAAAGTGCTCGGGTATGGTTTTGGGGTTTTTTTTAGAGCCACTCAGATGTTGATCAGCTCATGACCTGGGCAGGGTGCAATATATGGAGTCGATAGTGAGACAATGCTGGCTGGCAAGTATCAAATACTGTTAGTGCCAGAGTCTAGGAACACTGTCCAACTAAATCACTTGGGAGTCTTTCAGGCAAGACCACTAAGCTCCAGCTCAGTCAGCTGGGTGCAGAAATTAGTTAACGTGTTTCTCTGGTATATATTAGACAGACTATCTGTTCAGGTGACTAGGAGGGTCCCTTCTGGTGATAAAACCTGCAGAAGACCTGCTCTTCATTGGGGTTTTCCATGTCTCAAAGGACATAACCTTGCAGAAAACAGTTCCTTCTAGAAGCTGAGCTCACTCACCTCCCACAGGGCTCAACAGGGAGCAAAGGCCTCCAGGCTGGGTCCCTGGTAAGTGGAGGCAGACAGCCTTTGCATCCCTTGGCTAAGCAGCCAAAACAAGCAGGGAACCTCTGCTAATTAAATGCATTAAATAATGCTACTTCCTGGAAGAATTTGTAAATCAATGCTTGTCTGTCGATCTGCCCAAGCATTGGCATCTTCCAGCCAAATCTGCAGTAGCATCACTAACAGGTGTGTTATGTGTCACTATGATGCATCTCAGTGCTGCCTGTGGCACCTTGCCATCTCTGAAGGTGTTATGTAGGGACACCTTACAGCAAGCCCTCTGCAGAAGGGTGAATAAGGCACAGCATCTGCACCATTTGCTCCGTACTGCCCAGGCTGCCTTCAAGCAGTACATGCTTTGGTTACCCTTCAATGCCATTTCTGCAGTCTGGCTATTATTACTTACAGCCTTACCTGGCTCACTAGGAAAGGAGGTGTCCAAGGCTTTTCTTGAGGGAGGTGAAGGTTGCAGGAAGCCCACTGGAGCTAATGTCCTATCACCTTCACATCAGGCCTTGGGCCAAACTGTTCTTGTGCAAGATGGACACAGCCTGGCTGCTGGCCAGGAGCCAGCTCTGCCTGGGACCTTCACCTGACCTAAGAAGACCCAGCTCCTTCCTGCCCAGGCCAGGTGGGATGTTACATTAATGCTGTCCTCTTCCTAGGATCACATGCAGGGCTTGCAGAGAATGAATTTCCTTTCTGCTTAATTCCACCTCTACTTTACTTTTTCAGTAAGAGTCCTCTCTGAAAGTCTTATCATTCCTTCTGCTCTTCAACCCTAAGAGTTGATCAGATTAAAGAAATTCCTGAACTGTGGGAATTCCAGGAGGATCTCTGGCACCACAGCACAGCAGCATTGCTCAGCAGGGAGATTCTTACCAGGAAACAAAATGAAGAGCTTTAATTTCCTTCTGAAAGCCAGAGGGAATCTGCATTTACCTATTCCCTAGCATCCTGTTTGGCTTTTAGTTCAGCTGGCCCCTGGACTGCAATCACCAGCACTCTGGGCATTGCAATCGACTCGGACAACTGCCCTGGAATGTAATGAAACTGCAGTGTATCAAGACTAATAATACACATCGTAGTCCTCAGCTGCACCACGTTGTTTTTATATATAAGGACAGGGACTCTGGTTTATGTAGCTTGCTCTAAAGAGACATATTGGGTCTGACTGATGTTAGATTTGAAAACAAAAAAACCCATAGCTGTTGAACATACATGGAAAAATCACGTCTTTCTTCCTGTTCTAATTGATGGGCTGTCCACAAATCCATCTGCAGCTTCTCATGTTGGTGTTTAGCTGATTAAAGATTTGTGTCTGAATCAAACCCCAAGGGCCAGATTATCAGCTGGAGTTAATGAACATAGCACTATTGACTGCAGCAAAGCCATCGGTCACTTTAGAGCTGCTGATGAATTGACTTTGATTCTGTATAACTCCATACACTGGTGCACCTAAGACCTGAATCTGACTTGCACAGCTGCTGCCCTGTAGATAGTGAGGCTGAGCGTCGCATGTTTTGGGGGAAGTTAGATGTAGTATGCTGTTACATTTGGAGGCTTAACTTCAGCTGAGCCCTTGCCAGAAATTCAGTGTTCAGTGTTGATAGAGCCCAGTTTATTGCATATTTTTTCCCCTCCCAGCCTTGAGTCATTTTATTTTGCTGTTCTGTTTCATTCCAGTCCTCAAGGACTGGGACTGCAGACCCAGAGGGGTAGGGAAACCCTCCGGCCCCAAGGTGTATAGTGCCTGGTGTAAAGGGGCTCTGCCTCCTGAATGACTTCTTGCTGTTACCCGAACACAGAGTCCCTGAGTATTTGTGAGAAGCTGACAGGGCTGTTGGTGCTACCCGTAGGGGTGTTCGGTCCCTCCACCAAAGTGCCCTTGATTTAATTAGTTATTCACTTGTCATAATGTTTCTCTTCAGGAATGATTGGGGGGGGTTGCTTGTTTGCTGTAGCTGTTTCCACATCTGGATGTGATCTTCAAGACTGCAGCTGGCAGAGCCAGAGCCTGGCTCCTGAGTTCCCTCTGGTCCTTGAAGCTTCCTGGGGGGTTCCTTCCTTGCCACATGCAGGGCCCGAAAACACTGTTGCGGCCACATGGCTGTGTCATGCAGGCCTGTTGCTTCCCCTTTGCTTTGGGAAAGGCTGCAGTCCTACCAGCAGGCCTGACTGCAGTTTTGTGCCTGGTTAACCTGTGCGCTTCTCTGTGGTCTCTGCCAGGAAACCACAGGATACATCTCATAGCTACCATACACTGGGTTGCTAACAACACTAAACAGGAGGTTTGGGGTGTTGCTGATCACCATCAAATGATCTTTTAACCCCATTCCCATGGATGTGTATTAGGTTAACTTTTCAGCTGGCAGTGCGCAGCAGTGGGTGAGCACATCGCGTCTCCAGCAGCGCTGCAAGGGCAGCTCCTTCTCTTCGCCGGGTGTTGTCAGGGGATGTATGCACGCTGCTGTAGTGAAAGTTAATGGTAATGGACATTTGGCATCCCAGATTTTATGGATCTGTTCAAGCAGAGATGGTTTGCGAGGCAGAGAGCATGTGCAAATTCAAGCTTCTCTGAAGATGTGCCTGAGAGATAACTATAATCAGTAGCATAATAGCTAATAACAGCTTGAAGCAGCTGGGCTGATAAGAAACAGCCCAGTTGTGGAGGTGGAGCTGGCATAGCCTGTATAGTCACTTAAAACAGATGGGGGAGTGGGGAAATACTCAGTTTATACCAGTGTGGCTTTTGTCTCTGTGAATGCAGCATGATCAAGAGATGCTAAAGCTCTATTCTTGTCTCCTGGGTACTTTTTACACCGAACTTGAGTGATAGGGAATAGCAGGCTCTAACAGCAGCCCTAAGCCCTGAGGAGAAGAGAATTCAATGTCTGGGTGTTTAAGCAGTCAGAGGATTTGTGCATGTGGAAGCAAGAGGTAGTAAAGAACTCAACATCAGGTGAAGTCATCCTTATTCCAAGGGCAAGTGTTTCTTCCATGATTCTTTCAGTATCTCCTACTTTCTGTCTATAATGCACTGATTTCTAAAGCTTTCTGTCTTTTACTGTGGGTCTTCAGCTTCTTGCAGAAGAAGTGGCTGTGGTCCATGACGGTATGTGGAAGAGAGTGTTCCATGGCTGAATTATATTGCCAATCTGCAGTGAATGTTACTTGGTTATCAATGTCCATTTTTTGCAGTTTGCCTCTGAGAAGGAAAAAGTGCACTGCTGCCTTAGCTCTAAGCAATATCTTCAATACACCTTAAATCTACTGGCTATCTGCTCCCTATGCTACTCAAGGAAACATGTGGAAATAATAAGATGAGTGAACATATGTTGGTTTAAGGCATGTCTTTAACTCGTCAGATGTATCCAGATTCAGGGGAAAATTATGAGAACAGCAGGAAATTCAGTGAGTCTTGACTGGTCATTGTGATTTTTTTTTTTAATCATTTTTAAATGGACAAGCTGTGAGTCTGTCTGTTTAGTGTTATTACTGTTGGGCTTAAAGCATAAGGTATGAGGGTTTCTTCCACACCATTCCCTGCAGTGAATTAATGAAGCTATCCCAGTGCTTTAATACCTAGTCAGATTCTCATTTGCTGAATCTTTATAAAGAATAAATGTCTTGCAGTGAAACTGTACTATTAAAGTAGTAATTTTAGGGAGTGCTAAAGTAACAGCAAGCCCATCATTTTCACCAGGCAGAATTTTGCTGTGTTGAAACTGAAACTGTGGGCTCAGACATGTGCATTTAGATTAATATGTAATACTGTTCTTTGTGGTAGATGGGGCCTGGAAAGACCAGAAATGGGTACAAGAGGGATGACCCCAAATTTTTGCTCAGTATTTGTATTTATACCATCAGATCACTGCAAAATCCTGGCCTTTTTGAAGTCACTGGCAAGACTTCCACGGATATAAGAAGGGTTGGGGTTTTTTTCCTTGCAGAGCATGTTGTCTTTCCCTCTAAATTTCCAGCAGAAAAAACATCAGAAACAAGTTTGTGCCAACTTAAGGCCCAGCTGAAAACCAGGATATCTTGTAAGTGGCTTCCTACAGGGACAGTCTTCAGGTGTCTGTCCTGCTGTCTCTATAGGATGAGCCAGTGGGTATCAACACATTGTCTGAGTAACATGTTCCTCCAGCAGCGGGCTAGCCTGCAGGAAGCCTTTGGCACAAGTTTGGAACAACGTTTGGGGTCCAGAGCCGAAAGCCATCACTGCGGTCCTTGAGGATCCCTCAGACAGCTCCACATTCAGCACAGAGCTCAGAGTGGGGTGACAGCCCTGACTGATAACTAAGGGCTTATTCTGGTGGCTGGGTGTGTTGCAAAGTGCTTGTCTCTAGATGTGTCATGCACACATCCCCTCTTGCTGCTGGGACACTGGGGACATTGTTGACTCAGGAAGGCTATCTGCTGTTCACTCCATCCTTCTTCACTGCAGTGCCCAGGACAGCAACTGGTAGGTCCCCAGTGAATTTTCCCCTCTTAGTGTTAATTTCTTAAAACATGCTTATAAACCATTAAGTATATAGGTGCTGCTTTTCATGCATTGTTTCTGACAAAGTGAATGTGTGTTCCCAGCTAAAAACTGCATGGCTAAGCTAACTGGGACCAATATTTATGGACTAGCCCTAACTTTAGCTTTGCTCCCCATGCCTTCCCAGGCAGACATGCTTGTATACATCATCTCAATGGGAAGAGCACCCTTCAGATTACACAGGCCTCCTTGCTCTTTGGATAAAGCTTCTACAGAGCAGTGAAAGCAGCTGTGTCTAGGGGATATAAATAGACAACCTTTCTGAATGAAAACATGTCTGTCATCTTTAAAACAACAGCACTGAGAAACAGCCCAGGGATATGTGTGACAGATGCCCAGTAATAGATACCACAGGAGCCATCTAGCAGTACTGCCTGTCTGCTGTTGTATCTCAAGTGCCTTTGAAACTAGGCAAAATATTTTATTCTGATAGAGGAACCCAGAGCAAAATTAAAAATCTCTTATGATTTGAACCAGATGTATTTTAATTACAGATAGAGCTCAGACCTCATCTCGTGATCACCAAATCTGATTTTTCATTCCTTCCTGATAGTTCAGGTTGCTTTTCTATCAACACTGTTTTCCTAAATCTTCCCATCAGTTTCTAAGTCTGGTCCAAGAAGGATTTTAAGACCTGCTTAGCTCTAATGCCAAGGTATGCAGGTCTTAGAAGTCCTGTTACTTCTATTTGAACTAGACCATATACGTTAGCAATAGCATCTCTTGCATAAACCAAATAGACGGAAGTTCCTTGGTCTCTTACTGAAAGAAGCATGATTTGGCTATAGAATGCAAATGCTACCAAATCATTGAGTCCAGGAGAATGATGAACAGCTAGCAAGTGTTTAAAAACTCTTCTTTCTAGCCATAGGTAAATGAATTATGGAAACAAGATACTAATAACTGCTAGAATTTTCTACAAGTGTACCTTTGTGGTGCTTTGATTTTTGCCTCCATCCCTGGGAACAAGAGCTGTGCTATTCCAGCAGCATTTTGAGGCAACACTTTCACTTCATGAAATACTGGCACTTTTTGCCTGCATATTCTAAACACTTTTATACTGAGCCTCTTCCTACTTACCCTGCCACAGCAACACTAGCTGCAGTGGGCTGGGAGTGTAAACACCTTAATTGCTGATTTTCAAACATTTGGCATTTAAAGTTTTGAAGTGATTGATGCAAAAAACCTCTCCAAGGTTATAGAGGCTCGCTCCCCATGTGTTGTCTGTTTTATCAAATGACACCAATACCTGACAGCAGCTGTGGGAGGTCATTGTCATCCAAACCTGGTATTTTGGCCCTTGGCTTGGCTGTGGAAGAGGCACAAATTACTGTGATTTAATGTTTGATGCATATGATCTTGCAGGCAAAAATTGTAATAAAATCAGCACTGATAAGAAGAGATGCAATAGCTGTGTAGACATCAACTTCATGGTTCAGTGGCAAGTGTGTCCAATGGGTATATAAAGTAATAACCTTAGCTATTCCTATATTGTTTTCCATTAAGTTACTTTGTGTCAATACTGTCTACCCCAAACATTTAAAAATCATCAGAAAATTATTATGTCTTCCTGACAATGCATATAAGCTATTTATCTGTTTTCTAATTTTTTTATGGTTCTAGGATTTTTGCCTATAGCTAAGTGATTCAGAATCTTGTAATCTGGAGGTGGTAAAATATTGTATGTAATGGCAAAGCCACTTCAAACATGTCAAATACTGTCAAATAATAGTTCATGTTCTGTGAAGGGGC
This sequence comes from Haliaeetus leucocephalus, assembly GCF_000737465.1. Lineage (NCBI taxonomy): Eukaryota > Metazoa > Chordata > Aves > Accipitriformes > Accipitridae > Haliaeetus > Haliaeetus leucocephalus. The sequence goes on along the minus strand of NW_010972576.1, from coordinate 7,694,454 downwards.
AGCATGTGTACTCTGTAATGGTCTTTAAATCCTCCTTCATTCAGTGTAACAAACTTTGGTCCTACTCTTCTTTCTATAGAAATGGCCAGCTGCAAATGAAGTCAAAACTTTATAAAACAAATTAACGGGGGGGGGCGGCACAACCAATGACATTATTTTTGTACTGAGCAGGAATTTTGCTAGTTTCCTATCGTGAGCCTCAGTGGTGCTACATTCGCTTAGTACCTGGCAGGTTACTCCATTCAGACTGTGAACTCATGACAGGTGGAATTAGAAAACAGGTTTTATCTTGCTGGACTGACTCCACAAATGTCTACTACATGAAACCCAAGCTCTAGCTAGCCCTGCTCAGCTGTGATTCAGCTCCTGCTCCCTGTGGTCCATAGAGTTAGGCTACAATGCATTTGGTTAATGAGCATGTTTGTGTGCTAATTGCAAGCATCATGATTTGAGTGGGGCTCAGCCTAGCTCTTCCTTTTGCTTTGCTTTGCTTTTATCACTGGGAATGCAGAAGGAAAAAAAAAAATATGGCAGAAATTGTCCCTAATTTTCACATCTCTTTTGAACAAAGTGGAAAATGAGGGCAGTGCTGAGCACTGCCCTAACTATAAATATCTTAAAATGAGAGTGGCTTAAAACTACACCTCGGACTTTGGCCTGTAAACTCCAGGCTAGGGCCTAAGAAAACCAAGTTTACTGACTCATGTCTCAACAGTGCTTGAGTTTCCAAACAAGGTTCCAATGGTGTCAGCAGAGGGAGCATTCATACTGACCAAATAAAGTCCCCTTGTGCTTCTTGTAGGTTGGTCATCTATATAGTGTATGAGTGAGAGCTGCTGTTTGCAGCATCTAGTTTCTCTGGTTGTAACATAGCAAAATCATGAGCAACTCTCTGCAATAAGTAATGGTGGACCATCCCTGTGTTAGGTCCCAATGGGAAAATGAAGCTCAGTCTTAAGGCTGGTCATATGGTTACCTTGTGACAGACCTTTCTGCACACCTGTTAGCAACACTTCTTATTTTCTCTTTGCCTGCAAAAGATCCTAGCTTTGATTCTTGGAGAAGTAAATGTTGATTCAAGTCATTTGTTGCTAATGCTAATGCCTGGATACTAGTTTGATGCTGCTTCTGTTGGGAAGGTTTGCTGCAAACTTCAGCACTCGTGATAATAGTATATGTGTGCACTTAGTATACCACAGATTATAGAGTCACTTAGGTTGGAAGAGCCCCTTAAGATCAGAGAGTCCAACTGTAAACCTAACACTGCCAAGTCTACCACTAAACCATGAAGGTGTTAGAATTACAGACTGAACTGAATTGGTAAGACTGGCATATGGCTGAGATGAGTTTGAGGGTAGTCATTAAAATCTGTCAAATACTAATACTTGGTTCTTTCCCACAGCAACCTTCCTTGCTTTATCTCCTGTGATTCTGGGCAGCTTCATCAGTTTAACACTTCCCCTGGATGGTGAGGGAGGCCAGCAAATCTCCTAGGCCTGCAGAAAGTTGACAATTAGAGCTGGAGAAGTTGGTCTTTGATTCATCAACAAAGACAATATTTCTAAGAGCATTTCAGGCTTCCTAGAATCTTGGTGCTAATATGACTCAGCCTACGCTAGAATAACCATAAGTATTCCAGGAGTTTCACTGGCATTTCCTGCAAGTTTAAAATGTATTTACTGCTTTTGTGACAAAAGAGGAAACTACAGAGCAACCCTTAGTGCAGTTGGCAACAGAAAGGACTTTTGGACCAGAGCAAGTGTACTTTTAAAACTGTTACTGTAACCTTGCAGGCAGAAGATAAAAAGAGAAAGGAAACTAGATGCAACTCTGTTGTGCTAGGCTGTAACTCTCCTTTAGACATTTTAAACATGAATTTTGTGTCTGTATCCAAAGCAAAAATAGATACTGTCTGTTTAGATTGTAATGTAAACACAGCAGCACTGGCAGCTGTGGAGAAGACATAGTAAAGAAGACAGCTAAAAGGTTAGCTCTGCAAAAACCACCACTTGTGGGATAATTGGCTGTTAGTGCCTTCAGCTTGAGTGTATTGCATTGACCATTATTTTATGGTTGAGCTGAATAAGGCAGCTACACTGCTATACTTTAAAAGTTATATTTTACCCACCAGGAAAAGTAATATGAAAAAGCTTAATGTAAATCTGAATTTAGCATGGGATCTGTGGCAACTACAGCTGGAATAACTGTTGAGACCAAATGGTATTAAGCATTCCTGGTCAAAACAATGATTTATCACAAGGCAAATGTTCAAAGTCAGTTTGCAATCCAAAGATTTATGATTTATCTTTGCGATCTCTCTTTTATCCCACCAAAGCCAACACATAATACAAAATAGGAGGAACAGAGTTGTTTCTCTTTTTTTTTTTCTTATGTGATTAAGAATGAACTTTAGAAATACTAGAAGCTGATGAAACTAGGTAGATATTTCTTTCACTTGAGTAAAGCTGTCCCTGACCTTCACAAATTGCTCAGTCAATCACAATCAAATACTTTTCCCAATTTTGTTAAAGACCTTCCTGTTTGTACTTGGTGAGAATTTTTTTCTTCCCTCTAGATGCAGTTCACACAATTGTATACTGGTTGGGGCTGGAAGGTGACTCTGGGGATTGCCTACTCCAACCCCCAAGCCCAGAGCAGAGTCAGCTAGAGCAAGGTGCTCAGGGACATGTCTAGTCAGGTTTTGAGTATCTCCAATGATAGAGACTTCACAACCTCTCAACTCCTCTGGGCAACCTGTTCCAGTGTTTGACCACTCTCCCAGGAAGAAAAAAACAGTATGTTTATGTTTAAATGGGATTTCCTGTACTTCCGTTTGTGCCCATTGCCTCTTGGCCTGTCACTGGCTAGCACTGAGAAGAGTTGGGCTCCATCTTCTCTATCCCCTTCCCCCCAGTATCAGATATTCTTACACATTGAGATCCTCCCTCAGCTGTCTCTTCTTGAGGCTGTACAGTCCCAGCTTGCTCAGTCTTTCCTTGTATGACAGATGGTCCAGTCCCTTAATCATCTTGTGACCCATTCTCTGCACTCCAGTAAATCCATATCTCCCTTGTATGGGGATCCCAGGACTGGACCCAGCACTCCATTTGTGTCTCACCAGTGCTGGAGGAAGGATCACTTCCTTTGACCTGCTGGCAATGTTCCTAATGCTCCTGAAGAAGCTGATGGTCTTCCTTGTTGCAAGGGCACATTGCTGGCTTATGGTCAACTTGGTGTCCACCAGGATCCCCAGGTCATTTTCTGTAAATCTGCTTTACAACCACTTGGCCCCCAGCAGGTACTTGTGCATGGGTTTGTTCCTCTGCAGGTGCAGGAGTTTGTGCTTCCCCTTGCCGAACTGCATGAGGTTCCTGTCAGCCCATTTCTCCAGCCTGTCCAGGTCCCTCTGGATGGCAGCATGACCCTCTGGTTATCAGCCACTCCTCCCAGTTTTGTGTCATCTGCAAACTTGCTGATGGTAGACTCTGCCCCACCATCCAGGTCATTAACGAAGATGTTCAACAGTATTGACCTCAGTATCCTCTCCTAGGGTACACTGCTAGTGACTGGCTTCCAGCTGGGCTTCATGCCACAACTGGACTTCATGATAACAACTCTCTGAGTCTGGCAGTTCAGATAGCTTGCAATCAACTGTCCGTTTATCTAACCCATACTTCATCACCTCGTCTATGAGGATGTTATGGGAAACAGAATTGAAAGCCTACTGAAGTCTACTCAACAAATAAACAGCAACCACTGCTCTCCCCTCATCTACCAAGCCAGTCATCTCATCATTATCAGGCTGGTCAGGCACGCTTGTCTCTTCATAAATCCATGCTGACTACTCCTTCATCTTGTCCTTCTTGTGTTTAGGAATGATTTCCAGGTTTATTTCCTCCTCCACCTTCCCAGTGGTCAAAGTGAGGGAGACCAGCTTGTACTTCCCCAGATCCTCTTTCCTGCCCTTCTTGAAGACAGAAGTGACATTTCCTTTCCTCCCATCCTTGGGAACCTCCCTTGAGGATGACAATCTTCCAAACATTAGCAAGAATGGCCCCACAATCCTACCTGCTAGCACCCTCAGTACTTGTGGGTGCATCCCATCAGAGCCCATGGACTTAATGTATGTCCAATTTGTTTAAATGTTCCTTACCTGATCCTCTTCCACCAAGAATAAGTCTTCTTTGCTCCAGAGTTTCCCACTCATCTCAGGAGCCTCAGATTTCTTAAGGAGAGTCTTACTGGTAAAGACTGAGACAAAGACGACTTTGTGTACCTTAGTCTTTTCTGTGTCCTTTATCATCAGGTCCCCTACCCCTTGCTAAAATATGTTCCCAAGTGATATCCCTCCTGTAGGCTTATTTTTAAGAAAACATGTAGAGTAACCCCATGAATGTCACCCAAGCAATTTGTATTGTCTGTACAGCTGTTGGACAGCAGTACAGCAAAGCACATGAATTATCCCTTTGCTGTCAATAGCATTACTCATGTGCCCAAAGTTAAGCAAGTATTTAAAAGCTTTGGGAAATAGGCCTTTAATTTCTGTCAATGTGAAGTGCTTGAAACACAATCTGCTGCTATTTAAATCTTGTCTGAGACATCTACAGAGTACAAAATTGTACACATTCAAAGATCAATTTAAAGAATTGCTGCTAGCAAAGGAAAATGATAGAAAATAAGAGAACAGCTAAGAGTGGTGATTTTAAAGAGGACTAGGAGCTGAACCAGACTGATGTTCTCATGTGTGATATACATTTTGCAAAGCTAGATGTGTTTGGATGCATTTGGAAAAGGGCTGTATAAAGCCTGAAACACTGATCTAAAACACAGAAGACTTAAGATATGCAGAAAAAATTAAACTCATATTGGCCCTGAGCACCTCTTTTCCTCAGATAAGGAGTTGTCTTTCCTATGTGCACTGACACTTTCAGCTACAGAAATTCAAGTCTTGGTTTTATGGGATCTCAGATGTTTTCCTTTAAGCCTGGTAACATAAAGCAAACTGCTGAGTGTCTTCCTGAGTGTGCCAGTCCAGCATCCTTGGGGACACTTCTCTGTTTGTGTATCTTGGCCCATTCCTTCATTAGCCTCTCTGCTGGGGCACGCTGTTCTTGATTTTAATGGCAACTTTGTACAGGGTAGAAAAGGACTTTAGCTGGTTCTTGTAAATATGACTGATCTGGAAGTCAGAAATGAGTGTTTTCAACTTTGTGATATTGCTGACATAATTTAATTTCTCAGAGTGGAGGAGTTGTCTTTGTAAGTTGTTTCCAGCAAGAACCGTGTCTTTGCACAGTTTCTGCCCCACTGGGAACCATGGCTTTTGCATAATCTGCTACTTTGAGAGTAATAAGTCAATTATTGTAATGGGACCAAGATCACAAGTCCCTATTCTGAAAAGCAGCAGAGTGGCTACCACGTGCCAACAGGGTAATCAGTGCTGGCTTTTGAGAACAGCTCTTCCCAAGAGATTATAGAGATGACAGCCTGACCTCAAGTTCTTAAGGGCTCTATTGTAAAACGGAGAGATTGGTTTGACTTGGATTAGCCCTGACAGATTTCAACCTCGCTCTTTGCATCCCTCTTCCTGAAATTATCTTTGAAGTCTCAGTGAGACTTGCTGTAACAAGGCTTGTTGCTACTTAGCATTAGTCTGCCGCCTTCTGTTCTCTCTCTGGAGCAGGTCTGTGGGGACACACAGAAGAGCAGCTACACTGAGGTCAAACATGAGTTGACACAAAAATGCAGGTTTTCAATTTTTGCAAGTACCCTGAGGTTCCCTGAGATGAGGAATATGAGGAAAACATAAGCATTTAATATTGTTCATCTAGGTATACTTTTACTTGATTAACATATGCATTAATAGTGCTATCAATAGCACCATCTACTGCCTTCAAGATAGCAGGACACAAGTTCTGCATTATAACAGCAGAGATGAATACTGAAATGATAAGAGGGTGTCTGAAAAGGCTGTTCTCGCCTCCTGGCAGCAGTGGTGCTGGAGAGCCACTGTATCCACCTGTGTTCACAATGCAGGCAATCTGCTGGAAGCTGGTAGGGCAAACTTCTGTCAGTGCTTTGCAGAACTGTGTTCAAGCATTTGGGGCCCTCTCTTCAGATGTGCATCACCAAAGCATCCATTCTGAATTGGTAACAAATACCAGGAATATTATTTCTCCCAGCACTTTGCCTAGTCTTCTCCACTTGCCTTTGCCAGTCTTTAAGCCCATTTGGGAGCCAGCATCAACTTTGCATCCTCACCACCAACTTGCTGTATCTGCCTCTCTGCAAGGCCATCTCAACATGATTTCCTTTCTCACCTCCCCAAAATAGAAGCTGTGGATGCTCACAAACCTTTGTTATGAGACTAAGCCAGGAGAGAGAATACAGATGAAGAGACATAGATATGGCTGACCCAAACTAAAATCATGAGCTGATACAAGCCATTGTGGGTTTTATTAACCATACAATGTACATGTTCAAATAGGAGACCATAACACAGCACATAGTCTGAACAGCTGCCTGAGCATCAGGGGATGACAAGGTCCCCATCCTTCGCACAGGTCAGATTAATGGTGATCTGCATATGGTGCAATCTTTAATTTCTTTTCCCCTCACAGGATACCATAAGACTTTGGACCTCTTGGCTCTGTGGAGCCATAATCCCTTATCTAGTCTGTGAAAAGGGAGCTTTATTCCAAAGTAAGTGTTATGGAGGTTCCTGGATGCTCCAACTCCACCCCTGGGATTTGATTATGGAAAGCAACCACCTTATTATTCACTCCAAATTTACCCTCTTGTCAAAAGGAACAAACTTTTCTTGTTCCTTTGTTTGGCCTTTTTTATGTTGTTCCAGGACAGGATGTCTCCCTTAGAAATCTAATTTTTTTTTTAAGAGGAATTCAATTTCTCACACTGTTGCCAGTTGCTCTCCTGCATTCAGAGCCACTGCTCTGCCCCAGGGAACTGAAAGGAGAAAAAAAAAATCGTAGGCAAGGAAAAGAATAATGAGAAGTGGCCAGCATCAACATGGGAATGATGAGTACCAGGGAAAAAGCAGTTGTTTCCAGTACTGCACAGCCAAGAACACCTGGGATATGGACAGGGATTTTCAGGGGCAGTCTCTGGTGTCTGCAAAGGGGCAAGCCAAATTGCCTACCAACTCTGCAGGAGGGCATGAATAATACCTCTTTCCCCTTCCTCAGCCAGCTGTAGGAACCTGATGTCTCTGGGGCTCCTAATCATCTCCAGTCTCTGGCAGAAACCAACAACTGGGTTCAGCAGTGACTGTGGTTAGGGTCAAGGGCTTGGATGGGATGAGCAGAGAGATTGACCCCTTGTGCTCTTCTGACTGAATCTTCTGCAGCAGATAAGCCAGCCTGCTAGCCTGGCATAAGGCTCAGGGTCAGACGCTCAGCAACAAAAATTAAAACACTCCTTGTGGTAAATTACCATGGGGTTCTCTGGAGAAAAATATTGAGTGATCATGTCATTAAAAGTTGTATAATGGTGCATATGCCTTTGGGGTCAAGTTAAAGCTGTACAGACAGACCTCCTTATAGCTCCTCCTCAGTTCTGAGTGTTTGGCTATGCAGATTAAATAGTGTTCTTCTGCTGCAGGATTTGGGGGTGTTATATAAATTTATGGCACGAGAAAGTCAATAAGTGACAGCGGTTTAAAGATCTGTTCAACAGAAAACTAAAAAAGAAAAAACAAATCCAAGCAAAAAACCCTAAACAAACAGTTGAACACATCAGTCCTGTCTGGATTTGAAGATTAGATAGCTTCACAGCTAATATCAAACAGGAGGGGAAGAAAAAAAAAAAGTGCTTACAAGACACTTAGTGAGGACCATGTCTGAATATTAATTATGAAGCTGACTTAAAAACTGAGATGCTTCCATGGAGATGCTTCTATTGGCTTAATTGTAGTAATAGTCTGATGGGGTAGCAGTGATGCTGTGAAGGAGCACCTTAGTCCATGGGAAGTTCAGGAATCCTACTTGTACTAGTCAATTAATTGGCTAACCTATGATTTGGTGCTGCTAAAACATTGACAAGTGCTTGTGGAGTATTTTGGCATAGCTAATCACTGCTGAAGCACTTGGGTATTCACTGCAGGCAATAGGATACAATTTTACCATTGAGTAGTTCCTGGGCTTGGCAAGACCTTGCTTCCCATGCCTCCCCAGGCTGCACCTCCCTTTCCTCCCCATCAGCATACACAGCATATTTTTCAGCTCAGTGCCTTTCTCCAGCCCCTCTGCTGCTGTCTCACCGGGTCATTAATCACAAATGCATCTAACTGGAATTCTTCTGGGACCTGTTAGCCTTCATGCCATTAATTTGGCTTCCCATGAATTGGGGTGGCTTGAAAAAGGGCATTTCCCCCGTGGCCCTGAGCTGGCAGGCAGAGCCCTGGTGCCCCTTTCTCCTCAGGATAGGGTTTGCTTTCAGTGTCCTGATGGGTGCATGTTTCTGTCCATTGCCAACTTCTGTAAAAAGCAATTGACAGCAAAAATCAGCCTGGTTGCCACAAGGCAAAATCCAGGCCCTTTCTTTGTACTCCTGGATGGGTGAAAATGTCTTCAGCCCATTGGCAATGAGCTGTCAGTTTTCTCTGAGACTCCCTGTGCTGATAGTGAGGAGGGATCTTTTTTCTACTCCTCTCTGAATAGTGGAAAAGGAAGAAGTTGCTTGGGTAGGGAGAGAATAGAGAGTAGGTTGGGCAAACCCGTGAGGTTGGATAGATGAGGACATGTGCCATCATGTGCTGTAATCCAGCATGAAAACAAGTATTCACAGCAGACAATGACCCACAGAGACCCATGAAAATGGCCTTGTTTCTGCTTCCTCCTCTTCTGAATCCTTGTCTTGCTCTAAGGGGACTCATCAAGACAGATCCCAAGGAGGTGAGTGTGCAGTGAGCTCCTTCAGCAAGTAGTGCACGTCAACGCTGCATCCCTGTGCTGGATATCATATACCTCTGTATGCTATGTTGGCTTTTTAGTGTTGGTTTAGCATTCACAGTGCTAGAGCTGTTGTGTTATATGCATCTATAGGGTACTTGAATTCGTACTTCTGGAACAGAATTCTTTGGAGAGTCTAAACCCCCCTGCAATTCCACCACTGTCTTTGAAAATTGGTCTAATACCACCAGCAATGGGTACCCCTTGCTAACTCAGAGGGCTGCATTGAAATGTCAGAAGGACATTCGTGTTCCTGTCTCTGCTCATGGTTTTGTGGTGTGCTGGGTGGGTGATGGGCAGCAGTAGTTGCCCTCTGGGGAGCCAGAGCCATGGGTGGCCATTGCTTTGGGTGTTCACAGGGCATATTCTCTTCCTACTAGTTTCCCCCTGCATTGTAAATGAAGCATACGGAGGTCGTGGTAGAAGGACACTGCAGGATCCTTCTATACCTTCACTGTGAAATGGGAATTGTGCTCCTTTCCTGTCATGGTGAATACAACTATTCAATGAAAGTGGGCTTTATAATTGTGGTGCCCTAAGGTGACAATTGTGTTTCACCCACATCCAAGCTATACTGTTTCCATTGACCTTGTCTGGTGCCTGCATGACCCTCAATACCCCTATGGGCTGTGAAACATAAACAGAATTATTTGTGCATGGAGACTTTCCTGTCTCCACTGGGGACAGGCACAGCAAGTGGCAGCAATACCCACTGCTTTATGTTCCCTTTTATAGGCAAGGGTGCTGTGACTCCAAATCATTAGGCACTGTGTGGGAGAGATACAGTAAAAATGACCTTACAGCCTCTCTGAGCCAGCACAGACACTAAATCAGTTGGCAGCTACAGCAGGAAAAGAAGGCTGTGGGAAAAAAAACCAAGGGTAAATCAGAGCAATCAATCATGTCTGAGTCAGATCTGCACACATCCTTTTTTGTTCAGCCAGGCTCTGACAAGCGGGGATGCACTGGAGAAGAGCTACTGTCTCCACTGCTTCCCACAGAAATTCCCAGGCATAGAGAATCCCCTTTCTTTCTGCAGCAGGAAACATACTGTGTGTGTGTGTATATGCACACAGGCAAGCTTTTATTGACTAGCTGACAGTGCAAAGAAGCTGGGGTGCAACCCAAAATTATGGATCCTACTTGGAACAATTCCTGAGCTGTGGGCAGTATGGGATCACGAAATGAATCTGAAATCTGTGGCTGAGCATGCCTTGCATGTCTTGCTGATAATCAAGCTTTTTAAAAGCTGTGTGAAAGAGCTGAGCTGAATTCTGTGCTAACTCAAGCTTGTTGAACTACATTTCCCAAGACACTTGTAGGTGGGAAAAATGTGGAAGACCTGTCAGAGGATGTACCTTCTCCAGGAAGAAACTTTGTTATTCCAGATGCATAAGAGATACAGAGTTCTGTGTGACTCACAGGATGAGTGAGCAGGCAAGTAGGAGAGAAAGGTTCTGCTGCAGTGGATAAAACTTCATTTCTTCTTAAACAGAACAATTTTGTAATGGAATCATTGAAAAACAGGCTCTTCAATCCCACTTTTTTCTTCTTTTGGAATAGAATTACTTTTCACATAATTACATGCTTTTTGTTGTAGCTTGGGTTCCTGAAACGCCTCCTGATTTGTCCCACACAAGCCTTGGCTGATTTATTGAAAACAATAGTTTATTGTTATTTATTATTTTACCCTTTCATTCAGCTTTGTTCCACTGCAAAGTGGTGTTTGAGTTTTCTACAGTCAGGTTCATCATATGGTTTACATAACTGCAGAACTCCCTGCTCTGGCCTGGCCGCTGTCCAAGTGTGTCGGGTCCCTCGCTGCCCTCTCCTCTCGCAGACAGCCCTTGGAAAGGCAAGCTGGCAGAAGTTGGATGGGCCCTCTGCTTCCCTCACCTGGTCATCCTTTATTGTCTGTCTCGTCAAAAGTCTTTGGCACTGAAGAAACAAGGAGACGAGGCCAGTCCCCAAGGGGTTTACAGTCCAAGCAGATGTTAGCACTCGGGCTTCTTGAGAATTTCCAGATGAACTATTTTTCAGTGGAAAATAGCTTCTTGACTAAATGAGCATGTTTGTGGAACGTGTCTTCTTCCCATGGATAAGCCTTCTTTTGCTGAAAAAGGGAAGGTCCAAAAATCAAAAAACCTTCCGTTTGGAAACTCAGTTCCTGTAAGACTCTGACGTGGGGTTGCCATGTCATGTGTCTTTCCCTACCAAGCCTCCCCTTGGACCATGGACAGGAAAAAAATCTGCTGGGTCCCCAGGGCTGCTTCCTGCTGCAACAGCACCCCCATCGCATAATCCATCTTCAGACTAGTTAGATTTCTTGCCTTTACTCCTCCATTCAAAAAGCTACTCCAGAACTTTGCTAGCTTTTCAATATTTTTATTATTTCCACCCTAAAATTATTCACTAGCCACGTATGTCAGTTTGCCTTTTTGCTAATGTTGTTCCATGCTTTATAGCTCTCTCCTCTCTCTGGTGTTTACCTCTACTATGTTGTGGCAGAAAGCAATCATATTTGTTTTCAGTCTTTATTTTGCAACATCAGACTGAATTTTCTCCTCTCTATTTCATCCTACTAGTTCTTTTCTGCACTTGTCTTCATTTAAATTAATCTTTCGTGGAGCAGGACTGAACACAGCACTGCAGATGATCTTATGCCTGTGTCTCAAACAGTGGAATTGATATTTCTTTGATTCAGTTGGACACACATCACATCACAGATCCTAGGATTTTCACCAGGGTTCATTATCATACTGCAGCCAAAGCAGGTCTTAGACTTCCAGCTAAAGCAAAGGGTAGGAGCAAGAGTCAACTGGTCAGAATATTAATGAGATGTTGTTGGGGAATTTCAGAGCTGAAATAAATTATTTTCAGCCAAAATGGCATGTGATGACATTTTACAAAAAAAAACAACAAAAAAAAAAAATCAACATTTTCTTCTGAATAAAACTCTTTCCCTGACCAACTCTGCTGAGTTCCTGATCTCTCCTTAGTACTAGCTTTCAGGGCAATGAACAAGCCCAGTAAAGAAGTCTGTAAAACCTGGACAAAATCAGATTTGCAAAACTTGCCTCTGGTGTGATTCTGAGTTTTGCTTGGCTTCAGGATGCACAATCTTCAGCCAGAACAGGTAATCAATGTTTTTGTTACAGTTGCATTTTGAAGGCCATTTAGGGGAGTTCAGCTGAGATGCTGACTTTTACAGTAAATCAACTTGTCAAATGTCATTCATTCTCAAAGTGCTTATTTTACACACTTGGTAAATGCCTGATAAATTAAAAATATAACTAAAAGCAACTCATAGGGCAACAGCCAACACAAGATCTTCTTCCTTATCCTCTGCGGAGCAGCTGGATAGCCACAATAAGGCCTCAGAGCTTTACCATGAAGGTTGGCTTTTGCTTTCCTTGTGGGCAATGACAAACTCCTGACAGACCAGAGATTCCTAAAGCAAGGTTAGATTTAATGCAACTGTTACATGTTTGCACCATGGAGATTAAGTGTAAATTCCCTCTTGAGTAGTTTTCATCTCCAGTGCCCAAATCCTGGCTTGTGGGCTTCTCTGCTCATACAAATTAACAGGGAGGATTCTTTAGCAGTATCAAATGTGTCTCTCTGCAGGCTGGTACTCAGAGACTTTTTTGTTATTTACATAGACTTTTATTTTCAAGACAACAGCAAAAAAACACCAAATGTATACAAGTTTTATTTAGGCCCAGCCCACACATTTCTCTCCTGTTGATCATGCTTCACTTCACCTTGCAGTAAGGGACATGTGATTTCTGTTGCCTCTTTGGCTTGGCTTTATGATTCACAGCCTCTTGTCAGGCAACATCTGCTCGTAACACACCTTTTGCAACGTTCAAAGCCAGTAAGAACAAAGTTTTCTGACAAACTAATAGAAGCTCATAGCCACAGTCCAGTCTGGGTAAGAGTTCACAATATTTTGAGTTGGGAGACATGTGCCAGTACTATTTTCCCCCAGTTACACTTCAAAGGGGGTGAATTACTCTGATCGTAATTTGCCAGCTGGTGCCTCATCTTTGAGGCCACCAAGTTCACTTGCAACAGTCAGGGCAAAGGTCTGTGTTTTGTGGCTATGTTTCCCTCATTGCAAAATCCTCAGCAGACAAACTAAATAGTTTTGGCAGATTTTGAGGGGGTTTTGAGTGTTAGTTGCATCAGCAAAATCAGGGAAGTCTCCAGGGATGCTGGGGAGTAGCCTCTTTGAAGGGAGAGCCTGGGCTTTTACATCTGTAGTGCAGAGAGGCAATGAAAAACAAAGTTGCAGAAGAGCAGAAAATCCTGAGTGTTGTGAGTAGCCCTGCTGCCTTGTATTGCTTTTGTTGCCAGCCATCTCCTGGGCAGGCAGCAGTGGGGACATAGCTGCCAACTTTGCCTGAGAAAGGGGCTGTGAGGTTAAAGCTCATGCACATAACAAATGAAATTTCCGGGCAAAAAATTAACCTGGTCCACTGCACGTAGTTCATCACTGGAAGATGAACATTTTTAATATGAAATATTGGAGATATTTCCCTTACCAAAATATGATAGCAAAAGCCACATTTATTGCCCTCCCATTTTTTCTTCCCTTCCACTGTACATTTCCCTGGGGAATCCTGGAAACTCTTCCCTGCTTTCTGACAGTTGCCTGGAGTGACTGGCACTCCTGAAACAGCAGCAGCCCGCAAACATTGGGCTGTGTTGCAAACTTTTCAGAAAGTTCAGCCCAAATTCAAAAGCTTGGGTTCTCTTTTCAGTTAACTTAAGTCTAAATCTTTGCTTCTGGCTAAGGTTGCCTCCTTACCATGTGTTAGCTGAGCTTACACAATATTGCCCAGTTCACAGCTGAATTCTAGTGGGGTCTCAATCCCTCTAAACCAGGGCTCCTGGCCTGCACTGGGCATGGAGTTGTAGCCAGACACAGCGGCTGGGTTATGCTGGTTTTCTAGGTCAGAAAATACAGGCTGAGATTTTGAAGACTTTGGAATAGGGTAGACATCCTGCTAATATCCTCGGACGTGTGTCTCAACAGCAGCACAGGCTCCCACACTGATCTTGTCCCATGGGGATCCTACATGTCTTTAAGCATGCTGCAGTCCTGCTAGCTGCTGCCTGGACCTGCCTGGTTTTAAAAGTGTGTGCAGGTTTAACCAAGCATCATTTTTAGGACCATATAGCTCATTATGGGATAGGGTAGCAATGCCATTCTCTCTCCTTGTAGAGCTGTTGATCTTTAGCAGTTTAATTGCTAAAGTTGACTCACAACCTGAGGCGGGGGCTGAGGTGGGGAGAGAAAGAGAGGACAAACATTGCTTATCTGTTTGTAAAGCTCATCACTATTCTCACAGGGTTTCTAATGAAGTATTATTATTCTGCTGTAGGCTTGTTATATTTTTTGGCACTCTGACCTTCCCATGCCTCCATATTTTAACTGTTTCCTTTGTTCTCCTGAGTTCTTTATAGAATGTCCCTGCAGCTGATGTTGGATAAAACACACAGCTCTCTATAATGTTTGGGACGCAACACGCTGCACTTCCCTGCTCTGGGTCAGTGTGACCACATATATCACGCAGCTTAAGTACTAACCACTCTGAAATATGGCTGTCTCAGAGGTGAAACAATCTGTGCAGTGGGGGTATTTAAATGTGTATGCTCAAAGTGAGACACCCACAGTCAATGAGCGTATCGAGACTGTCACAGCAGTGGTGTGCTAATGGCTCCGCTGTTAATGCTTGGCTGGTTTCTTGATCGGTTTTGTAGCCCCTAAGATTTTCCTTCCCAAACTGATAGGTACATTTAAAGATCTGTCTGACAAATTAGACCTGCAAAAAAATAAAGGGAAAGAACTTTGGTAAAAGTATATCACCAAGGTCAGAAAATACTTTCTTAAAAGCTAAGGAGAAAAAAAAAGTTGGGAATTGCCAAGCAGTCTACCTCCAAAATAATACTGGATGCTTTTGATGTACTGTGCACTGTGAAAATGTAACATCATGTAATCATCAGCGTCAGTTCTCACTATAACCTCTAGTAACTAGAAACTGGCTTAAGGGAGAAACAGTGTGCTTACAAATTTCCTAACAAGGTTGTCCATACAGCCCGCGCATGCAAGCCCCAGTCAAGAAGGCTTTGCTATGCAAACATAGGACTAGTCTCTCAAGAAAGTGCCTTCTAGAAAAATGGACCTATTCCCTGTTCTGATCTTCACAGCAGCCCACGCCTCTTACCTCCTGTTTTACTTCTAGCCCTGATCCAAAACTTGTCAGCAGTCTATGAAATTAATGGACTTAAGCTCAGGTCTCCCCTGCTTAAGACGGGATTGAGAAGAGGATGTTGTTCCTAAAGCATGGCAAGCAGGTTTCCTAAATGGGTTGGCACAGTGCTGGAATGGAGACCCTTTCTACACTAACCGAAAGAAAGTCTTTGGAATGCAATTTTGCTGAGATTTTAGAAAGAAGTATGTTATTTTTTTTCTTTTGATGAAGACAGGGTTTTCCTTGAGCCCCTCTTATTGATGTGGCAGGAGAACTGGAGGCAGGGGACCCGGTGTGAGATTAGAAACTCCATGACATCACTTACCGAGCCAAGACGACATGCCTTATGCATCCCTGCTGGTTGGGTGGTTGTGAAACTGCGGTTACCCCAGGCCACAAGGTGGAACTCTTTTTCTGCCTTGCAACCATTCCTTTTGCCACAAGATGGGGATATAAGCACGAGTTTAGGCCAGGTATGAGCAGGCTTCTTCCCTTGCAGGAATGAATGTCCGCGATCCTTGCCCACTCAGGGACTTCGGTTTGTTGCTATTATTTGGAGCACGTATGCTGGCAAGATACATTAATTCATAAATAATAGCTGGTGGACTGCTTTGCTGTTATTGAGGGATGCTTGGGTCTGAAACAATTCTGTTTCTTATCTTTGTTGAAATTTAAACTTCTCTGCAATGTAGTTGGCCATAACGCATTTGAGCTCCTGCAGCTGATTTAGTCAGCTAAATCAATTCTAAACTTATATAAGCTGCTTTATTTTCTGTTTTCAACTTCAATAGTCATCAAGTACCCACAAGTGTTCCATCCCAAGTGGCCAAGGGAAGAAATCCAGGCTAAAATGTGGCTGGGGCAGGCCCTTGCCCTGCAGATGTGATCTTTAGCTGGCAGTGGTTGGCAGCTTGGCTGAAATGAGTAACAGGCTACATAGCATAGCAATGGGCAGCTCCTGGAAGGTTTTGGTAGAAAATGTCACATACATACTTGTTTTATTTATGTTGCTGTAATGAGGCCTCCCATTTCTTCTGGGCTAAGGGAAAGTGTTTATCATACTCAGCCATTCATTTAGCCAGCATTTTCTTAGGTCTTGCATAGATACAGGGGGTTGAAAGGGACTTGAGCACCCAAAATCCCATCTTGCATCATCCATGTTATGAGGTGATACATCCTTTCATCACCAGTTTGGGACCACTGATATCTTTGTGAATAGCTCTGATCACTCTCACAGGTCTGCTCCAGGATGTGGGAACTCTACAGAGATCACACACTGCAGCACTTTGATGAAATTTGTGTTTACAGTTATCTGGGGGGAAGGAAAGGAAAGAAGGAGAGGAGACAAGAGGAAGAAAATGAAACTTCAAGTACCAGAAGCCATAAACCTTAAAAAACCCCTCACACACACATCCCCCCCCCCCCCCCCCCCCCCCCCCCAAAAAAAATACTACATCAAAATGTAGGTACTGGACATTCTTCGTTGTTTACCTACAATAAAAAAATAATTTATTTATAAATTATTTTCCTATTTATCACCACTGATTATTTCTGTGCTTTCTTTTACTGTTTATATGATGAAGTGCTCATCGTTCAGAATATTCTACGTTCAGAGAAGTCACATGTAGTAATGAGTGACTCCAACAAATGTTGACTTTTTCTGAAGGAAATTTTGTATAAATAAAGTAGCATGTCATAGATAACAAGACAATGTTGGCAGTAGAACAACATTATTCAGGCTTGATTAAACTGCAGATTGTGTTGCAAGAACAAGAATTTGGGGGTTTTACGTTACAATCATAACTTTCATATCAGATTTCTCCTTCTCCCTACATTCTCCTCTGCCTTGAAGGGCAAAGGTGATGTGTAGACATTCAAAATTATCCTGCCATTTCTGTAGGGTTTACATTGGAAAAGAGCCACACAACAAAGCCCTGCCCTATCTGTCAGTGAAAGAGCTCTCAAAAATGCTGGTTTTAATTTTCTGTCCTCCATGTGCTGGTGGCTTTTGGTATTTCTCCATTTGGACAACACAATGAAATGAAAGCAAGCTAGTACACTTTCTGGTTTTCATGCAGAAGTGCAAGGTAGCCATGTATTTGTTCACAAAAGCAAGCAAACAAACAAAAAAAAACATTTACATTAGTTTTAGAAAGTTAAGACCTTTAATCTGTTTACAAGAACAACATCCTGGGGAAAGTCATCCTTCTGACTCTGAAACCCAGTGTATTTTGGTCTAGTGTTCCTGAAGGGCAGGCACTATCATTAACAAGCAAAGATATGCGGAAAGCTGATCAAATTGGAGCCAGTGGGGGAGAAAGCAGCATTTTGCCTGGCTGCTTGGAGAAGTTTGTTTGTTTATTTATTTATATTTATTTTGTGTCCTCCAGCACTGGCACCTGGGGGAGTGAGATGCAGGGCCCTGCTGCTAGCCCTGACTGCTGGCAGGCTGAGCCCAAGTGCTGGCACCATCACCAGCCTCTGCGCATCTTTCTTTGTAATGCAGGTGTAGGCTATGTTTCTGAGGAGTAAAATCCTCAGGAGTGGTTTGGCTGTCAGGCAGCCTGCACTGCATTTAGGCAGAAATTGTGTAACGCTCTTTGTGCTTTTAGTCTCCCACATACATTTAACAACTACCGTGATTTTTAGTATGACTTCGTGCAGGCATAGTAATTTGCCTGGGCAAAAGTTAATTGCTGTAATGTAGTTTTGGTTTGGGGAGAGGGGTGACATTTCTGTGTTGTGCTACAGGCAGCAGCACTCCTGCTCCTGGTACTCCATTGCTGTTTTAAAAATCCAGATTTGCCTGGATCATAACCTAAATTATCACACAGTCCTGCAATGGTACCATTTCTCTGCACAGCAAAATTACTTAGATCACCAAATCCTTAAATGTCAAACAGTTTTGCATGGACATATTTAACTTTGTAATTAGGTAAGCCTGAAGAAGCTTGGTATTATTTTAAATAATCTTATAATTAGTATGACTGTCTTCATCTCATTGATTCAGTAGGCTGATAACCCCACTGCTTAAGTATACATTAATTTTGTACTCAGCTATTTGATAGCTCTTTGTTTTTCCTTTTTTCCTTATCCCTATAGTTGTATTTTACTGAGCTAAAGCAGGTCAGTAATACTTCAATACTTCACACAGATGTCTTGATCAAAGTGAATCACATGCTTTTTATTACATGTTTTTTGTTGTTTTTTTTTTTTAAAGAATAGTTGTCTTGTTATTGCTTTTTGGATGAGAAGTTCCGGTTAGTTACATAATGCTAGAGAAACCTGTCAGCCAGATGTGTTGGTCTGGCAATTTCTAGCTGTTCTTGCATGCTTCTTGATTTCTTGATTTGTCTTCTCTCACCTGCAGCTGCCAGGTCTTACACCATGCTGGACACTAGACTATGACCCATATTTAGTTGGACTGGCCTTCTCATGAGTGCCCTGGAAGGTCATGGCAAGTGTCCTGCAGCTGGCTACTTGGGCTAGCCAGGAGAGAAGAGAGTAATGTTCAAGGATGCCAGAGCTGGCAGTAGACATTTCTTTCACAGCAGCCTGCTTTTATGCGGGCTGTTGTGAAATGAGTGCTGAATTCTGATGTCACAGTGGAAATGATGAATAATAGTCAGGTTAAAGCAACATAATTGCATAGCAGAGATAATGGGATTATTCACAAAAGTGGAGTCAGGAAGTTCCTTTGAACTTCTAACACTACCCCAGCTGTTCTTTCCCTCTGGGAATGTTGTTTCAACATCTGACGTTAAATGTCTTATTTGTAAACAAGCAGAAGGGAAAATATTTTTTTTCCTTTCTTGATTCATTGCATGATTTTATTAGCTGTTATGTGGCATTAGAGAGTAGATGATGGAGGTGTGTATCTCAGCCAGAGAACATATTCAGTTGGCCCCCCTTGAAAGAAAGGCATGTTAAAAAGCCATCGAGCACTTCTTGCACACAGATCCTAACTGGGTAGCTGAGAACTATAAAAAATGACTGTGTGACCAAAGGCAGGCAGGCGTGGTATGTCATAAAAGCTAGTGATACTCAACTTGTGGGTCTCACAGACTTTTCATCAGTCTTTCACAATGTGTTTGCTCTAATTTGAGCTCTCATGGCTCTAGACATATTTATGACAAGTTGCACAAATGTTCATCCTGCAGTTGTACTGCCCATGCAGCATAAAATTCCTCAGGAGCAGAAAAGGGAAGAGACAGTGGTTTGATGCAACACCTTAGCCAGAGAACATGAAATGGCATAATGAGGATCTCATACAGAGGTGTGCTTTTTTGTTGTTGGATTTTGGGAATTTTTTGTTTGTCTGTGACAGGCACAACTGCTTCTGATTTTTTTGTTTTCTAAGGGTTTTTCTGAATTGCTTACAGGAAAACAGTGAAGGTTTCCTGAGTAGGGTGCAACCTACAGTCAAATACCACAGCATGTCTTGGCTGATTTCTGTGGTACCAGAAGTACCTACTGGTGTTCCCCATTCATCACACCTTTCTTTTGAACAGTCATCCTGAAGGGTGGTGGTTCAGTGAAGGGAGAGGAGGAAGATCAGGATATATAGAAACATGTCTCTGTGGGAAGGGTGGAAGGTGCAGGAAGGAATCCACTTACTTCTAGGCTGGGGTTAAGGAAAAGTTCAGGTAAATCTTACTCTGCCCTGCACAGGGGAAGCTGGCCCTGTGGGGTGCTGATGAGGAAAAGTTAGGAGGGGACAAAGGCACTGAGGAAGTTTCAGTCCGGTTGCCATTCTTCTGCCACACAGGAGATGAGTCTGCTGGCCTTCAGCTCTTCCAAGACTTCAGGCAAGTACGGAAGTGTCTATATTAACCCAGAGAAAAGCTACCAGCATATCACAGCCCCAGGTGCTCCAGTGACTTAACAGAAGTGTGACTTTCCCAGCTCTGATGTGCTGTGGTGGAAAAATACTGTACTCCAGCCAGAATACTGGGTCTGGGGCTGCTGCCGCTAGCGCTTGTCTTCTGGTGTTGCTTTTTATAGAATGAGAATGTACCTGCTGGCTCTCAACATAATTTATAAAAGCCTTAATGCCGTAGCTACTGTTCACTGTGGGGTCATGTCTGAACTCTTCACCTGCATAGTCTCCAGGGAGTTGCAGTTTCTCATCGTTCACTCCCCAGATTACAGTTTGAAGCATGCCATTGGGTTTTACTGCGAAGCTGCAATTCGGACTAAGAGGAGAGCTGTGTGTGATATATGTGAAAAGCATGTTAGAGGCTTACAGTAAAGAGGGAGATACAGGAGGAGGAGGATGTTACATCAGCTCACTTTGAGAGTTCCATAGTGGACTTAAAAGGAAACACTAATGCCATAGTCTAACTTTCAGTAATAAACTCGCAAACTGGGCAAGTCGTCATCTGAGGTCAGTTAGACTGGCTTGGAGAGGAAAACAGAAACTGAGTATGAAGGAGATTTTGATTGCAGTACTTAATAAAAAATGAATTGTGAATGAAAACTTGAATCAGCAGGTAATATTTTCCCTCTGATGGAAAGCTCGATAAAATGGTCGTCTCCCTCCCTTTTTCTCTACTTGGACAGACTTTCTTTTGTCCCTGTACCAGAGGCAGGTATTTCTGAGAAGCACTTCCAAAGACCTTCGCTCCTACTCAAATGCCAAGGCCCTGCTAAGCAACGCTTGCATCTGAGCAGATACAGAAATAAGCATGTGTGTATGCACTTTTCTTCCACAAAAAAGGGTCAAACACTTGAAACACCGCAACTCCACAGTTCTGTTTTGAAACGTGCTTTAAATCTCTAGGAAAAACACTGCTTCCAGCCTGTGGTGTCCAGGAGCGGGACGCTGGGGGAAAAAATTCCTCTTCTCACCGCTGCCATGACGTGACTGCGAGCAGTTGCTAGCTGTGTGGGGTGTCCTCCCCCTCCCCTTTTCACTTTAACCTTTCTCTTATTTCACCAACATACCCTCGGTGGAAGATCACAGGGGGAGCATGTTTACACCACTTCACACTTTCTAAATTCAGACCCAGTATTGCACTGCGTTGTGCTCTGCTGGGCCCTGGCACGCCTGGCTCTGCCGTCGGAGGGAGGCTTCCTTGGCACCGGGGTTTGTTGTTGCCTCGCCGACTTGACTCCACATGACGCTGGCCGGCTCTGGGTTAACCTTTAAGCGTGCGAGGGCAGGAGACGCTCGCGATTTTCACCACAGCCCCGCTAACGTGACGCGGCTGGAAGCGGGTTTTGTGGTGACATTGTCAGCGGCGGCCCGGTTCTGACCGAGCCCAGGCTCTCACACAAGACGGAGCGTCTCCTCTTCCCGCTCGGCGCCAAGCGGCAGCGCTCGGCGGGCCCGGCCCGGGG